>NW_017731703.1:1133715-1215273 GCF_001890085.2 Hipposideros armiger
AGTTCTTAACCATCGCGCCACTCGGCCGGCCCAATACATGTTTATTTTTATCTAACTTTTCAAAACCTGATTCCATGTAAATATAAGCTAGAATCATACCAGAGCTTTCATGTATGTTTCAATACTGTTGATTTGACTTACTCTGTAGATAGTTACAGACTATTTAGTACTAATTAATATTCAAATTTTTGTAATTAACATCCATACTTATATCAATGGATGCTACTGAAGTGGTTTAAACCTTTTATTTTTCTTTTCCTTTTTCTTTTTATAATTTGGTTAGATGTGTTACCTTTTATCCTTTCCAGACTGTTTACATAAATAGAAAGTTTTGACTACAGGCACTCAACAAAAATATTGCTAAAGGAGAAAAGACATAGGAATAAGACATTCTTAAATTATCTACTTGATCCCAAAATAATCAAATGCCTTTTGTGCTACTTTAGCCTACCTTTAAAAGACAATCAGAAGAGAATCTGCATCTTCAAAAGATAATCCAGTCTAGTTTTATAAACCCTCATACTTGAAATGGAATTATTATAAAAATGATTAATAAATCATGAAAACGGATGATTATCTTTTCTTTATAGATTCATTTGAAAAATATTTATTGAGCTTCTTCTATCTACCAAGTATTCTACCCCCACTAACTTTATATTTTAGTAAAAAATATAGAATAAGAGAAAAAGTAAGTAAGCAGGCATCTACATAAGATAAAAATGATTGGGTGATGGCTGGAGGCAGTGGAAGGGTTAAATGGGTCCATTTGCTTTTCTTGTTTAGGATGGGATGAGCTAAAAAGAATTTAACTAATTGAACTGGGTGTCCAATCAGATGTTTGGGAAACTTTTATCTCATCAACTGCTGTATAACTGAACAGAGTATAAATATGAAATGATTTTCATTATATCATTCATAAAAGTGGTATCTCAGGGATCACATTCTCCCTCTGTCCTTTTGTAAGTATTATTGCAAAATTAAGTAATTTAGGGCATCACCATATTGTAATGTAATCCAATTATATTGTCTTTTAAATTATGATTACTGTTAAGTTCAACAATGGAAAATTGGCATCATGGTAGGAAAAATCAAATGATTTGAAGAGAGAGGTCTTGAGTTGGAATCTGTTACTCTGTAGCTAAGCAGTTTGGAGCAGTTCACCTCACCCATGTATCTCTCTTTAAAACAGGGAATGGTATAAATGCATACTTTAATGGATGAATGATTTGAAAGCACTGTATAAAGTGTAAAGTGATGAATAGATTTTAATTATGATTATTGTCAAATTTATATAATGACTATGACTGGGTACTCTTTCTCAATGAATATGAAAATAAATATTTTAGAATTGTGTGTAATTTCATGGAGGAGCATATGGAAAGAATTTTTAAAGAAGGAATTGATGCTACAGAATGTAAAACCTATACAGTTTTAGATTATTCATATATTTTTTTCTGGGATACTCTTTGGAATGCTTATAAAGGAAATAGAAGAAACTCATTTTCAAATACTTAAGAATATTGACAATGCAAAGAGGTGTATTGGAAATAAAATCTTGTATAAAGATTTTAAGATGAAAATGCTATTTTAAGTAGTTAAAAATGTCAGGACATGTGAAGGACAAGATAGACAGAATATATTAGCATGTAAACACTTTGTGGAGTATGAAAAGGTATTTGAAATTTATTGATTGGTGGCACATTTCTGAAAATATTGGAAGGGCACGATAGGCTAAAAATGTAGATAATATTCCAGTTTAATATAGTTTGCAACTCTTAAGACAGGCTGTGAAATACACAGAAAGCAAGGAATGTCGTACAGAGTCAAAGTAAATTACGTTTATTCTAATTTAACTATTGACATAGTGTTTAAGTATAATAAATTGTTTGAGCGCAAATACAGGCATTGCATAATAATTTCATGGATAGTTGAATTCAAAGGGGTTATTACCCTTTGGAAATTTTGGCTGTAGTTCTTACAGAAATTGGAAAAATTGTCTTGAAAGAACCTTGATGATTGTTTTTGTTTTAGACAAAATTAGGCAGTGACCCAAAAAAGTAGCTGTTCACAGATACACAGATGAAAGCTTTGCACTTTTATTTCTTGGCAACTAGTGCTGTAAAATAATTTAGGCTAGAGTAGTAGAGTTTATGATAGAACATTATTTCAGAGAATTGTGTCATCTTCAAACAACCTAAAATTAGGTTGATATGGGTAGATCCATAGAGCTCAAGATTCAGATCTAAGGACAGACTTGAGAAATCCTAAATGAGCCAGAAATAGGACTAGAGATAAAGTAAGCAGAGAACTCATGACTACAAAATATATTAGATAAAAACTTAGGGGACATGCAATGGAAAAAAATAACATTTTAAAAACCAAGAAACAATAAGTGTTGCTTTGTATTGCTGTTGTCTAGCCAGTTCAGGGCTCCCCAAATGTCATGGCTCCAAGAGTCAGTTTGCCACAGTAGACATGAGCATAAACTTGTACTCGTGTTCCTATTCTTTGTGTCAGTGGTGCTGACCTCCCTAGTCAATACTGACTGGACAAGAAATGTGCGACTGACAAAGTCAGCCATTTACATGCTGGAATTCAGCAGTCTATGAAGAGTTTGGAGATTTACTAACTCTTAAGAGTTCATGAAAAAAGGGGCATGAACTTGAATATAACCCCTTTGGAAGTGTGGCTTTGGGGACTGGTGGCCTTTTTTAATGAAGTCATGACTTTTATCTCTACCAAAGACATATAAGAAAAATAGAAAAGAAAATGAAAATTCTCAAAGTAATAAATGCTCAATCACCTAAGATTTTTGTGA
Source organism: Hipposideros armiger (assembly GCF_001890085.2). Classification (NCBI taxonomy): domain Eukaryota; kingdom Metazoa; phylum Chordata; class Mammalia; order Chiroptera; family Hipposideridae; genus Hipposideros; species Hipposideros armiger. The sequence continues at coordinate 1,136,534 of NW_017731703.1, forward strand.
CTGATTGTGTTAGTCCTATTATAAACAATGACAAAAAAAGTCTTTAGCCAAAAAAAAAAGGTATAATAAAGAAGTTTAGCTTTAAGTTTTAACTAAAGCCTTTTGTAATGGTCCACTGTGTTTCCTTTAATATGGTAATATCCCACATCATTACAGGTTTAAATAGAAAATAAGGAGGTTTATAAAAGAAAAGAATAACAACTTAAGTATAATTATTTCCTATTTAAAAGAGATTCAAGAAAATTGTCTTTAAATAAACATCTGACTATTTAACTGTGCATTTCCCTAATCCTTGTTTTGTTGGAATGAAGCTTACACTTGATAAATCTCTAGTTGTTAACTATATTGAGCAAAAATGATTGGGAAAATGTTTCATAATTTGGATTTATTGTTCATTAAAATTTTATACTTTGAACTAAAAAAATCTAAAAGTTTTATATTTGCTTTACTAGACCTATAGATTTTTTAAAAATATTTTTGATGATGCATTGTTTAAAATATTTTTTTGATTTTTAAAAAAATTAAAGTTCATTGGGGTGACAATGGTCAGTAAAGTCACATAGATTTCAAATGTACAGCTCTGCAACACATCATCTATACATCACACTGTGTGCCCACCACCCAGAGTCAGTTCTCCTTCCATCACCATGTATTTTGTCCTGTTTACCTTCATCTACCACCCCCCTGCTCCTTTACCCTCTGATAACCACTAAACTATTGCCTGTGTCTTTCAGTGTTTGTTTCTTTATTTGTAGATCATTTCTAAGTGATAATTTTAAAAATGAATGCCTAAAAAGAAAGATTATTTCATTGCACCTTAGAATTTGTCATTATACAGTCTCTGAAACACTATGGACAAAAATGTACACACAGTCACATCTTGCTATCTGGTTTCCCGAGGACCCAAACAAATACAACAATGTTTAAATTCTCCCAGTCTTCAACATTTTCAATCTTCAGAAGTATGTCTTAAGAAATATAATTTGCTTTCAATCTACTGCCTGAAATATCCATCACACCCAGTGTCAGACTTAGTCTAAAATTTCCCATTCACTTTTTAGAAATTTTCTATTAATTTTAAATACAAGGTATTTACTAAAAGACTATTATTTTAAAAATTACTCATCACACATATTCTTAGTAATTTGATTGTTATAGATAAAACATAAGAAATATCTAAATGGAATGCTTAAATATTGTTACAGAACTTCAGATATGCAAAAAAGGCACAGATGTCTTTACATTTTAACATGCTTTCCATAGTGCAATTCCATTTCAGGGATCATCAGGAATGCTGTGTCCTGACTGGACCCTTAACAGCAATGATTGTGAAAAGTCATCTATGCGAATGCTCGTAATTGGTCACTTGGCTGTTTCTTACTCTGAGATCCTGGCAGCCTCTCAGCTCACTCAATGGACAGCTATAGTTTTCATCACTTTTGTTGTCAATCTTCTCAGATATAGATCACCTCAGGTTCAATGTCTCTTCTTCAGGTAGTGCTGTCTCTGTTTACTCCTGCTTGCCTCTTGATCCAATTTCCTGTCCATACTGTCCAGAGATCTTCAGCTGACCTGTTATGAGATAATGTCTCATTCAGTTTGTTATTATCTATCATCTACTGCCTCCTCACCTCTCACTCTTGTAGTTCTTCTATACATGTGGATAAAACAATAACTTACTTAGTGATTATTCAATGATTGGCTAGTTAATTTTACTTGCTTATTTTTGGCAATATCGCATAATGTTTAAGGGTATGAGCTTCATAATTTTAAAAAATCTGCATTTGATATCTGCCTTTGTCACTTAGCTATATGATACTGGGGGAATGGAAGCCTCTGTTTCTTCTGATGTAAAAATGAGACTGAGGTATTAAATATTTCTCAAAGTCATTGTCAGGAATAAACCTGATACATATAAAGAATTTAACATGTAAGTGGGACAAGATAAAGGTTTCAAAATGAAAGGAGCTGTTCAATACAATTATAACACTTTTTTTTCAATTATAGTTGACATTCAATATTATTTTATATTAGTTTCAGGTGTGCAGCATAGTGGTTAGACATCTATATAATTTATGGAGTGTTCCCCCCAATAAATCTAGTACCCACCAGGCACTATACATAGTTATTATAATATAATTGATTATATTTGCTATACTGTACTTTACATCCCTGTGATGATTTTGTAACTCCCAATTTGTACTTCTTAATGCCTTCATCTTTTTCACCCAGTCCCCTAAGCTCTTCCCATCTGGTAACCATCAATTTCTTATCTGTATCTGTGAGTCCGTTTCTGTTTTGTTTTGTTTTTTGTTTGTTTGTTTGTTTGTTTTGTTCTTTAGATTCCACATATAAGTGAGATCATACAGTATTTGTCTTTCCCTGTCTGACTTATTTCACTTAGCATAATACACTCTAGGTCCATCTATGTTGTTGCAAATGGCAAGATTTCATTTTTTGGCTCAGTGATATTTCATTGTATATATGTACCACATCTTTATCCAATCGTCTATTGATGGACATTTTAGTTGCTTCCACATCTTGGCTATTGTAGATAGTGCTACAGTGAACAGAGACTAAAACATTCTGGCATAGCAAAGGAAACCATCAACAACAAGAAAAGACATCATACTGAGTGGGAGAAGATATTCCCCAATGATACATCTGATAAGGATTTGATATCCAAAATTTATAGAAAGCTCATACAACTCAACACCCACAAAACAAACAATCCAATTAAAAAAAATGGGCAGATTACCTGAATAGGCATTTCTGCAAAGGGGACATACAGATGGCCAACAGACATATGAAAAGATGCTCAACATCACTAATCATCAGAGACATGCAAATTAAAACCACAATGAGATACCACTTCACACCTTCAGAATGATTATCACTGATAAATCAAAATGCAAGCATTGGTGAAGATGTGGAGAAAAGGGAACCACCGTGCACTGTTGGTGGCACTGCAAATTGGTGCAGCAACTATGGAAAACAGTATGTAGTTTCCTCAAATATTAGAGATAGAACTACCTTATGATCCAGAAATTCCACTCCTGGGTATTTATCCAAAGAAATCCAAAACACTAACTTGAAAAGATATATGCATTCCTGTGTACAGTTGTAACACTCTAATTATGGTTATGCTAAACTATGGTCCTTCCATGACTATTAGTTCAATATTTTCATTTTTGTTTCAGCCAGAGTATACTAAGTTATGCTGCAATAATAAATAACTTTAAAATGTTCAAGGGATTAAAAACAATGATTTATTTTTCAAACATGCTCATGTCCATTTCAGGCCAACTGCAAGGCTCTGCTCTGTGTCATGATCTCAGTTGGGGCCTGTTGCTGACACAGGAGCCATTCACATACAGCTTGCTATTGCAGAAGGAAAGGAGCACAGTGCATGCTGTAAGTGCACAGATACTTCAAACTTTCTGCTTAAAAAATGGCAAGCTTCACTTCTCACATGTCAGTGGCTGGAGCAAGTCACAGAGTTACATTTAAAGGTAATGGAAGTTCAGTCCTACCATTCACCTCGGAAGAGAGAAAAAAGGAAATAGTTGACAGATAGCGTTAATACCCACCACATTTACCATCTTTCATTTCTCCCCGTTACTGCATTAAGAAACAAGTTTTAAAAAACTCATGATTTATAAGATACTGAAGGTCACAAGGAGCACTTTTTTCACAGAGGGGAAAACTCTTTCATTAGCTTTACTTTGACACATTTTTGAAAGAAAGGCATTTACGCTGCACACTGAGATAGATGTACTTGCTAAAGTCTTGTAGAGTTAGACCTTCTAGAAGATAATAAGAAAGACTTGCTACAGCTCACAATTTGATTTAAGGATCTTTTTAGTGATGGCTAAGTCACTTGTGGAGTTGTTTTTTTTCTTTTGTTTCATTTTGTGTCGAAGATATAAATACTTAGGTTTCACAGCAGAATTCATAAAGAGGAATTATCAAGCAGGAATGTACTGGGTTTTCAAGGTAAAAGTATTGCCTTATTCAAAAGTACAAACCAATGTACTTTATCTGAATATAATTCATTTTTATGAGATTCTTGGACATATGCAAATGAAACATATGAATGAAAAATATAGGAGAGAGAATTCTCCTAAAATTACAAGTGCATCTCATACATGTGTGTGCATACACGGGCACACACACACATGAATATATGCATATATACCCCTCACACATATATAAAACACATAAAATTAAAATATAATATAAAGGTGTGTATACTTTTTTAGGTATTCATAACACTTTATACTAATTATAAAACTTGGAAAGGAAGATATAGAAATGTGCCTAAATATTAGATACTTCTTTATCATGTTTATCATAAAAGATAATATTTTTCTATATCAGTATTTTGGAAGCATTTAGTACATGCTAATTGAGTATGTTTTTATAATGAGTTTTTCATTGATTTATCTGTGAATTTATCTATGAATTATCTATCTATTGATTGATTTAGGGTGAACCAATCAAGATCTAGGAAGATCATCCCAGCACTTATAATCTTATTGTATGGTCATATAATAATAATTTTTTTTAAATTTGTACCTCCAAGCATTGTCAATTTCTTATAAAGTTCAGGGTGAGAGATTATCTGAACCAGGAATGACATGTAGTCTTTATTGGAGTTTGACAGAGACATTCAAGTAGACAAAGATCAGGACAAGTAATGGGCAAAAGAAAGTCTACAGATTGGTAGTGGTTAAAACAGGTAGTAACTAAAATTGTGTCTTGCAAAACAAAATATTAGGTAGGATTTATTGATTAACATTGATAAAACCTGGGATTGCTGTAAAGGCCATGTGAAGTTCCAGTCAGGTAATTGTATAACACCCCTCAGAGAAATAATAAATTCTTAATACTCTATTTAAAGTCCTAAGAGCAAAGCTTAATTGATAAAAGTCAGCTCTAATAATAATTAGTAGTAGTAATATATGTCCTATATCAGTAGCATTTGGCTTGAAAATTGAAGTATAATAATGAGTGGCAGTGCTATATGTTATAAGCATACAATTAAAATGAAAGACTATCTGAAATTTTATATATATATATTATATATAATATAATATATATGTATATTCATCAAAATTCTTGACAATAGTTTTGCAAACTTGCTATTTTATAAAGTTAAAAAACAAACTCAATCTTAGAGAAGTTACCAAACTTTTATATATTTTCCAGCTGGTAAGTGGTGAGGCCAGAATCTGATCCCAGGTTTGTCTGTCATTGAAAACAAGTTTCTTCTTCTTACTCTGAAGCAACACAGAGACACACTGGACTTATGCTATGTATGCCCAGTTATTTATCACTGGCACGCTCAAAACATGGTACAGTGACTTGCTTATAGTAAGTTGAATGTTTATTGCGGTGACATTAAAAAAAGAAAGAAAGGACATGTCATTGCTGCACACTCCTTCACCCCACCCTCATAAAGCTGCTAACTTCTACTTAGAACAGAATTAATGGTGTACCCCCAATGATTCATTTCTGATAAAAATTCTACAGCCCTTTTTTTTTTTCGATTTTGTTTCTTGAATCATTATGTTTCTAAAGAGTCACTTCTTTTGTTATCTGTTTTGGAGTAGACTGTATAACACAGGCAAGGGATAGTTGGTAACCCCAGACCCATTTCAAAAAGAGCAGTTCTAGTTTTGCATCTCACATATTAGGATTCTCTGCTAACCATTTTTTTTTTGAAGCATATGGTAGGAAAAAAAATAGAAAAAAAATGGAAATGGTGTAGTCAGTCCTCTTATAGTGCAACAAGATATATATATATCATTACTACAATATTTTGGATTATGTACTTGAGGCCCATAGAGATTAAACATTTTGCTTCAGATCACACAAATGGGCAGTGACAGAGCCAGGATGAAGAAAATCTGGCAAAAATCAGACTCCAAGGCCTGTTGCCTTAAACCTGAAATGCTTAGAATGTTGCTTGGCATAATGTAAGTACTCCATAAACAATTTACTGCTGTCTTGTTATTCCTCAACTATGCCATACAGAGGATGTTTTCTACTTCAATGAAGATATGAAAGGTAAAAGTGATTTCAATTAAAAATATGTGGAGTTGGGCTGGCCGAGTGGCACATTGGTTAGGAGTTGGCTTGGGACGCCAGCTCTGAGCAGCAGGTCCCTGATTTGGATCCCACATGAGGGCCAGTGACGCTGCGCCCTCTACAGCTAAGATGGTGAACAACAGCTTGTCCTAGAGCTGGGCTGCCAAGAGTCGCTGGCGATGGCGTAGGCTACAGTGGGGCTGGCGGGCAGCTGGCGTGCACTTTAGTGAGCTGCTGTGAACCGCCATCAGCGGCCATCCAATAGCTGGAGTCTGATCAGCCTCAGCAGGTAAGAGCACAATGATATTACCAACATGAGCCAGTGAATCCACGTCCTCCATAACTAGACTGAAGAACAATAGGACAGCAACTTGTCTGTTCCCCTTCCCCAATTCCCCAATGCTGTTCCCCTTCCCCAATTCTCCAATAAAATCTTAAAAAAAAATAAAAATAAAAATCTGTGGAGTGAATAACTACCCAAGACAGTTCCATCTGCCCTTACTACTGCAAAACGGGGATGAAGAGAACAAGACAGATTTCTTTCATAATTGATTGTAAAATAAATGTTGTTATAAAATGTACACAGTCACCATGGAGAAAATAGGAGCAAAAATATAGATAAATTAACATATTGGTAAGTATTAAATAAATTATTAAAAATAAATTAGCTTAAATATATATAAAGCCAAATCATACCAAAATTTTAAAGAATAATTAATTCACCTCTTGGAAAGTTCTTTGAGAAAATAAAAAAAAAGAAACCTAAAATACTCAGCTCATTTTATAATGTCACTGTACCTTAATTTCAAATCAAATGAATTAGTTTTATATGTTACATTATACTTTGGCATAATAAAAAAAATATCAAAGCCATTGGTTCACACGACAAAGGTTTATGTCTGGATCATGCTACATATACATTGAGGATTAGTTTGAGATTTATTTACAAGGCTAACATAATGCAAATGTATCTAATGAAGTATCTAACCATAGGAAACCTAGGAAACATATCTAAACATAGGAAAATATCAATTTATATTAAGAAGAACATAATGTCTATTCAAAAATATTAATAGCACAATAAGAATTATATAAGTTAACAACACATGTACAGGAATGGCACTATCCATTATATAAAATAAAAAGACACATTAAATTTTATATCTGTAGTGGAGAGAGTAGTAAGAATCGGTAGAGAGGGTAATGGAAATATTCACGGATTTAGTTATTTTACAACTAGCTTTAGTCAATATTATATGAAAATATTTCCATGCCAACCAATGTTCACGGATAATTTCATTTAAATTACTAAATAGTATTATATTTTATTGAGATCATACTACATGCAGCAACACACAATAATGAAAGTGTATTTTTAAGAGGTACCAATGCTGCGACACAGATCCTTTTAGCTATAGATTTGCATACATCTTGAATGTTGTCAGAGAATACCTTCTTAACCGTTAAAATAATACTAAGATGCATAAAGGCAAGCAATAAACTTTGCTCACTGACTACAGGCTCAGCATTGGTTTGAGTCTGAAACCCTGAAACGGTATTTGACCTTCCTGGTTTACAATGATCTGGATCCAGGATCAGCTGTGCCAATCCTGTCACAGGGCTGGAGAAGGATGTATACGTTTTATCGACTCATGAAACCATGAAGTCTTGAGAAATCTGGAATATTTTGTCCAAAAGTGCAGGAATAATTTTATCATAAAGATTTTTATATCAAATAGTTTACTCTTCTGTTTCTTTACCTGTGCTATAACTACCCTGTCTTTTAAACAAATCTGAAATTAGGCAAAATTTAAGTAACTAGTGCCTCCCACCCAATCTTGTTCACTGGTAAGGAAAGCTACCCTAAAATCATTAATTTATCACCAGATACTTCTAATGTTTTTATACTGACTTCAGATTATTTCGCCTGAAATCTAGTTGATAATGTGCTTTTGACTAGAAAGCAGTAAAACTTCGATTCCCCCTCTATGCATGCCGCTTTGACAGCTTTCCCACAGATATCTCAACCATAAGGGGCTTCACTTCTTTTGGTGTGGTCATTATTTGCATATAGAAAGACAATGATTGCAAAGTTGCTTGACGTTGGAGGGTTTTTTTTTTTTTGCTTTTGTTTTTTGTTTTTGCAAAAGACAAGAAAACAGGATAAAATTTAAAATTTAATATGCTGAAAGTTTTTCTTTGGGCAATATGACAAATACAACAGGAAAACATGGCATACCCATTAGTTTTTGAAGATCAAACTTGCAAACACTGCACAATTTAAGCAAGAATGTTTCTTTCAGTTCAATTTTCACATCGTCAATATAGAAAATCAGAAAAAAGAAACACTGAATAAAGGTGATAGTGAAAAAGCATTTAGTACTTTTTTGTTTTAGTACATTGTTCAATGTCTTAGCATGTCATATCACTTTTTTCATTTTATGATAGAGTATGTATTACTGTAACATATTTTAGATATTGAATGGATATAATCCCTTTATAACTATTAACTCTTATGTTACTTTTAGTTGGTACAAGATATTTCTAAAACTTTTTTCAAGGACACTTAAGGCAATGTTTTTTCCTGAGTTTTGTATCAGCTCTTCATGTTTTCACAAATGCTTCATGTCAGCTATTGAATTTTACATTAATGTTTCTAATTTCATTTTATTCTCCTTCTGTATTTAGATGAAATTCATTTAACAATTTCATTTACTTCTGTGATGCAAATATGAGATTGTCTTATATTTGAAATACATCTGATCAGTTAGCTCCTATGTGGATAACTAAACCAATTTTATTTGATTTTGGATTTCTATGTAGATATATGATTGCTTGCCATTGCCTACAATTGACTCTCAGAAACTATTTTTGAACTTAATGTATTTGTTTTCAAGCTTGCCCCTAACTGGCTCGCCCTTCACAAGATTTAGTGTAGTTGAACTATAATTGAATCTCATTATAGCATTCATTTTTCCCTTCAGGTATATAAGCTAATCCAAGTATGGCTTTGATTTTTTTGATTTTCTTTATTACTAACTTCTGTATATCTGCCTTTTCTCTAAAGTTTATCTATTTTATCTCCTTTATTAATCTGAAAGTAAAATGACTCTGTTTCACTAGCACACATATAATGAATGCATTGGTTAAACAAAATTTTAAAATAGCTTCTGGAAACATGATTATTTTAAGATCATGTTTTAAAATAAACATATGTTTTCACATATCTGTAAAATTTATGAAATTTATGAAAAACAATGACTTGTATTAATTGAATTTGTAGAATCCATTAGCATTTTGCAACACTTTTATTTGAAACCAGGTAAATATATTCATTTTTCTTTTTGGCTCCTCATCTGATTCCAAGTTCCTTCTTAGCTTTAAATTGTATTCTCTTACTAGTTTGAGAAATCCCTCAACCCCTAAGCTTTGCAAAGAGTAGCACTTTTATCATGCACACACAAAAATCTCCCCAAAGCCTCACTCTTCTGCAATACTTTTCTCATGCTTTGGATTCCAATTCCTCTGCCATCGGGACCTTATTCAATTATTTACATGTACTCCTGCATATTTTATTTCTTCCCTCTAGTATCTCTTTGCTTAGATTAAAATCAACATTTAAAAAAACAACAACAACAAAAGCAAAACAAAGTGAAACTTTCCCTTTATTAATCACTTGGACTACTTCATTTTTGTCTTCTTTTCACCACAAAGCTCAAAATAATAGTTCAAATACATGCCTTCTTTTCCTCAAAACTTATTCCATTCTAAAAACTTAATAAGACTCCTTTCTCTGAGGTTGCCAGTTAGGTGTTAAATGTCATCTTCATAACATCTGTACTTCAAGTAAGACAAGGTTGTAAGTGAGGCCAGACTTCCTGCATTTAAGTCTCAGCTCTGCCACTTCCTTGCCTCAGCATCATTATTTGTAAAATAGAGATAATACAGTACTTATTTCATAAGATTCTTGTGAGATTTAAAGTGAATTAATGTGTAAATAAAGCACTTACAATAGGGCCTCTGGTGTAACTGAAATATGAAATCATTAATTACTCTTATTGAAATCTTCACTGTGGCATCTTCCGCTACCTGGGATAATTTTCCCTGGGTTGTTCACATGCTTGGCTCCTTCTCGTCTTCTAATCTCAGCTCTAATACCATATGCTTAGTAAGGCCTCCCCAAATCATTCTATGTAAAATAATTTTGCCTCCTGAAAATCCATTCTTTCTATCACAGAGCCCTGCTATGCTATTTTATGCTGTTATTTTTTATTCTTATTTTTATAATTCATTTTGTACATATACTCTTATTTATTCTATTGAGTAGTGTCAGTCTTAATAGCAATAATCCCAATGGAAATGGGATCCATGAAGGCAAAGAACATATTTGTCAGGTGGATGACTCCATGTCCAGCACATAGTAGGTTTTCCAGAATTCTTATTGAACTTACACATAATCACTATCCCTATTATGTGAAATGCCAGCTCTATTCAAATTGCTCCCAACTTTCAAAATGGCAGCATGAGGATCCCTATCCACTTTCCAGGAAGACCATACTTGCTAAATTTTAAAAAGAAAGAAGTTACCATTTAATGTATCTAAGGGTAATTATTCTAAGAGCATAAAGAATAGAAAAGAGAAGAGAAGAGAAAGGAAGGGAAGAGAAAGAAAATAAAAGAGAAAAAGAAAACAAAAAAAAAAGAAAAGAAACTTCTGAAAGAAATATACTAAATCTCTGTAAAACAATGGAGGTCTGAGGCACCTGAGTCTGACCATCTCTCTCCCTTACCCCCATCCCCAAGTTCAGTTATGTCAGAAGCTCTACTCCAAACAGGTATGGACAATACTTGGGGCTTCCTTTCCTGTTAGGTCCCCATCAAGGAATAGAGAATCTCCCCAGGAAGTGTAGGTTGCCAGCATTTGCCATACCATTCCCAGCTTTAAGTTTTAAGTTGCCAAAGCCAAAACACTGGCCAGTGTGGCTAAGAGGTCAGAGACTCTCTTCCTCCACCCAGCCCCCACTCATAAGGCAAAGAGCTTCCTCCAGAAGCTACAATTTAAAATATCAGGGACCCAATTGCCCTTTCCCCAGTTGCTGGTTGGACCAAAGTTCCACTCCAGCAGAGTAAGCTGAGAAGTCTAGAGACTACCATCTCCACCCAGCGCTCCATTTATAATGAGAAGCAGGCTGTTGGCCCATTGCATAACTCCGGAGCAGTCAATAGCTTGGAGATTTTGACAGGGGGATGAGGTAATCCAAATGAAGAGAGTGCTCTAAAGCTCTCCTGAAAGGGACTGACTTTATTTACAACAAAGCGTGGGGAAGTTCATGCCTAAAGGTATGATAGAAAACAGTGGAGATTTTCATAGTAAACAGTTAAGAGGCTGATAGCTCTTTGAGAAGAAGCTAAGTCATATATGCCTGCTAGTTTACTACAGTGCAATAAGGAAAAAGAGAGCTGAAAAGACCACTCCTAGGGGTGAAATAAAGCTTAAAGACTGGCATCTGAAGCTATCTCTGTAATTTACACCCCAGGCTATTTTTGAAAACGATAGAGCAATCAGCCACAAATTAGTGGAAACTGAGCTTGGTGTGATACCAAACAAGGTAGGCAGCTTAACAGATAAATCGGAGAAAGAAGCAAAGAGAGCCCTGCTAAAACCTGTCACTCTAGAGTGACTGTGTACGGACCAAACGCTGAGCCTATTTAGGAACAACATCTGAGGTTTTATACTGCAGAGGAAATAGACATAACTAATAGCCTAGCCAAGTCACTAAAAAAATAAACAATTTAACAACAATAAACAAACCCTAGAGGGGATAGGAGGGAATCAGTATCCAGGACTGGATATACTACCTACAAAGTCCAGTTTTCACATGAATTTATAAGGCATACAAAGAAATAGGAAAGTGTCACCCATATACAGGAAGAAAATACAGGCAAGAGACGCTAAGTGAGAAGGCCTAAATGGCAGATTTAACAGGTAAAGTTTTCAAAGAAGCCATTAGGAAGATCTTCCAAAAAATAAAACCATGCATAAAGGAGTAAAGGTAAATACAATAACTATGCTCCATCAAAAAGAAATAAAAAATGAAGAAATAAAACATAAAAAAATTAACCAGATGGAAATGTTCAGTAATTGAAATGGAAAAAAAAATCTTCAGGGAGGATCAGCAGAATATGTAAATAAAAAGAAACAAGCAGTGAAGTTGGAGGCAGGTTGATAAAGTATGCAATTTGAAGAGCAGCGAGAAAAAGAATGAAGGAAATGAACATAGCCTTAGAGGAATGTGGGGCAACATTAAGCACATGAGCATGTGCAAAACCAGAGTACTGGGAGGAGGGAGAGAGAGGGCAGGAGCAGGAAAATATCCCAACAAATAATGGCTGAAAACTTCATAATCTGATAAAGAGAAAACGTTTAACTATATGTCCATGAAGTTCAACAAATTTCAAGGTAAGAGATCTACATCTAGATCTATCACAATAGAAATAAAATATAAAGAGAAAAATCTAAGACCGTCAATAGAGAAAAATGACTACTCACTTACATAGGATTTTTTTTTTTTTAAGATTTTTATTGGGGAATTGTGGGGATGGGATCAGTGCTGGGGAATTGGGGGAAGGGGAACAGACAAGTTGCTGTCGTTTTGTTCTTCAGTCTAGTTGTGTAGGATGTTGCTTCACTGGCCCAAGTTGGCACCATCATTGCGCTCTTCCCGGGTGAGACAGATCAGTCGCCGGCTTCTGACAACCGCTCACAGCAGCTGCTGGCCGCTCTCACTGGCTGCTGGCTACACATGGTAGCCCATGGCAATCCACTGCAGCAGGGACTGCAGCCAATGCCGTTGCCGGCAACCCACAGCAGCCTAGCTCCAGGTCGAGCTGTTGTTCAGCATCTTAGCTGTGGAGGGCAGTGTCACTGGCCCTCATATGTGGGATCCGAACCAGGGCCCTCTGGCATCCCAAGCCAGTTCTTAACCAACGTGCCACTCGGCCGGCCCAACATAGGATTTTAATAACAGTAAAAGCTGACATCTTTACAGAAACAATGAAGCCCTGAAAGCCATGGGATGATGTATTCTAAATGCTGGAAAAAAAAAAATCCCTGTGAACAAGAATCTTTTTTTTCTACCTTTATTGAGATATAATTGATATATAAATTTGTGTAAGTATAAGGGTACAATGTGATAATTTGTTATATGTATATATTACAAAATAATTACCACAATAAGGTTAGGTAACCCTCCTATCACCTTACAGAGTGGCTGCATGTGTGTGTGTGTGTGTGTGTGTGTGTGTGTGTGTGTGGTGAGAACACTGAGGATCTACTCACAGCAACTTTCGAGTAAACAATGTATTGTAGTACCGTTAAGTATAATCACCATGCTAAATATTAGCTCCTCAGAATTTATTTATCTTATAACTAGAAGTTTGTACCCTTTGACAAATACCTCCTCGTTTCTGCAACCCTCAGGCCCTGGCAATGACCAATATATGCTCTGTTTCTATGAGTTCATCGTTTTTTAGATTTCACATATAAGTGAGAATCTATAGGATTTGCTTTCCCTATCTGATTTATTTCACTTAACATAAAGTCCTCAGGATTCATCCAGGTTGTCACAAATGGCAGGATTTCCATCTTTTTAATGGCTGAATAATATTATCTATGAATATATCTTATATTATCTATGAATACATCTTTTTTTTTAATTCACTCCTCTGCTGTGGGACACCGAGGTTATTTCCTATCTTGACTATTGTGAATAACACTGATGGGGGTGCAGATACCTGTTATCTGTTCAAGAACCGTAATTTTTCGTTTGCTTTGGATATGTAATATACGTAGAGTAGTGTTGCTAGATCATGTGGTAGCTCAAGTTTTAATTTTTTGAGGAACTTCCATACTGCTTTCCATAATGATTATATCAATTTACATTCTCACCTACGGTACACAGGGCTCCCTTTCTTCCACATCCTCGCCAGTACTTGTTATCACTTGTCTTTTGAAAATAGCCATTGAAACAGGTGTGTGGTGAAATTTCAGTGTGTTCCTGGTTTGCATTTCCTAAATGATCAGTGATGCTGAGCACCTTTTCCTGTACCTGTTGACCATTTGTATGTCTTCTTTGGAAAATGTCTATTCAGGTCCTTTGCCCATATTTTAGTTGAATTGTTTGTTGTTTTTTGATGTTGAGTTGTATGAGTTCCTTACATATTTTGGATACTAACCCTTTATCAGGTACATATTTGCAAACATTTTCTCCCATTTCATAGATTGCCTTTTCATTTTGTTCAGTGTTTCTTTCACTGTTGAGAATTACTTAGTTTTAGGTAGTCTCATTTGTTTATTTTTACTTTTGTTGCTGTGCCTTTGGTGTTAAACAAGAATCTTATACCCATAAAAAGCTATCTTAAAAAAATGAAGACAAAATTAGCTTTCCCAGAACGAAAAGGAAGAAAGACACTGGGAGAATTCACAGCTAGCAGACCAACCTGTCTTATAAGAAATGTAAAGGAAATTCTTCAGGCTAAAATCGAGTGACTCAGACAGCAATTTGAATATGTACATAAATACACACACACACACACACACACACACACACACACACACACCCTCACACACAGCGTCAGTGAAGGTATTTATATGGTTATAAAAGATAGTATAATAGCTGCAGTTTTCCCTTGCCTTATTTAAAAGCAATTATATAAATGCTTATGCATATATGTTTATGTATTATTGTGCCTTTAACATATAGAAATGCAACATATTTAGTAATAAGAACACAAAGGAATGGGTGGGAAAAAGATGTACACTGAGTAAGGATGTGATATCAAGTAGTAATTTGAGTTGACAGGAACAAATGAAGAAACTAGAAATGGAAAAGAAGATCAATATAACAATCTCCATCAATATATACTTGCTTTCTTTTCTTTTCTCAATTTCTTTAATAGACATCGAATTATATGAAGTAATGTTTATAACAATTTACTGCTGGAACTGCAATATAGTTGTATGGAATATAGAAGATAAAATGGAGCTAATTGGGAGGATGAGATAACACTTTATATCTCACCTGTATTAAGTATAAATCTGAAATAATTGCCTTCATTTTTCTGCTCAGCTAAATGTTTTCTGAAAATACAGCTTTGGTCCATGTCATCTTGTCTTTCTAACTTCCCTCTTTCTTTTACTTCTATCATCAACCCAGGTTTGCAGTATCCACATTGACTTTGAATCTTCCCTCCCTTTCTGTTCCTTTATATAATCATGTGCAGTGACCTACTTAGTCCTTTATTTACACCTTCTGTTCTGAACTTGCTGACAGAAACTTAATCTACGTTTATGATGGAAGTAGTAGAAATTCTGTGAAAAGTATCATTGTTTTGTGAAACTTACCATTTCCAGTTGTGTAAATTAATTATATTTTACCTCAGCTATTTTTTATTGCATTTGAAATTATTTAATATTCCACCAAAATTTGAACAAGATATGTTTCATATAAATATTCTTAAAGTATGCCTTTTACATGGCTACAATTTTCATTGTTTGGGATGTAGTTAGCATGGAGAAAAAAATCACACTTGGAGTTAAAATTTTGTGTGCGTATGTGTGTGTGTGTGTGTGTGTGTATATATATATATATATATATATATATCCTACAGTTAATGATCAAAACATAATTTTAAAAATTAAAACTATAAACGTATGTCAAGGGAAATTTAGTAATCAATCTTCTGATGCATTAATCCTTATCTTCTCAAGTTATTAGCTTTTCCAGAACTGCTCATTGTTTCAAATCTTGAAAGATACTTACGGGAGACTTTTTAATGTTTTTCTGTTTTGTTTTGTTGTTTGTTTTTTTTTTCCTTAGAAACAGATAGTTGGATCTTATAGAAATAAAATTGAAGCATGAAATATTAAGGTTTGTTTTAAAAACTTGGACCTTCGGCATGAATGTGATTTCTTAATTCATATAAGTCCATAAGAGGAAACCATATAATACTATAAATTGCAATTCATATTTCTAGCTCACTTTTAAGAGATACACTGAATTTAATCCAAGGTTTAAGGCAAATGCCTTCAGGTTAGCATTACCATGAGCATCATAGCTCAAGTTCACTACAACAGGAAGAGTTTAGATGGCCAAAATAGCTGAATATCTAACCCAATGATTTGTTTTTTCTTAAACTTCATGGACATATACATTTAAATAAATTGTTGAGATAGAAATAAATGTAGGGGGACATTTCTGACATGTATAAAAATATGATGAAAAATAACTTGTTTTCCCTAGTATGACTGAAACATGATATGTTGTATAGTTAAACTGTGATAGTAAACAACATTTATTATAAAAACTATCTATTATTGTTTAAAGAGTTTTTATTGGGTAATTGGGGGATGGGAACAGCGCTGGGGAATTGGGGGAAGGGGAACAGACAAGTTGCTGTCATTTTGTTCTTCAGTCTAGTTGTGAAGGACATTGCTTCACTGGCCCAAGTTGGCACCATCATTGCGCTCTTCCTGGGGGAGGCAGATCAGTCGCTGGCTTCTGGACCGCCACTCACTGCGGCTGCTGGCCACTCACCCTGGCTGCTGGCTACACACGGAAGCCCATGGCAACCCACTGCAGCAGGGGCTGCAGCCTACACTGTCGCTGGCGACTCCTGGCAGCCCAGCTCCAGGTTGAGCTGTCGTTCAGCATCTTAGCTGTAGAGGGCAGTGTCATTGGCCCTCATATGTGGGATCCAAACCGGGGCCCTCTGGTGTCCCAAGCCAGCTCTTAACCAACATGCCACTTGGTCGGCCTGAAAAACTATCTAAATTTATTTTGGTATGAATAAATCATATACTATATAGATTTATTCCTATGAATTATATCGAATACTTTATTTTAATGTAAACTTTCTTTGACACACAATGAATAATAAGGGTTGGCCTCTTAAAACTTTCTCATGTGAGTGTTACCATCTATTCTCTAAACAGTTATAGGTGTTTTTATCACCTTACTGCATGTATCTTACTATTTGATTCCAAATAGCAATGAACATAAAGCATTGTTTAATTTTTTAAACACTTTTAAAAATGGCTTCCCCTAGAAAATACATTCAGTTATTAACAATTATTATTCATAGATGCAAAACAAAGATCATAATTTTAGGATGATACGATGCGATATTTAATGAAAAGGCTTTATCAAGTAAAAAAGTATCAGAGAGGCCTAGTCCAAGCCCTGTTTCAAACTAACTCTGTTACACTGAGCAAGTTATCTCCCATCCCTTGCCATTTCACTTTCTTATCTATAAAATGAAGTTGGACAACGTCATTCTAAGGTT
This sequence comes from Hipposideros armiger, assembly GCF_001890085.2. Lineage (NCBI taxonomy): Eukaryota > Metazoa > Chordata > Mammalia > Chiroptera > Hipposideridae > Hipposideros > Hipposideros armiger. Next base: position 1,153,970 of record NW_017731703.1, read on the forward strand.
TCTTTTTGGCTCTAACATTGTATGTTTGTGTGTGTGAGTGAATGTGTGTGTGTGTGTGTTTGATGATTTGTAATTAATTTATAAATTGAATGCAAGGTATTTCAGTAAACTAAAATGAGTTGTGGCATATGATTGTATTTATTCTAAAAATAGTTAAACATCTGAACAGTTGGAATTTATTCTACTGATGTAATTTAACTCTATTCATATGCTGATGAAACTCAATATAAAAGAATATAAACATACAAGGAATAGGTTAACTAATCACCTGGTGTGATATAATGGGTAGACATTGTAAATTCATTATATTTTCAAAGGCTTCACTTGCCAGCCTGTTAACAAATATATGAACTATGATAAATCAGCCTAAGGGTAAGCCTTGATCTTGTCTACCATTGTAAATTAGCTTATCAACAGTTCACACTAATACAGTAATGTCAGTGAAGAATAAATCACAGTGCATGCATTAAATTTTGTTAGGAAGCAACATTAGATACTTTCAAATGCTGACATCATACTTGATTTTTAATGACAGATACAATAAACTGAAACAGTGTGTCATGAATGGATGAAAATATAATGGTTTATGTGCTCCTATTTTGGGTCTCCATTAGCTTTATCACTTGTCATAAATCCACTTTAATCTCATAATTTCAGATTTCAAAACTCACCTTTCATGAAGTGAGAGTCAAATAAAAGGAATTGAAAAGTAAAGAAACATGTGAGGAAGGGTTGGAGAATACTACAAAAAAAAAAAAAAGGAATAAGAGGAAAAAAAAGTGAGCAGTACGTTGAAAAAAATCCTGGAGTGTTTCTAGAAATGAAGCAGGTGTGTGTGTGTGTGTGTGTGTGTGTGTGTGTGTGTGTCTGTGTCTGTGTGTGTACCCACATACATATAAACATATTTAATTTACATCTTTATATTAAATTAGAATATCTATAGTGGTATTATTAGGTGATTAAAGCAGTCTCTGATAGGTTGAACAGAAGAGACACCCAGAACTAGAATTCACAGAGGTGTTACCAAACCCAAGTTCGGTGCTGCATTATGCCTGGAGAGCCCAAAAACTTGAGTGACAAGCATTGGTGAGAAAAGCATTCTTTATTCTAGATGCCAGCAGCTAGGAAAGATGGCAGACTAATGTCTAGAATAAACCTCCTTCCCCAGACTAAAAGATTAAGAGGTTTTATAGCCAGGTAGGTGGGAAAGAACAAAGAAAAGTGGGGTAAGTCTTTGAGTCTCAGGGCTGATAGTTGAGAAATCGCCTCCTGGGGGTTTTCTGAGGCCTGAGGTCGGCTTCAGTATAATGTTGCCTTAAATTAATCACCACTGGCCAGAGAGCTTTATGCGTCATCAGCAAAAACTGCTAGGGAGTTGCTGTCATCATGAGTCCCAATGTCTGGGTGCCTGAGGATTGAGAAATGGCTCTTTTCAGGTTAGGATTCTGCTGATTAAATGGATAACAAGGTATGTGTAGCCTTAAGAAAGGGGAAAAAACAGAGTTCTTAAATCAATCAGTGAGGGGTGAAACAAAGAGAAAACAGCTGAATATTAGGGTGAATCAAACTGCAAACTAGCTAAGCCTATGTTATTGATTCCCTGAGTTTCACCCTTACAGAGGGAGGTTATTGTAAATCAGATCCAGAGACAGGAAAGCAAGGGAAACTACCGGGGTGCCAAAAAAGTATATACACATGACTTGTATTTATCTTTTGTTATTGGTATATATTGAGTATTACAATTTTAACACATTTTTTCCCTTTCTTAAAATGTGTATAGATTTTCGGGGCACCCTCTGTATTTCAGCACATGGGCAGTCAGTGTTAATCCGAGTGGTTCACAGAATGGGATGTATCCATAGCCCTGTGGGTGACCAAAGGGGTATCTCAGCATTGTTCAGACTCAAACCTGAGCTTAAATGATCCACCATTACTGTGGGTATCTGCTATTCATATTTCTCAAGAGAGACAGTGTGATTGCACCTACTTCCAAAAGAAATAATAACAGAGATAGCCAAAAATTTTATAGGATTTATATAACACAAATAGTTTTAAGAACTTTACATGAATGTGTTCATTTAATTAACACTAGTTTTATGAGGTATGTACTCTTATTATTCTATCATATTGATGAAGAAACTGAGGTCTGAGCTGATTAAATAACTTGCCCAAGGTCACATAGAGGGAGTCAGAATGTCAATTCAGGTGTTTGGCTCCTAGGTCTATGCCATCAACCTCTATGCTCTATTGTGTCTTTATGCCTCATCTCTATATGCAGTGTTTCCTCCTATCAAATACAGCACAGTGGGAAGAGTGCAGGCTCTGTGTTTGCAGTGTCTGGCTTTAGATCTCAGGTGCCCTATTCATCTGCTGTGTGTATGTGGATGTTTTAACAACTCTATGTGCTTCAGCTTTGTAGTCTTTAAAATAAGACAATAATAGCACTTTACAGAGCTGAGGAAGAACCCAATGCAATAGTGGTTACAAATGCATGTCCTACCACTTCAATAAATGTTAGTCAGTGTCTGGGACACAGCATTGGCTTTACTTAATATATTGTTTATGCATGAGATAAAACAACTTTATAAAGAAAGAACTGTTGCTGGCTGATTTCTCAGAAGTGGACTATGAACATATCTGGCATTTGGAGCTCCATGGGTACCTTCTCAGGATACTGATGGTAGTTTATTCCTACATGCCTAGATAGCAGCAAGATCAGTGATTTTAATTTATTTTCTTTTTTTTTTCTTTAGCTGAGCCATCCTGCCACCTGTTGGCAGCTTAGTGTCAGCTCAGCTTGGGCTGAGAATCAAACCGGCGACCTTGTTGCTCAGAGCTCACACTCTTGAGTGAGCGCTTAAGAAACTGAGCCACTCAGCTGGCCCAAGACCAGTGATTTTGAGTGACTTGTCTACTTCACAGAGGTAGAACAAGAACTACTGTCTTTTGACCCTCTTCACATCCTCGTTGTCTTTCCTTTGTGTCTGACTTGTAACTTAATGAAAGTTGGCTTTTATCATTTTAAAACTGGAAAAGGAGAGAAGATGAAATAGCCTTTGCCAATCTCAGCAAATATCTTCAAAAAGCTGGAAAGAGAGTAATACTGCACCTTCATAATTGGAAGGTAGATGTTGAAGTAAAAGAAAATAACCAGTGTCAGGTTTTTTCTGTCAGCATCCCATAATGGTTGTAAGACTCTAAAGACTAGTCAGCATCCTGGAGAATGGGGAACATCTGGGAAGTACAATGAAATAGGCCTCTAAGCAGACTAAGTCAGTCTCAGAGTCCCAAGTTTATCTACAAAGTGAAATCAAGCTCCTAGACCCAAAGAGCCTCATTGGCAACACTCTGAGGTAGCAAGGAAGCTGAACTCATCATGTGCTCACTCTCTCAACCCATCAAAACCAAATCAACTACTGCAAAGACTAGTCAAATATCTTATGCCCTGAGGCATTTGCTCCATTTCTGAGCCTAGGAAGCCTTGGGAATAAATCAGGATCTTCAGTAAGGCACACCTTGACTAGAATTGGGAATTTATTTAATTGTTGATTTATTATTTATTTTTTTGCATGGTGCCTTTTTTGCTATCCAACTATAGTATTTCTTTGTTGTAGTGATTTTATTCTTTCAAAATGTCTTTATGGTATGTGGTAGATTGTGCTTTCCAAAGATGGCCACAGTGAAATATTTCATTTCTTCTACAGTGTGACCTTGTCACCTTCCTCTTACCCCATGAAGAGCTGGAGACATTTATCCACTCTCTTGAGTCTGGGAAAGCCCTGCATCTATTTTGATCAATAGAACAAGCAGAAGTGGTACTGGGCCAGTTTCTGCTTCCTGCCTCTTGGAGGTCAGCTACCCTGTAAGAATGATGGCTTCCCTGAAAATCCCATGTCGTGAGAAGACCTTGGAAAGGTCTTGGAATATAAGACGCTATGGAGAAAGAGAAAGAGAGAGAAAGAATAAAAGAGAACAAGCCGGGGAAACTAAGGTGACAGATATGCATGCAGGGAAATAATGTCAGTGTTTTCACAGTTCTACTCAGTAAGGATTTATGAACAAAGATTGCTGGGGGTGGGGCAAGGCAGCAACCCTAAAGAAAGAGGCCTTCAGAGACATTTAGAGATTCATCTCCCCAGGGTCATTTCTGTACATTGCATATGGTAATGGACCTAGAGACCAGCTCTCCCTCTTCCCAGAGATAGTTTTATTTCACTCTCTCACTGATTTAGTCGCTGTCTCTGCAGAGAAAAGGAGGAGTAGGCTGTGCCAGCTGTCTTTACAAGCTCCAATAATTAGTACTTTCAAAGTTCCTCTCCTTTGTTACAATCCCCTCTACCCACAGATTATATCTTACCCTCACTGTGTCACCCTGGTAGGGGATGGAGATGTTGTGAGCTAGTGCTAGGATCCTTCTGTGAGTAAATGATCAGTGGTCTCTTATCTGAAAACCGCATGTTGCCTACAAGGATGCATAAATACATTGAGACATAAAAACCTAAGAATGGGAAGTCATTTTGGAAGCGGACCCTCCAGCTCTAGCTGCCCGAGGTGCTACTATCTGGATCAGAGCAAAACTGTCCCGCTGGGTCCTTCTCCAATTTCCTACCCACAAATCATGTACAAAATAAAATTGTTGTTTTAAACTAATAAATTTTGTGGTGGTGTTTTACACAGGAATAACTAATTGTAAAACAGTGGATCATTTATTTAAATGTTATCTTTTATCTGTTGTCTTATTGTGGAAACATTTCTTTTCACCACTTATTTTAAAATATTGCATTTTTTTGTATACTAATGACCAGGTTTACAGATAGAGAAATTTTGTATTGCAATGGACCATTTCACTCCGCTTCGTCTATTTTATTTTCTGATCATACTCTAATTTTTTTTTCCAACAGATACTCTTTGAGGTTTCAGTAAAGTTACCCTTCTCCTTCTCTCTTTAAACATCACACGCTCTTTTTAATGTATGTATGCATGAGTGAATGTTGATATGTACGAATGTATAAAAGTTTATATTCATTGATTCATATGTTTATTTATGAATGTGTTTGTTTATTTATTAGTAGAGTGATACCTATGGCTTGTCATTCCCAAGTGAATGTGATACAACTTGCAAAAAGATTACATATACATATAGTATTTTGACAGATGATCATGAAGCTCAGGATGATAACAAGGCCATCTGAGTAACGGAATCAGGTGCACACATATTTACATAAAATGTGATTGGGTGTGTGCATCGAATAGGACCCAGAAAATAATAGGAACAACATAAATGTCAGTTGTCATTGTTTCCACATATGACACCTATATTATCCTGGTTACCTGAACAATATTCTATTACTAAAGTGCTATTCCACTGGAGAAATCAATTGCATAGGTTAAAAATAAAAATCAAAAATTGTAAGCCTCATCAATGAGTTTAACAGTGTTGAATTCTTGTCCTGACTCTGCTTGTCTTGCTCTAGGGATTTTGAGCAGACCACATGAAAGTCATTTCAAAGTTTCTTCACCTAAAAACTAGGAGGAAGATTTATTTAGGAATAAAGTTTTATAATCCATGAATTTCCTTCCTGAGGAAGGTTGATAGGTAAATAGAATGAACAAGAACTATCAACAGAAGTAGATTCCTGAGAAAGTGATAGAAAAGAAATAATTGGGGAGGACCCAGAAGGTGTGATATTTCATACCTTAATATTTCATATTTCAACTTATAGCTGACCCTGGGAACATTCATTCTCAAAATAGACAATCCCCTTGACAGAAACCCAACATTTTGCTTCAGTGAATAAAAATAGTATAAATACCTGATGATCACCCAGGTTTTCAAGGGATAATTAATTTTAAATAAAGAAAGATATTTTGAATAGGGATAGTAAGAAATTCAAAATGGAAATGATGTTATAATTTGGGAAGACCAGCTTTCAGATGTTCTTAACATTGGATTCATGCAAGAACCCATGAGCTTCAAGTTGGTCATTAATCTCCTGAAATTGGACGCAAAATTATGTGATATTTCTTTTTTTGGAGAAGTTTTATGTATCTTTCAACAGATTCTCAAATAGCCTGGGTTGGAAATGAAGACTCTCCACAGATTTCTTTAAAATAATTCAAAGTCAGTGAGCATGAACATGGTAAGCTTTGGGAAAGCTTTATGAATGGATGACATCCCTTTTACCTCTACTCCCTAAAATTAAAGATCAAACTATGCTACTGTAAACCATAAACTTCCTTTAAATATCAATTATATAAATAGGTTTTTGTATCTCAACTGACAAAACGGGAGCCATTAATCAACCTTATCATATGTCACCTGTGCCTCTCCTAGAGAAGTTGGGTTTTGATGTGATACCATACACATTGCTGTACCAGTTGAAATACAATAGAGAAATGCTCCATTTCAGTGGAGATGGTCCCTACCCCCCATGAGGTGTACTGCAGAGAGATGTGATCTTAGAAAATATTTACCTGCATTTCTTGAGGTAGGGATATGGCCATTGAGTTTTGTTGACAGAAATCTGCTGTCAGATCAGTTATTGTTAAAAAACAAATAAAAGGGGCTGCTAAAAATTTTTTAAGGAAAAAATTAATTTAACATTTATTTTCCACAAATATGAATGCTGAAACCTAGACATACAAATTTAATGTTAGGATGCTTTTTAAAAGGACAACTTTCTTCAGTAAAAATGAATGAACCATTCCCAGTAATCACTAAATAAAGTCCAATTTGAATTATTGGTCTTCACGAAAATAACAAATTTGTGTTTAATGTATGACTACAAGCATGCTTTTTGCAAGACATATGGTGGATAACTATATCATGTGCTTAAATTAAATAGTTGATATGTTTTTAGTAAAGAACCTATTAGTGGCTAATCCCACTAACAGCCCAACAAACCATTATCCGGTACACCTACAGAATTACTTGGATATTTTAATAAGGCAATGTTGTTAGGTTCAATATATCTTGTCTAGGCTAAACAGTACAAATGCCACCTGGGTACAGAGAATTTTACACTTTTATTGCTTAATTAGAATAAATAGGTATTTTCCCTCATCTGTTCTTTTTTTTTTTTATTGTGATCAAAATTTTGCTTGCGGGAACATTTCATTTTCCTCATTTTCTTTCGTAACTTCAGAACAAAACCAAAGTTGTTTTGCGTGTAATGTTTTCTTGTAAAGTAATATTATTACTCCATCAGCACTCAGTGGGCAAACATTTTTCAACATTCCTCTTTTAATTAACTTGTCTTACAAACAAAGGCTACCAGATGAACACAATTTATCCACAGCATGTATTTTCAGCTAGGAGGCAGATAATTATTGCTCACTGCAGAAATAATGTTCGCCTACTTGCTCATGTAAAACAAACTTTAAATGTCATTTTATAGTGGTAAAGATTACATAGCACAGGGATGTCTTAAGAGAGGACAATTACCCAGAGAAACCTCTCATTAACCTGAAGGTCAGAGGTGAGAGACAATCACCAGCTCTGGCTAACACAAACCTAAATTGCTCTGCTCTGAATGCAAGGTCCTCATAATCACAAAAGAGGCCCGAGAGTCAAGACTAAACAATTATTGTGATACATTTCGAAGCGGAATTATACATTGTGGCGAGTGACGAGGTACCTGCAACCTTGCCCCTTCGGGTTTGGGGACCAGAGTACAGAGGAATACAGAGGCTCTAAAAGTGAATTACCTCCTTTAACAAACTAGTGGCAGCTTGGCAACATTTAACTGTATTGTTTCAATTAATCACAGCAATTGCAAAGTGATCCTTAAGCATTAAGGGAAAAACGGTGCTTTCAAACAGAGTGCCGCGAGTCTGCCAGCAGGGCTCAGCTGCGCTATGGCATGTCGCGACGTATAGGAGGGCAGGAAACACTATAGCAAATCATGCTTACTCATTTTTAAGCTGTGAATTAATTTCCTAAGCTGTGAAGTTATTAAACCACTTTTGCAAAGCTAGATCATTTGTTTTCTTAATCTAATCATCTCACATTCCCCTAAAGTACAGAGGTTTACTTTGGTTTGCATTAAGTCCTACCCAGATAAGTCATCCAAGGAAACATCCTGCTTCTTTCATTCTAATACTCTATCAATTGTAAGACAAATGCTAATTTTAGTACTAGTTTCCCAGGAGGAACATGAAGAGCAAAGAAATACAATCTAACTACACACACTGATTACTGTTCTACCAAAAGTTTAGTGCCAAACAACTCATGTTTTATGGAAGCTTGGAAGAGCCTGGTTGTCGTCCAGAGGCAATCTAGTCAAAGGGGAAGTTCTAAAACATGCAAGCATTGCCAAACTATCTATGAGTGTGTTACACATTGATAGAAATAGCAGACGTGCAGCTGCTACATGGCAGGTCGTACAATTGTCTGGCCAGCGTAAAGGCCTTGTAAGAGGATATGGATCGGTCTACTTGACTTACTACAGAAACAAAGTACCTCTTAATGCAATGAGAAACCTGGAAAAAGAAAATCATAAAGTTGATTAGCACATCCTGGGGAAGGTTAATCTTCCTGGCTAAAGGAAGACAAAGATAAAAGAATAGAGAAATACTTTCTGGTTAATGTGAAATTGGCAGTCACAATGGAAAGGAAATGAGAAAAAGCCCTAAAATTGGCTTTGAGCCTTAGGACCTTTTGAAAGGCAATTTACTATCAGGGTTCGAGTTTTTTCTTTCTTCTGCTTGAAATAATAACTAATAGAAAAAAAGCATTTAAAAATGAGCTTCTGAAGGATATTAATTTGGTTGTATTCATATATGGAATAGGTTCAACTGAGTAAGGCACACATTTGTTAACTATAAACACACTTTTAAACCATAAATATATTGATAAACAATGGAAATCAGAATGGGGAGGCTTTTACGCTAAAGACTCCTTTGAGGAAAAAGGGGTGAGGAAAGAAAGCAGTAATACATTGAAGGGGCAGCTATAGTGGTTTGCAACTTCATCAATTGGTCCTGGTTTGAGAATATTTTCAAATATTAAAGGCATTAAAGATTTGTATCTCCTCCCCGCCCCTCCACTTTTACCAAGAAATGATAAATTTTATAAAGTAGTAATCATATCTGTTTTTTAAACTAAAAGAGAAACTTTGTCTTCCTTTAGGCTTAGAAAAGTGACTTCCGGAAAATGAAGAAAGTGAGAAATATAATCTTGAAATGAGCGAAATGGACGGGCCCTACATAAATGTGATAGAGAATTTGCCCTGGAACTATAGATTGGCTTGAACTTAGAATGGCATATAATTCGGTCAGGTTCCTCCCTTGAAGCAAACTTTGCTGCCCTGGCTCTTCCAGTGTGATGATTAGTCGCTTGGAAACTGGTTTATGCTGGTCAGGTGAGAAGAAGCCACTAGCAGGAGAATCCATCTGGTTCTACTAGACGTGTGTGTGGGCTAACTATGACTCCCCAGCAACACGACAGCACCGACTAACCTAATTTATGTTCATGCAAAATGGGGGGAATTCAAGTCAGAGAGGTAATGGCAGAGCAGGTGATTTCATGCTTTGGGGGCCTGTGGCTGTGAGTGCACGAGCCCTTTCTTATCAAGAATCAAAATGTTCCTTAGCCTCACTGTCCAGAGGCCAGGGAGACTCAGCGACACTCAGAGCACCCTGGCGCACTCTGACCCTTCCAAAAAGGAAGAGGGAGCTCTTAATGAAGGCGTTCTAGACCCTTCTAAACATTTTAGTGATGTATAAATTCCATCCTAATTTAATTGTTGCAGATGAAAAAATGATTTCTATTTTATACAAGATTATATAATAAAGATGTTTTATGTAGGAAAATTGAAGTAAATCCTCTGATTTTTTCCATAACTTAGAATAAAATGTGTAGTAAATGAAATATTTAGTGTAAAAAGTTCTAATATGGTACATTATTTAAATTTCTCATTGACTTGTTTTAATGACCTTGGGAAATAATTTCAATACAAGTAACTCAATATGAGGCTAAATCCTATGAAACAGCTTATTTAAATTTGAAATAAGGAACTTAGAAGCTGATGGAGAAATGATTATAAAAATATTTCTATCTCTGTCTTCATGTCTTCAAACACTACACATAAATTACCATTATTGACTTAAAAAATAAAAGCATATAATTTGATGTGACACTGGAATGTATCCTGAAGTAAAGAAAATTAAATGTAATCAAAGTACATATTTAAGCCAGTTTTGCTTAATCAATCTGTACATATCTAATGCAAGCTGGTACCCCTCTTCTTTATTTCAACTTCCCAAGGTATGTTTGCATGCTATAGGATGGGCTGAATCTTTTCAATCTTAAATTAAAAGATATGGAAACAGTTTGTCATTTAAACAGACTTATTATCCTACCTAAGAGGACAAGAAGAAAACTATGTAACTAAACAGTGGATGACAGATAGAAAACATGAAACATGACCAGATAACACCATCCCGTGGTCATTCCCTGTAGCTCACACTCAGGATTATTTGGGAAATTGTGTGCTTCAGTTGTCTGGTGATGAACTCGGCTGTGTTTCCTCACACAGGGGAAAAAGGACTGAAAGGCACCAGGAGAGGCTTGTTTGTCTGCTGGCTTGTTTGTTTGTTTTCACACAAAGAAATCTCCCTATTTAACAGAACAATTTAAAAGCAGCTAAGACACCAAAAATAGATTAACCTGATTATTAATACCTGATTAACATATCCTCATTGTAAACAGACAATGCTTTGGCTGATTACGCTAAGTTTCTTCTTTCTTTTTCCTTCCTTCCTTCCTTCCTTCCTTCCTTCCTTCCTTCCTTCCTTCCTTCCTCCCTCCCTTCTTTCCTTTCTATTTTCCTTCCTTTCTCCCTCCGTCTTTTCTTTCCTTTTCGGCTTCATTTCTTCCTCTCCTTCTTCCCCACCTCCCCTCTTTCTATCTCTATCTCCTTCTTTCTTTCCTGAAATGTTTCCAACAGTTTTAAGAACAATTTTTAATCTGTTGTAATTGTGTAAAGTTAGCATACTCAAAAAGGACAACTGTACAGTATAAACTTAGGTAAGCAGATTAGCTTGCACATGAAGCAATAGTGGGAGGCAAAAATATTTTTTGTCTGCTTATTTAAAGGTAAGTTTCAAATTTCATAAACATTTAAGGCATTTAAGTTCATAGATCTATTTCATTATTGTGTTTTTATGCACTCAGCAAGCAATATTTTAAATATGTATATTATGATTTTTATTTAGTATTTGATTGTTTTTGAGACTTGGAAGAACAATATAATAAAAATAAGCAAATGATTAAGGAGTCACCAAAAATGGTATATTGTGAACATTCTATTATTTAAAGTTATATATTATAGCATTAAGGCAGTACATTTATCTTAGTCAGCTCTGGCTGCTGTAATAAAACTACCATTGACAGTTTGTTTAAACAGCAAACCTTTGTTTCTCACAATTCTGGGAGCTGGGAAGTCCAGCATCAGGGAGCCAACAGGCTGATTCTGGTGAAAGCCCTCTTACTGGTTTTCTCACATGGTAGAAAATGCAAGATCTGTCTCATCCTCTTTTTATAAAGTCATTAATCCCATCATAAGAGCCCTGCCCTTATGACCTCTCTAACCCTAATTACCTCCCAAAGTCCCCACCTCCAAATACCATCACATTGGCAATTAGAGTTCAAGGTATGAAACTCTGGGGAAAACAAACATTCAGATACTCCCAGAATAGTGACTAAAATTTTGTAATGAATAATAACTTTTTTTTGCTTATGTTGTACCCATTTCAATTCTTCTAGCAGGAGTCTCTATATTCTCTTGTGCATATCTCCCTCCCTATCTAGATCATACATTCCACGCGAGGTGCCAGCAGCTACAGGGTGGTCATATAATACAGACCCAGGTCAATCAATAAATCCTATGTTCTTGACCACAGCTGTAGAACCTGTGATGGGCATGTGCTTAATGGGGGATGAGCAAGCACATATTCCTACTGGATTAGATCTGAGAAGAGGTAGGAACAGGAGCTCTATGTTATCACGATATGATACCTAAGAGTAGAGTATGTTCACAGAAAGTGGAAAACAGAGATAGAGATAGAGCAACCAGGCCCGATGGCCTCACTGAGCTTCTGTCTTCTTGCCCAAAGCCAGTCAATTTATTAGTTCATATAAATGCCTTTCCAGTAATATGACCTAATAGATTTTATTTTTGCTAAAGCCATTTTGAATTTGATTTTTAGTCATTTGCAAGTAATAGAATTCTAATTGATAGATTTTATTATTTACACAATCCAGATAATCACTTTTGGATTGACTCATTCTGCGTCACACCAGTCAAGGACTGTCAGAGATGAAAAATAGCGTTTTGGACCTTTACAATGTTCATTTCTTTGATACATTGAAAAACTATCCTTTTGATAATGATTCATTGGCTATATTTCAGTAATGTGTTTAGTAATTTGATTTTTAAACTTGTAAGAAGTTTGGGATGAGGGGAGATTGTTTTCTAAGGCTTTAAAGAAGAAAATAAAAGTCTTTGTTTTTGATGTTTTTTGCTTCTTGAAATGTGACTACCAACTACTGCTGGGCTTTTCCTTCTGTGGCTCTTTCTATATGAATGGACTTTCAATGTATATCATGAACCACTTAAGCTTTCTGTAGGTGGGAATGAATCATACATCTCCAATTATTTTATGCAGGCCTTCTACTTGACCTTTTAAAGATTATTGAAAAATTCTTCTTAGCCATTCTTTCTCATCAGGGTCAAGAAGGATATTGAAATAATGAAAAGTAACAATGATACATTTATCTGTTCAAATGTGGTGCCAAATGACTGGATTTACGATTTACTTTATTAATTGTACCAGTAATTTTTTAAAGATTGAGTTTAACTGTATGGCTGATAAATTTTGCACTATCTACACATAGCCACAATTTCTCTATTTGATTTTCTTCTTTGATTTTTGGAAATATCAGAATCAAATCTCTGTGTTTGAACTTTCTGTTTTTCTCTCCCCTTAAGAAAAAGTGAGCTCACCTCTGGAATGATTTACAAATAAAATTCAAAGAGTAAACCATAATTAAAGAAAAAAGTCTCCACTGTGCAGCAGTATACTGGTTTGACTAGAATGCCTTTTACTATTTAGTTGATAATCATGTAACTGGTTATCAAAACTTGTGAATGTATAGAAATATTATGTTGCTTTTGCCTAAGTTTATTGAGCAGACTAAGACATTCAGAGAAGATTTCTCATTTACAATTTTATCATTGCTTCTTTAAAGCTGATTAATAAGAACTTTTCAACTAATCATTAGTCTTCATAATCACTGCTTGTTTATACATTTCTCATCAATAGTTTTATTTTCATAACCTTCTGATGACTTTTGCTTTCATTTGTGAAGTTTGAGAAAAACTATTTTTCTACCTCTAGAATTGCTGTGCTTAGTTAAGGAATAAAATATTTAAATATTTTAAAATTTGCTTTCATGTGGTGACTTCTAAAATTGGTACAAGGTGTGTTCTTAAATGCATAGGTAAAATATCAATTAATATAAGATGGCTATTAAAAGATACACGCAAAAATAACTAGGATATTGTCTCCTAGATCCACAAAATCTACATTACTAGGAAGGGGCCACACATCTCCTTTCTCACGAAGTGAGAGCAGAGATTATAACTGTGTTGTCAGCTTCCTATTCCTGTTATTTAGATCAGAATTAGTTAGTGGACTTCCCCTGTTTTACATATTGGGCTTTTGCCTAAGGTTTTGTTTGATTAAAGGGCTCTGTAAAAATAGATAGATGATAGATAGGTAGATAGATAGATAGATGATAGATAGATAGATAGATAGATGATAAATAATAAAGTTGTTAACTTACTCTGTTAGAGACTTTTAAGGCTAGTGTTCCTAATTCAAAATTTACTGATCCTAAGGCATCTTAGTTTCTTCTCAGCTATTAGCACGAAGCTCTGCATATTATAGGTGTTTAATAAAGACCAATACATTCTACAGAAGATAACAAGACATAGAAACAGGGTGCTTATGCATAACAAAATTCATGGCTCCAAAGCTCAACAGTCAGCTCCTCTCTCAAGCCTCTCCTTTCCTGCCTCCAGGAAAATTCGAGAATGATTCTTTCTTTCTGCCAATTATAACTTTGAAATACTTCTAGTGGTTGTGTCTGCTGCTACATTGCACTCATATATAGGCTTTTTCTTCCCTCTTCACTGTAAGCCTTACTAGGCCAGCCACAATCAGAATCTAACTATCTTGTGCCATGTGCCCAAGTAGGTGCTCTATTAATGTGAGTGGAATAAATGGACACACTTGATTACTCCAGTACATGGATGCATTTTTGTACTCATGGCCCCTGGCCTGAGACTCTCCCCTTTTATTCCTCATTTATATAACTCTTCCTGCCCATCCTCTAGACCATGGCTCAAATGTCATTTCCTCAATGAGAGACTGTCTCTGAAATTCTGTCTGTCACATATTGTCCTCTTTTCAGGAATTCTTGCTTTATAGAATTATCACAATTTGTAAAGATATATCTATTCGTGGATCTACTTATTTTATATCTTCTCTCCTATTTATAATGCAAGCTCTACACAAAGTTGGAACATGTGTATGTGTGTGTGTGTGTGTGTGTGTGTGTGTGTGAGTTCTTAGCCCAGCATAGAACTCTCAGTTGCTCTTAATATGTATTTTATGTATGAATGAAATTAATAAAATAAGTGATATAGAAAGGTAAATGAGGAACTTTTTGATTTAAGACATATTGTGCTTTAATATGTGCTTCAGTACTTTTTTGTGAAGGAAAACCATTAAGCATAAAAGAGGGAAAGAAAAGCCTTTGTGAACATACCTAATGCATCCTTTAGACCTTTTCAAAAATGAAAAATCAAGGTAAAAAATAAGAGAGAATGTCTGAATGTATTATTAAAGACAGTTCTGAGGACCTTTCATAAACTTCTTTTACAAGGAACCAGCTGCCTTACTCAAGAATGACAATATGATTTAAATAATAAAAATTATGCCTATTTAGTTTACTTTTTAGTTACTCTCAAGGAACACAATGGCTCAGCATCAGTGATTTTTATAAAACCATTCTCATGTTCTATCAAGACGGGGTTTGTAGCAAAGACTAATATATAGAAAGTGAATTTTTCTCATCCCCAGTTTAGAGCTGTAGAAGGGTAACCCCACAAGGAGCAAACAGGCATTGGAGGAAGTGTATCTTGAGAGGGAGACCCAAGTGCAAAGATAGAAAAGGGTGAAATGAACTTTGGGAAGACAGTTAAAATGAGGACCTATATGAGGTCTGACAATTAAGTTCATGAACTTGTTGCAACAGTGTTGCTAACTTTTTTGATATCAGAGGGATTATTCATTAAGAATTTGTACCAACTGGATAAACAGTTAACCAAGTTTACTATTTGGAAGTGCTGAAAAGGCTGCATGAAAAAGTTAGACACCCTGAACTTTTTGCCAACAATTCATGCCATCACGACAATGCACCAGCTCATATGACACTGTCTGGGAGGGAGTTCTTAACCAGTAAACAAATAACTGTATTAGAACATCCTCCCTATTCATCTGATCTGGCCCCAATGACTTCTTTCTTTACCCAAAGATCAAGGAAATATTGAAAGGAAGACATTTTGATGACATTCAGGACATCAAGTGTAATACGATGACAGCTCTGATGGCCACTCCAGGAAAAGAGTTCTAAAATTGCTTTGGAGGGTGGACTAGGTCCTGGCCTCAGTGCATAGCTTCTTAAGATGAGTACTTCAAAGATGACCATAGTAATATTCAACAATGAGCTATGTAGCACTTTTTCTAGGATGAGTTCTCAAACTTAATTGTCAGACCTCATATACTAGGTATTTTAGAGATAGTAACTTTAGCAGACTAGAGACTATTTCTTTTCTTTTGCTCTTTAGTCATAGAACTTTTTTTTAATTTAAACTTAATTTAATTTTATTGTTTGCTGGGCTCGCTACAGTTTGGAACAAAAGACTATATTTTCTATCCTTTTTTTGCAACTAGGTATGTAGTCATTGCTCTAAGTTCTGGCCTTTGATATCTAAGTGGGAAAGTTTGGAACTTCCTGTAGGAATAAGGTATAAATGTTTCAGATCGAACAGTACCCTTTGCTCCACTGAATTTCATGTCTCTTCCTGACTGCACAACAACCCTGGACTGATTGCTTACTTGTTGATCTCTAGACTTGTTTTATGTAAGAGAAATATGAACTTCTATTTTATTTATGCAGCTAAACCTAAGACTAACCAATGATGGGGAAAAAAAAACCCCAAAAAACAAAAAGACAGGGTCTCTGATCTTCTGGGGTTTAAAGGCTAGTCAGGTACTATTTGCAGCTTTAAAAAGTAAATTTCCTAAAGTTTAGTAAACATTAGACCCAATAATTAAAAATTTAAATCTATTGAGTAAAACTGGACATAAATACTCTGCTAAGCACTCTTAAGAAATGAATCAGTCACTGGATCTTCTCTATGATGTCAAAATCTAACCCATGAGGAAAATATTTAGTATCAACTCACTCTTTCATTCTTTGAAAGCACAGATATCCTTCTTTTTCCCCAACACAACTCACATACTCAGTTTAAAATGCATTTCATGTCAGTGTTTGGGTAGTTGTGATTGGGTAAGAGATGATGTGATCTAAATCATTCTGCACATTATATATTTTTCCTCAAAATTCCTAACATATGTAACTATATTTATTGGCTTAATTCATATAATATAATCTACTTCATGTTACTTTTACAAAGTATGTTCTGAACTATGAAGTACTTACAGAAAAGATTCATATGTCATTTGACTTTGAGGTTATGACAGAATTTATTGTTTTTATGTGTTTAACAATATTTTTTAAATGAGTTATAAAAGTTATATGATGCAGAAGATATATATTTTTTTTTTTCCATTTTGGTAATCAGAGTGTGTATGTTTCAACAAAGAGTCTTATTTCTTTTGTTATTTTGGATATATGCCTTAACTTTGCCCTACATGTTTTCTTGTTTCCAAATGGATTATACAATAGCATACCCTGTAAACTCCAAGAGTTTCTGAATAAAATGAGAAATCATGTATGAAATTTAGACTTAAGTTGTAAAAAGTGCAAGGGATCTAGAATTATGCAGTCTTAAGTTTACATCCTTACACAGCCACTTAATGCTAATGGTTGAATGACTGGGAACATTAGGCATCTAAACTTCAATTTCTTCTATAAAATGGCAATATTAGCACACAGTTAATAGAGATGTTGTGATGTCTTTTTCCATCTCGTAGCTTTCTTTCCTCTCTGTTGGCTCTATTCTCAACAGTCTATTGTAATATAGTGGTAATGATGACCACTACATCTCCAGACTGTCAGCTAACATTACTAGGGAAAAGATAATTCCACTTTTCTGATTGTGTCAAAAAAATCCAATAGTACAGCTCTCATTAAAGTGGTTTAATTATGCATGTATCTCAGATCCCATTCCTCTGTTTAGGGGAATGAGTATTCTGATTGGCTAGGCCAGGCATAGAAATTAAGATATGATTGGCATCAGCTCCATCCAAATAACGGGAACTAATATTGGGGCAAATTCAGTTTCCCAAAGGAATGTCAAGATCTGAAGGACTAGCAAGTCCATGACAGTATTTTTACTGTGAGTACTTCAAACAATTTATCATTTATTTTCCGAGTTCAAGTTGTTAAACTGAGTGTATGTCTTTGCTACCTTGTTTTAGCCTTTAACCTCTTTGAAATTTCTTTTCTGACAGTTGTCAAGCAACTTTCCTCTTGATTGATTTTCTACATGCTTTATCTCTCATCCATCTAGTCCCCATTTTCTTTTTCACTGTAAGTCCAAATGTCAAGTTGATTTCCTGAAAGCAAACATATATTTTAAGTGCTTAATAAAATGGCCAGAATATTATTGTACTGTACCAGAAAATTAAGTCTAATATTGAGAGTTAATTGATCACACTGTACAACAGATAAATGCTCATTTCATTTATGCTGGTTTGGCTTAATTAAGATCATTACAATAGTTTTAGTCTTTTTAATAGGAACTACTCATGAAAATGGTGAATTACTAGATAATGTCTTTAAACCCTCCCTTTCATCTTCTTTTTATTTTACCAAGAACTATAACTCTTATCTCTTTTTCGGCACTCAATTATAAGAATAACAAAAGGTGTGATATGAAGGTGATTCAGTGGGCATGGGAAATCATCTGTACTTTTTGAAATAGCTTCAATCTTACTTCTCTAAATGGGATGTTCACATATCACCCCATTAAATATTAGACAATAGGCCCCTTTCTCTGTATTTTTAATTTCTAATTCCCTGTTCAATAGATACTTCACTGTCTTCTCCCTTCTTGATTTTATGAAGTATTTTACCCTGATGACCATCATTTACTTTGCATAACTCTCTCTTCCAGTTTTAGCTGTAACAGAAAGTTCCTTGGTGTTTTCCTTACCTTTTGTCTTATGATATGCAAATTTTATTATTTTCACAAAAGAGGATGGAAGCAAGTACCTCAATTCACACAATATGTATTATTTTATTAATATAATACATCTCTAACCAGAGGTCAATATTCCTTTTCCTAATCCTAAGATTTTCTATTAGCACATTCAGTAAACATGAGAGAGGAACAGGGGGCTAATATGGATTTCTGTATACACCAAGTACATAGTGGGAAAATGAATTCAAAATCAAAAGCTATACCCACTTTTACAAATAATAAGTTTGTTCACATTCTATTTGTAACTGAAGAAGCCTTTGAGGAGTCTAGCTGTAGTGGCAGCAGTGGATATTATAGCCTAAAAACTCAGTTTATCCTACATAATGAAAAAAAATATATAATGGCTCCAGTCTGTCAAATATACTATCATATCTTTGATTTAGGAGAAAATACATGAACACAGATCTGCAAAACTATTGTGGAGAGTTGAATAAAGTTAGTACCAAATAAACAATATAAATCTGTTCGAATAAGAAGTAGACTAAATACAAGTTGAAAATATCAAGGAAGCCTCCAAGGAAGTATAGGATTATGATTGAAATCCTGTGAGGTGGGTAGACTTTTGAAAAGTGGAACTGGGAAAGGGAGGTAAAGAATGGAAGTGAATGGAATGAAAAAAACACATACCTAATAAGATCTATAAAATTCTAGGGAACAATAACATAGTTCATAAGAACACAGAAGGAAAATTCAAAACTTTGATTTGTGTCCATTTCCTACCTCCATTACAACGATCAATGATCAATGTATTATTGTTCAAAATATTTTCCGTCCCTCCCAATCCTGTTGACCTCATGCATGACTTTATGACTTATGATACATCTCCCTCTTGTTGACTTCAGAGTGGGTATATGAATTGCTTTAGTCAATGGCTTGGGAACAGAAGTGCATCAATAACTTCCAAGTTAAAGCTTAAGTGTGAGTTTTGCTTTGTCATGTTTCTCTTACAACTTTCCGAAAAGACGAGCAGGATCTCAAATACAGGCTGCTTTGTCATCAGATGACACAGAGCAAAGTTGTAGCTGACCAATAGTAGACGTAAAATATGAAAAATAAAGCTTGGTGGTCTTAAGCCACAGTTTTGGGGTGATTGTATGTTAGCCTAAACTGATTGTTAAAAATGTAGCAAGGGCTTCTTCAGGAAAGAAGTGACTTGTGAGTGAGTCTTGACTCATAGGTAAGATTTCCACAACTAGAAAATATAAGATGATGTTGACAATAGAAGAAAACGGAGACAGCAAACACCTGCATTTTTTTTTCAGTGTAGCAAGTAATGGAGTTGAATAATAACTTAGATATTTTTCTCACATTTCTTAAATTGTTTTTAACTATTTCTGAATAATGTTTGGGATGAAAATCCTACTTAAAAAGAGTGATCAGTATTAATAATGTTTCTCCTATCCAAATTTTTAATAACCTTTGAATTTAGTAAAAAAGTAAAGAAAGTGTTCATTATCAATAATTATTCACAAGTTAATTATTCTAAAATTTGAAGAATATGATGCAAAAGTGTTTGTAAGTTTCTTATTAAAGATGAGCCATATACTTGAGAATAACAGAGTTTTTAACCAGATGGATAGAAAAGAAGATAATTATTTTAGAATGGTTGTGAAGGAAATTAGTCATGGTGTGAATCAGTAAAAAGAGTTACCCCACATGTTAAAAGAAAATATTATCATAATCTCAATACTCTGATGCTTGTGGATCTTTCCAAATAGATTTTTCTTTTACTTTCTTTCAATTATAAAACTTCAATTCATGGTAAAAATTTAAAGAGGATAATAGGGTGTGGAGTAAAAAGCAAAAGCTCACATACATGAGCCATTCCACTGCCCCTCCTACAATGTAAGCACCTTGTATTGTGGACTTGTCCTGAGTCAGGATGAGGCAGCCATACAGAGAAATCAGTCTTGGGAGCACAGCTGGCTCTCAGCCTCGCAGAACAGTGTGACTGAGAGGAGCCCCAGGAATCATGGTTATCTGGGGCCCAGACTATGTTTCATGTGAAGTTCCTGTAAGGACCCAAATTACCAAGCAGGACATTGCTGGGTGACTGCTCACAGACTTTGACACAGAATTCAATGTAGAATATTTTGTGTGGATCCTTACATGCAAGCATTAGGTAACATAATTGAAAATGTTTTCAATTATAATTTCACTAAACATTCATGAAAAGTAGGATATCCGCATTATATTATCCAGAAACATTGCATTTTCAAGAATAGAATTGCCTGTGATTAAAGTCTGGATGGATAATACACCAAAAGCATCAAGGAAAAAAATTAAAGGATTAAGTTAAAAATGTGCATGAAACTCTTTCTTCTGGAACTCCCAAGCCAAAAGTAACCTCTCTATTTTTTTAATTTTGTGAGTTCTTTCTCTATGGTTTAATGATATTCATGATGTCTGCACAAAATTCTATATTCTCTAATAAAGTGTTAACGTTTAGATTTCAGACACCCTCATATAATTGTCACCCTCATATAATTAGCACTGAGTTTTCCTATAGAAAAACTCAATAAATATTTTTATTAATAAATATAGGGAAATAAAGGTTAAAACTAAATAAATAGATCAATTCAAATTGCAAAAGCAATTAAATGCTAAGGCCAGAAATATGAACAGGGTTTTAGTGGAGTTTGAATTATGGAGGATCAATGAAGACTTTGAATAGGAAAGTAATATAATTGACATTATTGCTGGAGTATTTATTGAGAAAAATAAATACATATGACAGAATTTATATGGCAAGTAATACAGTAATGTAGATTGGTGGCCTCAGTGATGAAAAGGAATAAATTAATATAGAAATTGAGTGAAAAGACACACAGGACTATTGAGTCCTTAAATCCCAATATTTGTTTTGTTCATACCAAGAGCTTAACACAGTTCTGTAACATGATAGTTTATGAATAAATGTTTGTTAACTTAATGTATGGATAATGAATTTTCTGATAGTAAGGGTAGATTAAAAAAAATAGAAAGATAATTTCAGGCTTCCTACCTGGATACTTAGGATAAAACCCTCCATTAACAAAAATAAAGAAGTTAGAAAGTGCATTCTTAATATGGGGTTAAATAATCACAAGATTATTTTCTAGGTATCCTTGAAATAACCCATTGGCAATGGTTAGCAGGCAGGTAGAAGGTTGGACCAGAGTTAAGGGTAAAGCAAATATTATATTTCGGACCTTACTCTCAAATCAGGATTCACCAACTACTGGTGTGATTGGGAGTAAGTCATTCAACTTCTCTGGCTCTTGTTTTCTTCTCCCATAAGGTGAAAGGATTCTATTTAGAGGATTTGTAAAAGTTTAGCCCTATGTAGGCAGTAGTAAGAAGTGAGGCCTGGTACTTTTTAGGGGTTAGTGGAAGGGTGGAAACATTTCACTTGGATTATGGTTTATAGGGTATTATCACCTATTACCTTTAAAATATTGAGAGCCTAGCCCACACTTAACCTTGTTTTTCCAATAGATGTACTTTTATTCCTTTAGAAATTTTAATAGAATGAGAGTAACCAGGACAGCATACTAAGAGAGGAATCATTCTTAAAGGTGACCACAAAGTTCTAGTATTTCAGGATATCATGGAAATTCTAGCTATAAATTTCACAATTTCCTTGACTTCCTTACATCCCAATTTAGAATTAATCATTCTAGATTAAAAAGTTCTAATAATTCTAGTCTATAGTTAGACAAGCTCCTCTTCCCTTACCTTATAATCTGTGTTCCTCTTCTCTAAACTTTGCTTCATTTTCCAGAATGCCCTTTCTTAGCTATGAAAATCCAGAATGCACCTGAATGCAAAACACACATCCTCTCAGAAGGTCATGTTGTCTAAATTTTCCCTAATACCCATCTTGATGCCACTATCATTCACTGGGCATTACCAACCATGTGTCATGTGATCCTTTTCTAACTTGTAATCGGTACCTATTGTCACATCATGTCCGAAGACCAGCATAGTTTTTCTTCACTTGATGCTTTGTTTTGGCATGCATTAACTTTGTCTGCTATTTTTCGACTCTTGAGTAATATAAACATTGCAAATCTGTAGTTTCTTATACCTCTCTATAAATATCTATAAATATTATAGATGTTTTACTATCTATGTATATTCATGGTAGCTACAAACTTAATATGTCATCATCTACCATTAGATAAGCAATTCGAGGATCATAGTACTTATTTTTAAAATATTTTTCCTCAACACTTATTCCATGCTATGTATTTAAACAATAGAGTTGCATTCTATATATACAGATATGCAACATTAACTCCAGAAAGAGGGTGGGAGAAACCACATCCCCTGAACCATAGAACACAAATTCAATAACCTCGTTGAAATGGCATAAACGAAAAGCAAAAATGGAGCAAGCATTTTCAGAATGTCATGGCTTCATCTAATATAATCCCAGTACCATTTCCCGACCACACTCCCCTCAACCTCACATATATTCTGAATAAAATAAAATGATAAAATGTCTTCAAGGTAAATGAAATATGTTATACTCTAAGCCAAACTATATCTTCAAGAAAGACCCTGGCTTCTGTTTTGAGTCAATCTGGTGACTTCCTGAACAGGCATTGTATGAAGGAGAGGACTGTTTATCATGGCAGAACTGTGACAATCATCTGCAACACCATGCTTGTCCCCTCTTTGTAGTGTAATTTTGCAGCTCCTCTTATCAAGAGGTAGATAGAGTCCACGTAGCCACTCCTGGAATTCAGACTGCCTTGTGAATTGTTTTGGCCAATAAGGATGAGTCAGAATGATATTGATCTAGTCCTGAGCCAAGGCTTTTTAAATTTATTTTTATTTTTTTATTTTTTATTGTTAGTTTCAGGTGTACAGAACAATGCAATAGTTACCCTTTTCACCCTCACAAAGTAACAACCCTCCTCCCCCCCATGTTTTGCCCTCCCACCCCCGATATCATGCTTATCTATTACAATTCCCCTTTCTCTTGAAATCCTGACAAACTACCACAGGAACAAGCCTGGGCTCCCCTGTTGGACAAGCCACAAACCATCCTATCTGAGGCCAGCCTAAATCAGCCAGCCCCCAGAAGGTATGGTATTTAACAGCAGATACCTAGGGTAGCCCAATCAAGACCAGAAAAAAATTGTTAAGCTGAGCCTAGAGCAAATTGTTGACCTATAGTCTTATGATTATTGTTTTAAATCATCAAGTTTTGGGGTGATTGTCACAGAATAGGAATTAACTCATACAGTCATAAGGCAAACATCTGGATTTACATTACAACTTATTTCAACTCTTATATGTTTGAACATGGATAAAACCATCATCCTTAAATGATAAGAAATCATAATCTTAAAAAGTATAACAGAATTCAGAACTTTCAGTAATTCCTGAATCATTGAATTTATATGTTTTCTGAGATAAATAAAAATGCTAGAAACAATTGTCATTTGTTTAATTGTTAGTTGTATACATAAACATTGTCTCTGCAGTAGAATATAGCATTCTTTCTTTCTCTTTGGACTGTCACAGTTTGAAGCCATGTCAGTCAGCGATTTCTTACCTTTCCTCTTTCACTTCTTTTCTCTTCCCAGTATATTTTGGATAATTCATGAGGAGTTACATTGTTTCCCTAGTGTTTCAGTTTATAATCTTTATTTACATGAATCAGTTCCCAAAGAGATCAAAATCTTTTGCTGGGAAACATTTACTTCTGGAAAGATCATTACACTCAGTGCATTTGTATATGACATTTGAAAGACCTGAGAATGACTTTTTAATAGACTTCCATGCAGTAATTAGCCATTATAATGCAGTAACTGACATGGAATATTCCAGTGGACAGAAAACATCAAGTCTAAGTGTTTAAGTATGTCACATTCTACTCAGGATCCTTATTCAGTTGATCTGACTGGTCATTATCTGTTTGGTAAAACTTCCCAAACAACTCATTAATATTTTAAAAGCTATCCAAATTATAAACTTCAAACAGCAGAATCCAAATGTCATTTATGCAT
The DNA here is from genome assembly GCF_001890085.2 of Hipposideros armiger. Classification (NCBI taxonomy): domain Eukaryota; kingdom Metazoa; phylum Chordata; class Mammalia; order Chiroptera; family Hipposideridae; genus Hipposideros; species Hipposideros armiger. The sequence goes on from NW_017731703.1 coordinate 1,178,493, forward strand.
AATTCAAAAGAACTTTGCAGAAAACAATCTTTGGATTGCAATTGCTCTCTAATCTACTTTTTGAATTTCTGCATAAGAATTCAATGCCAATACAGTTCAAATCAATTCATTCATGGTTGATGTTAAAATTTCTTTTATAAAGATATTATGGCAGAAAAAAAAACTGAATTTAACATGGGGTGGGGGGAATTGTAGGTAAGACTCATTTTCTGTAAGCAAGCTGCACAATTTTTACATTATTTGGTAGTTGCTGACAGTATAGATATAACCAAATTCTTACTTAAATTAAATCTGTGAATCTTCTTCAATAGTTTAAAATAAATTCTCTGTTCAAAGGTGATGCAGTTCACTATTAAAATGTAATATGACTTGATTTCATTAGAATTGACTTGACTTCTAAGATTAGTAAAATTCTTGAGCTGTCATTGACCCCAAAATAATTGGAAAAAGAAAATCATCTTAGGTCAATATCAATCTCTCTTTATTTCTCTTGTTTATATATAGTGAGCATTAGTTGCTTACCTGTTTAAAGAATGTTTCTCACAGGATTGAGGTGAACAGTTTATTCCTGTGTAGCCAATGTGTTATCACATAATAAACTCAACATAGGAATAAAATATATCCTTGTGATAACATCAGAATGAATTTTTGCCTGATAAAGCACAGTTACCATAAAGACAGATTATTAATATACACAAGGTGAATAGTTGAATTATTTGGAGTTATGGACTACATTCTATATGAATAAAAAATGGAGTCACTATGATTAATGTTACCTCAATGCATACAAAATGAATGAATAATTACCCTCCACTTATTTTAAAGTATTACCTTCAGTATATAATTCACATGAGTTACATTCAATTCACAGTCATGTGAAGAGCTTCGTTTAAACTGACAAAGGACAGGAAATTCAGAGTCAAAGCCGAAACTGTCTTGGAGTGCTGGTCTCATAGCACATATGGAAAAAACTATCTGTAGTATGAATTCACATATGGTAGGTCTTTGAATGGGTTTCATTTCCCTGAGGAAAGGGAGGTTTCCTGTGAGATAAAAGGAAGAAGCTCCCATATTAGGCTTATTTGAAAAATGGCAATGTGTGAAATTTAAATGCATAATGTGTACCATATACTTCTAAAGATTCCTTTTAACCAATGGCATGCATGCATGAACAGAAGTTAACAATATTCCCTAACCTCAGCTGTCAGTGCACTCAAATATGCTATAAAAAGCAGAAAAGTATGGATGACTCAGCATAATCTGTCACCAAGACTTGAAAAACAACCGGGACCCACAGAGAAAAGCAAGTACATGTTATTTAATTTCCAATGTTTAAATGTACTTGGGATACTTCCTAGCTGACAGACTTACTGTGGAGTATAAGTTTGTGAAGTTTTTAGGAAAGCACAAAATATTGTTTCACTTTAAATAGTTCAATAAATTATTTAAATATATATAAAATCTGCACTTTAAAAATATATAATACCAAATATTTAACACATTATTTTGATTATGAAATGTTTAGAGAAATGTATAAAGTTATAAGGGTTGAGCATAATGTGATATATATATATATATATATATATATATATATACACACATATATATAATATTTTTGAAGAAAGATATTATGTTAGTGGATAATGAACAGCAATTTTTTAAAAAGCATTATGCAATCAGGACAATATTTGTATCTTCTATAAACATTGAACTAGTAGAGTTTGCAGAAATGTAGTTTAAATACCAATAAATGAGCCATAGATCAAAATGTTCAAATGTATGGGAGCTAGTATAATTTTCCACAGTACAGCACAATCATACAATGAAATGGGGAAATGGTTGAATTTTGAAATAAAGAAACACCCATTTGTTAAGTATTCATAATGAGCATCTAGCTCTGTAAATTAGCATAAGCTTAAATACCCATTACCTGGGAAAAAATAGACTAGGTCTAAAAGGAATTGAGCTGTGCAATTAAAAATGTTATTGACAATAAAACGCAAAGCTCAAACGTGGATAATTAATTTGTTAAGGTTATTAATAACATTTCTAATTAGATACAACAAAAATAACTGTCAAAGGGTGTGTATAAATTAAAAGGCTAGTAGAATGTTGATGAACTTTATTTTCTAATTTCAGGTTTAAAAAAATTAGCAATCTCTTAAGCAACTACAGATCATACTTTGGGGTCACAAATATATTGTAAGATTTGGAGAATCAATAAACTATTGTCAGTAAAATTAATTTGATGGCAAAGTGAAAGTCTCAGATGAGACCTAATGAACCATCTAATTTTAGATCAGAAGGTATCTTAGCTATCATCTGGTACAATTTCTTCAATGTGTAGATGCAGAGAGTGTGGCCCTGAAAAATTAAGAAACATATCCAAAGCTGTAAACTAGCGAGCAGTAGCGCTGTATCCAGGACTGCTTTCCAATGTACCAAGAGTCACTTCCTAGTAAACTTTTCTATTAAGTTTCTCCAGTTTTCCTGATCATTTGAACTGTAGGTAAATAAACCTGTTTTATCATTCAACACACATTCACTGCCCTCGATGTTTCAGGCACTGTGCTAGATAGAGGACAGACTAATGAGCAAAGCAAATACAGCATACTACAGCCCAGGAGCACAAGCACTTTAGTAAGTGTTACTTCATCTTAATACCCAGACTAGCTTATACTTTTCAGTGCCTCTGGAAGAGAAAAAAGATTGATACAGAAGAATCCTGATATAAAGAGACTACTCACATTAATTTAGGAATAGAGGGAAGTGAGAGTAATGTGTGTGTGTGTGTGTGTGTGTGTGTGTGTGTGTGTGTGTGTGTGTGAGTCTGAGTGCCTATGTGTGTAAAGAGGGATACTCCTACACTACTGAACATTACCATATTCATCTTGAGAAGAATGTGTTGCCTACGATCGCTGAAGCATGGGATCATTGGCACAGGTATATTCAGGTTAGGATTTGTGCCAACCCTGGAGTGTCACTGTCCACTTCTGTCAGATGTAACATTCCTTGCTGTTAGGAACAAAGCTCTAGGCAAGATTTTAGTTGTCCCTTTAGAATCAACAAATCCCCCAATGCCATTCATGCAATTGACGGCCTGATAAAATTCCTCTTTTTTCCGCTTCAAACAAAACAAAATAAAAGCAAACATACAAAAAACAAACAACAAAACAAACAAAAGAAAACCCCCTGACTTTCTTAACAGAAAATGCTAAAACAAAGGTTTCAGACACCAAACAGAATAGAATATTTGTTTTCAAATGATTTTTATAACAATTAATGTCATTTGATATAATTTTTGGTATTTTTTTGGATGTTTATTTTGATGAAATATAACAAACATTTAATCTCCACTTGAGTTGGTATATATATATATATATATATATATATATATATATATTTCTGCAGGAAATATTTGTTATATCCCCCTTTGGACATTATTAGTCCCTCTTTATATGCAGGGTATATGTCCCAAGACCCACCCCCACTCCAAGGGGATGCCTAAAATCATAGATAGTACTGAACCCTAAATATACTATGTTTTCTCCTATACATACATAACTATGATAGTGTTTAATTTATAAATTAGGCACAGTAAGAGATTAAGAACAATAACTGGTAATAAAATAGAACAATTTAATAATGTACTGTAATAAAAGCTATGTGAATCTGTCTCTCTCTCTTTCTCTCTCTCTCTCTCTCTCTCTCTCTCTCTCTCTCTCTCTCTCATAATCAACAGCTATTAAATGACTAATGGGTGAGTGGTATATACATCATGGATATGCTGGACAAAGGGATTATTCACTTTCCGGGAAGGATGGAGGGGGACAGCGAGAGGACAGCGAGAGACTTCATCACACTACTCAGAAAGGCATGCAATTTAAAACTTATAAATTGTTGGGCCAGCTGAGTGGCTTGTTGGTTAAGAGTTGGCTTGGGATGCCAGCTCTGAGCAGCAGGGCCACCGGTTCAGATCCCACATGGGCCAGTGACACTGCACCTTTTACAGCTAAGATGGTGAACAACAGCTCAACCTGGAGCTGGGCTGCCGTGAGTCGCCGGTGATGGCGTAGGCTGCAGCCGGGCTGTAGTGGGCCCCTGTAAGCTACTGTGAGTGGCTGGCAGCCAGCATGAGCTGCCGTGAGTGGCCGTTCAATGGCTGGCGAGTGACTGCCTCACCCGGGAAGAGTGCAATGATAATACCAACTTGGGCCAGTGAAGAAACGTCCTCCACAACTAGACTGAAGAACAAAAGGACAGGAACTTGTCTATTCCCCTTACCCAGTTCCCCAATAAAATCTTTAAAAAACAAACAAACAAACAAACAAACAAACTTATAAATTGTTTATTTCTGGAGTTTTCCATTTAATATTTTCACACTGTGGTTGACCACAGGTAACTGAAATCAAGGAAAGCAAAACCACTGATAAAAGGGAACTACTGTATTAACGGGCTCACTAAAGTTATCTTTAGAACAAAAGGTAGTAAATTTGATTTTTACTCTACTTTTTTATAGCCAGAGTCATAGGTATGCCACTGAGTAACTGACAGTTCTTCCATTCAGAATCTGTGTTCCTTCCCATAGCCAAACTTGTTAGAAGATTGTTATCCATGATTATAATGATCAAAATTAACTGACCAACTTTCCTATGACAGGTTCATTTGGGAAGAGTAAGTGTTGAAACCAGAGAACAATTAGACCCAAACAAAATGTTTTGCATGTGATTAATGAAAACCAGTCTCATATGGCCATTGCACAATATATTTATCATTCAAATCAAGAAATTATATTTATGCTCTGTAAAAGAAAAATGAAAGAAAACATCTTTACTAGTTTACATTTTTACATTGCTGTAAATGTTGGAGACGTTTATTTGAATGTGCTATCAGGGATGACATAAATCTGTTCAGTGCATTTATTTGATTGATTGCACATCACGTATTCAAATAAACACGTACTACATGATCTCATATTCAGATAAGCACACTGCATTCATTTAAATGTCTTCACATTCATATTAGATTGAACATTCAAATGCATTTAAATCAGTCTCAGAAGTGACTCACTGATGTATTGTTAAAAGGTGAACATGATGTTTGCTAATACTTGTCTGTTAGTTTTGCAACTGCCCTTTTACCAAAGGCTGTTATAAATGCAAAAGACCAAGCCTGTACTAGAGGTAAGTTTGCAAGAAATACAGAGGAATATATCAGTTGTTTCCAAAAAAACCTAAAATAAATTTTATTAAACTTCCCACAGAGGATGCAGACTATGTATTATAATGCAAGAGTCAGGATTTGAAAAAGTCTAGGCTTCGTTCAGAAGTACCTAGCAAGCTCAGGTAAGAGTACATTGAAGTTTCCAATTACCTCACTTAACTCATGAGGCTCATGACTAAATTAATACCTTCCGTAGCAACCCCCACACACATACTAAAAGAGTGGACCACAAAATAAAACAGACTAAAAGGAAAACTGTAAAATGACATGCTTGATTTATTACCTTAGCTTTTAAAACCTTTAGGCATTTTGAAACAGGTTTTAATAACCAGATATCATTATGATAGATATCAAGTTGCACTGATTTTTTTTATAATATAAAAATTGTACTTGGTATCCTAATACATGAAGGAGAAAAAAATGTATAAACTATGTGTTCTTATTCTAAAATAATCTCTATTAAAGTACAGTATTCAGGGTTAACTTCTATTTCCTATATAGATTTTTTTCTTTACTCTAATTAATGTGGATGAGATGCAGCCATGTTCAACCATTTGAAAAGACTGTTCATTTGAAGGGAATGGCCATGGTTCTTTCAATGTAGTAAGTTCTAATGAAGGGTGCACTGTCCTCATTGGAGGTGGTATCAAACCATAGTTTGACAAATGCAATTCCCATGCACATCTCTCCTTGCTCCTCAGGGAAAGATAGCATTTTCCTTTTAGGTGCTAGAGACATTAAGCATCAGCATTTAGCTACACAGGGTAAGGGAAGGCTATGAGCTTCTAATGGCAGAGGTTGACAAGAAGCCCCATACAGGTAATGTTTTCATGATACCCCTTTCCTCTCAAGTTATACAAGTATATTAGGGATTTCAAGTGTCTCTTAAGTGGTCACTCAGTGCTGTCACTGGGAATTAATCCTCTGGTACTCTGGCTTTCTCTGAAGCCTTTTCTTGGCCCAGTCTCTACTTGGGCTAGTATGTGTATGATAGTGGATGACATCAGAGGGTGTCACAAACCCTGTCCCCAGGTGAGCAGCAGCACACCTGGCTCAGGACTCATTGATTGCTGGCACACTTGCCCTCACCTGCACACTGCACCCGATTCCCACTCTTTGGATCATACATATCTAGTATCATTGAAGAAAGAGAAGTTATTCTTCTTCCATCCAAAATAATAAACCATAGCTCTCCTCTATGATCGTAAATCAAATTAACGGTTAACTTCCACACCAACACCTTCTTTTTCCTCTATGCATGTCTGTGGATCCTGGGGGGTGGGAGAGGGCAGAAAGACTGACTTTCCCTTTAAGTGGGGTTCCCAGATTTAGCAAAAACTAATATATAGATGCCCAGTTAAATTTGATTTCAGATAAAGGAAGATTGATTTTTTTGTGTGTAAGTATACCCTATGCAATATTTTAAAAATACATATGATGCAAAATGATTTGTTATTGATCTGGAATTCAAATTCGTTTATAACCGGACAGCCTGTATTTCATTTGGAAACTCTGCCTTTAGTGAAAAAGTAGAAGGAAATTACTTTTCTAATTACTTGTTGATAATTCTGTGGGATGGAGAGAGACAGAGCAAGAATGCAATTAATATTTGAACTCCTCATCTTGTTACAGTTGATGAAATTGATTGTGCAAATTGTTTCACTTTCCTCTTAGTTTTGGTGATTATAAGTGCAATTTTTACTCCACGTTACCAATGTGTTAATGGATGGCTGTCTCAATATTTGCTGTAGTCTCCATTCAGGTTTTTAAGGGTTTCTAAAGGACAAAGGACAAAGCAGCATTCTTAGTGCAAAAAAACTAAAGTGCCATTACCACCTCTATTAGCCCTGCAGTTGTTAGAGTTATATGACAAGAGTAGAATCAACAGAAACATGTGTTGGCATTGGTACGCGCCTTCTCCTTCTCTTCCTCTTCTTCCTCCTGTTTTTTCTACTTTTCCTTTTCTTACTGTTGTTGTTATCATCATCATCATCATCATCATCATCATCATCATCATCATCATAGCTTTATTATGCCACCTGAGAATTAAACACAAAAGAAGCAATAATCGTTGCTGGACCCTGAATCTGCTAAAGAGGAATCACTTGCTATTTCTGCACCCATCAATATAATACAAGGAGAACACTGAAAAACACACCTTTCCACACTTCTTCAAACAACAGTGGGGACCCTCAAGAGCCTGCCAGTCAGTAGGGTGCACCTTTACACACCAGGACAAGCACTCAAACATCACAGCAGATTTCTAAAGGAGTGACTTTCATAGCATTTAGGAACCTTTGTAGCAATTTCACATTTCTGTGACATCCAAGTATGTGAACATTTTCCCAGCAATTCATTTTTATTATATCATACAAAAGTATTGGTTTCTGAGATGTGGGGGGGGGGGAAGTGCTCCTGCAGATGGTTTGAGAAACACTAAAGTCTCAAAGCCAAGCATTGACCTATAAATTTGGGCTCTTCACAGCTTCTAACCCCAGCACTTCCTGTGGGAGGGTGAGGATAGTCAGGGAGGGACTGCTTTTAATATAGATCAGTTGGCAAGGAAAACTCTCATGTTACCGTTATTCATCTTGTCTAGCTTGTCTGGCTGTGTTTTTCCATGGGAATGTGCATGGCAGGGCAGAATAAACAAGCTTTCTGAAAGCAGAGGGTTAAATTTTCTTAGCATCGTGATTTAAGATGAACCACCATAATGGAGATGGGTAATAGATAAGGGGAGAGGGGCAATATTAAAGGCAAAGGCAATGGATGTTTTGTAGTAGTTCTTGAAATTTAAAAATTTCAACTGTTTGCAAATATTCTTACTAAAAATACCTCTTTCAGAATTGATAAAATGACTAAAAGGAAGAAATGCTATACAATGGGTATTGACAGAATGCAAGCATTCTTAAATCAGATTTGCATAGCTTTTTTCCCAAAGCTTATTGCAAAATTTATAGAGAAAATAGGCAGTATACATTTATTAATCAATACTAGGATGACTCTCAGAGAATAAAAATAAATATTATTCCAAAGTGTAGCTTAGAAAAGAATCATCAGAGAATGCAATACTTGCCATTTGGAACAATGTGTCACATATCTTCAGTTTGATTTTAGTAGAATTCAGTGCAAATGAAGAAAAAACGGTAATATACATATATTTCCCATGGTAAGATATTAGCTATAGAACTTGCCTGTTGACACCTGGAAGGACTGATTAGAGTTAGTTAAAAGACAACTGCTGTAATGTTCACCAAAAAGTTTGTTTTAATTCTTTTTGTTCTTTAATTTTTCCATGTTAGCGAGGTTACATTTTTTTAGACGCACTTTTCGTAAAGAAAATAATTAAAATCTATAGGTGTTTAAGTTTTCAAGGAAAATGCTTTAAAACTACAGGGTCAGCTCCGAGGGTTAGGCCAGTTAAATATTAAAGTACATAAACTCCTGAATCAAAGTTGCAAAAGCCCTATCAGTAGAATTGTTCATTAGGTACTCTTAGTCTCAATAAGCAAGTGGAACAGGCCCCTCAGAACTGAGGCTAGAAGTAAATTCTTAAAAGCAAAACTCCTGTGCTTCAGAAAGAGCAATTTTAAAAGAAAATTCAGTTCTCTAATTCTTGACAAGTGTGCTCATTTTCACTTGCTTTAGATGGATGCTTTACAGGTTACAAATGATTTTACCCCGCAGAGAATTTTCAAAATACATGTGGACCCCATTATACTATGATCCTCCTCCCCATTCCATTAAAGTAAAAGAAGAAAAAGAATAACAAAAACCTTAACAGTGATGTACAGAGAGGTATGATCAATTTTGAATGGTTTTTGTTAAAGCCTATTAAACCTAGCTGGTCAGTCCCAAACAGTAGGCAATTAACTGTTCAACTGTTTGATTCTTTTCCCCAGCAAGGCATCTTTGAGTACAAGCCATTAATATTTAAAGACAGGAACATTAATAAGCAATCCTAAATCTCAATTTGCAAATCTCAATCTTAGTTAGATTTCTAGAGGACACAGTACAATTTACAAGACCTGTTTAGTGCTGGGTCACTAAATCTTTTCAAACGAATATGGAGATACATATATAATATATACATATATATTATATGTGTATACATATATAATATGCATTATATATAGTCTCCCATATATATTAATATGAATATATAGGCACATATAAATTGAATTTTCAAAGAAAATTTTAAAAGTCATATCATTTGAATGTGAATTTAACTTAAAACATCATTGTTATTTTAAAAGCTCAATCTGAAAATTATTGCATATTAATAAGTAAATTTTATGGCAGAAATGGATTTTCTGATCTTGTTTTGAAACTTGTTTCTGTTAAGCTTTACACCTTCATAATCCCTTCTTTTCAATTCTACTTGTTTTGCCAGGACTTTAGGAGCTCATGTCATCAAAACAAATAGCCCGTAGAATTGAATAAAAATGAATAAAAATTTGAGCCTGTTTAAAGACAGACAATACTACATCATAGGAAGGTGATTTAATACAATTTTCATGAAGAGGAATAATTTACCATCTTTGAAATTAGTTTGAGATGAGTCACTTAAAATCTAATCTAAATAAAAATCTTACTTATTTTTAACACAGACTTTAACACAGACTTTGTACATGTTCATCAGTTCAAGGCTTTGGGAACATACTCATAAGAGCTTCCAATCCTTCTTGTGGTTCCTGGTAGTGCAGACTTTCTTGTTAGTCCTGCAGGTCCACTTCAGAGAAGCTGCAGAGAAAAGATACTACTGTTGAAGGGGAATAATCAGTTGGAAAACGACAGGACTCTGTAGGTTAAAGCAGTCTGACATAGGCTAGGTAGGGATAAATATTAAGGTTGCTTCCCAGTAATTTAGGACAGTTCCAGAGTAGGGTCAAGGAATAGAGGAAGTCACCCTAGAATCCAACTTCATGAAAGGATAGAGTGTGTGTGGTGCTGAGGATTAGACGGTTCATAGAGTACGGAAAGAGAAACAGCACTGGAAGGGAAAGATAGAATCACGCAGGTTTAGACTCATGGCATTATTCATCCAATTAATGCAGAAGAAGGAGTTAAAACAGAATTTCTGCAGTCTTGTTATGCTTTCAAGTTTTCCAAATGATTTAAACACTTTGGATCATTCTAGATGGAAACATGGTAAAATTTTCGTCAAACCTGCTATGATGTCTTTTAGTATGTAGACGGTTTTCTGCATGCTCATATTAAAGATCTATCTTGTTTAAAATAGAAAGAAATGAACACGAGTGGGGAAAAAAAAGCAACATCAATTTGATCAATGCTGAACCAAAACTACAACAAAAATTCCTATCAGATCATTTTTCTCTAAGAAAGAAATTATTTACTATTTGTGTTACCTTTTAAACCAGAATAGCCATCATGATTCTCCACCAATTATGTTTTTTTTTTAACCTCTTCTCACTGCTGTTGTCAAAAGTGGCTGTAAACTCATGCAGATGAGATATTGATCTGTTGCCGATGTTCACTGAGCAGCCAAAGGGGAATCACATTACCAGCTACAAACTCCATCAATCATAGTCTCCTTAATAACCGCACTTAAACGATCTCGCTTGGCATTAACTTACATTGCATGGCTGGCATCCAGACTTCAAAAAGGAAAAGGTTCATTTTGAAGGGTAGGTTTTAGGCCACTATGGATGATTTAAATAAAAGGTCTCATGCATTGCTCAGAAAACTAGGGTTTATTACATGAATTAATTGAAACCAATTAATTTAGATCAAGTCTATGGGAATAGGGCAAAAGACTCTTGTACTTGTTTATACATACAGGATTATGTCCTTAGCATACAAATTAAATACATACAAGTGAAGCTTGAAAGTGTGCATGAGACATGAAGGCATGCATTTGTATTGAATCTTGCTTATTAAATGTGTCTCCTTTTATCTCCCTTTCTCCCTCCCTTTACATGCACGTATTTGAAAGGTTACTAACATAAAAACAGAAGAAAAAAAGGAGACATAAAAAAGATAAGGGAGTAATAAAGTAATAATGATAACTTACAAACCTATCATTATTACTGCTGGGGGAACTAATGAACTATTGTGTTAAGTGGCATGCCCCATCATAGTGTCAACTCAGCTGGTCCACTTTGCTATTGGCAGCCATGTAGAACAGGAAATCAGACAGAGAATACAGCAAGCAGAAAAAAAGGCACGTCCTTCTCACTCCATATTATCTCTGGCTCCCTCAAGCTCTAAAAATGCCACCAATTTGGAAATAAGTCCAGGAGGAAAAACGATTCTTCCTGTCCCATTCCCACCCATCTCCAACCTAGCTTTGTTACTGCATGTGTGTCCTCCCAGAATACTTAGGTTGGATTCAAGTCCCTATACTCAAACTTCAACAGAATAAGTCTTCTTTGAATAGACGATTAAAATGCAGAGTCTTAGGCTCCCCTCCAACAAACTCAACAGATGCTAGTGAGGTAAGGCCAAGGATAGGGCATTTGTAACAAAGTTCCAGGAAGCAGGAATGGTGATCTGTAGAAAATTGTATAAGCAGTTGAGGTCAAGAATGAGAATATTGCATTTTAACTGTTCATGTGGTTTGATTTCTATCTAGAAGCTATTAAATCTTGATTGCTTCAGCAGCAGTAGGGAAGGGGATGTTATTTGATTTTCTTTGTGTAAAACCTTATGTGATAATAATTGCAACTCAGCACAAACTAAGACTAGAACCAATAAAAACTATGAATCAATGAATAAAAAGTAAACAGATTGCTAATTCTGAAATAAGCCACGACACCTTTTTATGTACATATGTGTGAGGTAAGTGGTGGTGTTTGCATCCAGCCAAGTCAAATGATAAGCAAAGCAGAATTTTTTATATATCCAATCGCCCCTCTTGCAAAACACACACAACAAAATGTGTGTGTGTGTGTGTGTATATATATATATATATATATATATATATATATATATAATTTAAACAAGCACAGAGGATAACCAAATATGAATTAAAACTGGGTATCCCAAATTACATTCCACAGAACATCAATCCACAAGAAGTCCAATAATTAAAGTTCCTGTGTTCAAATTAGTGTAGGAAATGTTGCATTCTAATCCCCATATACACCAGTATTTTGGAGACCAATCAATATTTATTTAATACAGATTCCCTGACCTTATTTACCCTATGTTAAATATCACAAGAAAGTGTTGCTCTGGGGAACAAAAAAGTAAGACATGTTTTTTTCTAACCTATACAGATGGTTACTCATTTTGAAACTTTGATTTAAAAATTGTTTCTTTAGGAGACAGAAAAACAGACATGTTTTCTTATATGAAACAGTCGTCCATTGCAATTTACAATTTAATAGAACATGTATTGATGAAATTAAATGAATGGATATGTCATATAGCATATAGCATTTGTATCATCTGATAGAAAGATAGACTATTTCTAAGATTGTTGTTTGTCATCAAATTAACATGCAAACAAAAGGCTAATATCAAGTGTTAAAAATATTAAATGAAACCGTAAAGAAGGCTTATGGACCTGTGTTTTCCCTCTCGCATTTGCTGGCTACAGAATTCATTATAGAAAATCGGAAGGAAAAAATATAACAGGGCATTTATAAATCTTTGCTCTATCCAGGCTCTTTCTTTATGCAAGAACCTCATTATTGCTCTAAAGTGCTCTGGCATATTTGGTCTCACCTGTTCCACCATGTGGATGATACTGTGCAATTTAATGTGTTTTTACTCTCGTTGACTATACACGTGTTTCCTTGGATGTGGTGTACATGTATGCTTATTTTGTGTGAACATATGTGTGTGTGTGTTTACTCTCCTACAGCTATAAACATTGAAAGGCAGCTTGTATAAAATCCAAATCCCTGAAAATTGAATTTTACTTGCCAACACTGTTTCCCACATCAAAAACTCCTCCTCCGTTTCTATTCGAATCCTACTAATCCTTCAAAGACATCAATTCTGTTCATTCTACGAAGCTTTCCTCAAGAATACATTAATCCCTAAAATCCAACCAATTTTCCTAGCCACACTGGTATTTTATTATATTAAAACTGTTATTTTTGTTTGTTTAAATGTGGACTTAATGTTTATTCATTTTTTAGAGACAATATTGAATACTTTTCTTAATGCACTTAACATTTACTTTGTTACATAAAAAGCATTTGCTCTATGGACAACTTTCACCACTTATAATTCAGCACCATGTATTTAATAATGCAAATTAAACTGAAATATGTGGAGTGCAATAAACTTCTTAGGCTAGTGTTTTGTATAACCTGGTGTTTAAGAGCATAGATTCTAAAATCAGACTTTTGGGTGCCCAAACCACATATTTGTAGCAGCAGGACCTCTAGCTAGCTATTTAACTTCTCTGTGCCTTAATTTTTCTCATTTCAAAAATCAGGTAATAATTGTGTAGAGAATATATAAATGAATACAGGTACAACAGTAAAACAACTAGCATATATTATGGGCTTAATAAATGTCAACTTTTGATACAGTTTAGACTTCTGGGGAAATATATTGTACAGGAAATGTTGGGCTATGATGCATTTTCAACCATGGCCTCAACTAACTCCGAAGGTTAGCTCTGAAGGTTGCCTTGCATTTCAGCTAGGGGACTGTGCCTTTACATTCCTGCATGACTACTTATCAGACTCGGGCTGCACTGGGAAGGGGACATGACTGGATTATGCAACTTTTTCTTGCGTAGGATAGAGTACTGCAGGGTGGCCACCCAGCAGAATTCTCAGGAGGTAGATAAATAAGTCTTTAGCCTTCAAGAGGAATTGGGAAGGGGGCATGAGAAGGCAGGGGGTGCATCTTAAGCATTCACCTCCTATTGTTCTTGCTGTTGCTGTTTAAATAAAAATAAATCATGTTGAAAACAGCTTTCTAAATGTAAATTTTATAAAGATTTTAGAGGCAACTGTGAACAGTAAGAACACAAAAGAGTGCCAATTTTCCTTTCCCATTTTTATACTGCTTCCATTTAGTACTGATTTGCTCTGTTTGCTCCTTCTACAAATGTTTTGAGTGTGTAAGAAATCAGACATATTTTATTCTAGAGTATAGCTTCAGCATATTCACTCAGCATGGAGCTTTTGTTTTAGGTATCATTTAGAATCACTTTCCAGTGATCATAAAAATTATAGTTTTGAGAACTATCTTTGAGGGATTTGTATATTTTTTATATGAAGAGATGGCCATAGTTTCCCTGAGACCAAAGTCAACATTGTCACTGCAAACATATCCAGTAAGCTTATTAATAAAAAAACCCATTAAATATAAAAATCAAATAATTTAAAATGCTCTACTTAAAACTATTATGCAATTATGTAATTATTTTACATTTTGAAAATCTAAGATAAAATGCCCTATAAAATATTTTAAAGGGTAGGTAAGTAAAAGTTGCATCAGGATTTTATTGGTTATATCCAAGATTGTATTGCATAGCTCATGATATTTAGTGTTCCTGTTGATAGCTATATGTTGTTCATATCAGGGGAAAAAAAAAATATATATATATATGGAGAGAGAGAGACACACACACCACACAATTTTTCTGTGGTATTTAGAAGGTCAAGTTTTTCTTGTTTCTTTTTTAATTGTTTTTGATCCTAGTCACTTCATTAAAAACATCATATTTACATATATACACAAACACACACCTATACACGCATGCATGCAAACGTTTGCATACAAACAGAAAAAACTGGTTGCTTAAATAAAAAAAGGAGAGTCAAAACTTCATTTTATTTAATTCTTTTCAATATTTTAAAATCTTTTCACTGTGGTCATTAAGTCAATGAGTGGATCAGACTAGTTCTGTTCCTTTTGTACATATAAAAACAGCTTTGTATACATGACAAATGCACTAAGGACAGAAGTCATTTTTTTAATAATTCAGTTCCCTCTACCACCCCCAACCAAAAATCAAAACAACAGTCAAGCTGAAAATTTAGTCTTAGATAATTGAGTATCTCTGGTATAAAAATGTTGCCTCAAATGTGTTTAGAGAATAGTTTTTAGACACACAAAGTCCTCAAATAAAATCTCAGCACTGTCACTCCCCAGCTTGTGACCTTGAGAAAGCTATTTTTGTCTGGGCATTTATCTCTTCATCTGCAAAATGGGGACAATATCCAGTTTACCAATCTCACAAGGTTTATAAGAGGCTTAATGATGTCTATAAAGAACTTGGCACATTTTCTGTCATAAAAATTGTAAATGGCAAATGATTGGTAGCTTCTATTTTGTGCATTTTGACACAGTGCTTTAATACAACTTTAACTCATGCAGCTCTGTGTAGTCTCTCTGTTAGAAATGATATTGAGATTCAATTATGTTGTGTAAACATGTTTTATTCTTAGAATTTGTCCACAGGGACAGGGGATAGAAGTATAAAATTTTGTGTGATAGGAATTGAGGTTTTACTATGTTTATCTTTCTTGTTTAAGTATGATGCTGGGCTGAAATACTGAAGTGTAGCCAAAAAGTCCATTAGATTATAAATATAAATGTATATAAACGCCTGATGCATGGTCATAGGCATTATCATCAAATGTATAATTATGTAAGTAAGTTAACACAAGTCTATTGTCACTTTTTGAAATAGATGAATGACACGCAATCATGTTGCTTAAATACAAATGCATTTTGTGGGAAAAGACCATTCTATAGAATAACAGAGAATTTAATCCAGCTCACCTAGGTGAACTCCATGTTTCATCTCCCATGAAACTATCAAATCAAAAAACTTCTTATGCTATAAACTCAAAACCATTTTGAACGCTATAAAATTGAATAGCCTGTTCTACTTTTTAAAAAACATTTGCATACTTACACAATAGTCTCTCTCTTATTCAGTGCTTCGATTTAGAATAATGAGGTTGCCCAGTCATCATTATTTATATTTTGTATTTCAAATGTCTTCATGTCATATAACAGATATAGTCAGGTATTGTTTGAATTCATCTTTACCCCTTTCTTTCACTGGTGAACATTTTAAGTAATATTTTCTACAACCGTTGTGCAGCAGGAAGCTTAATAGAGATGCTGTTTCCATAACAACAAATAGGATTTGAGCAAAACCACAATGCTCAGTGGTTACTGTTCCTCACAGTAGGTAAAAGCAGTTATTCAAAATTACAAGCAGCATGGCATTGAAAAAAATAAATTAAAGCAAGGAGTGCTAAGAGTTCTGTTCCATATTTAGTAAACATTTAACTCATAAATGCTTGAGGGGGCAGCTGTAGGATCCTACTTTATGCAGTATTCTCCCCCATTATCAGACCTAAAACAAAGAGTAGGCATGGACATTTATTTTGCAGATATTAAGAGTTGTGTGAGTCTAGGAGGCACCAAAAATAACAAGGTAGAATACTTTCTATTTTGGCTAACTGCTCATATTAGATAATTGTTTATGTATAATTTCTAAACCTTATAGAGATGTTTACCTTTTTCCAAAATTACACTTTACTTAATTTTGTTTTTTAATTTAATTTATTTAAACCTAATATGTATCTATTAAATTGAAACATTTCCTAAAGAAGTTCCAGGATGTTGTAGAATAAGGGAAGAAACATCATCTGAAATACTACATGGTTTTCACTGATTACTTCAAAATCGTCTTCCTACCCCTTGATTCCATATCCTGGCTCCTACGGTTGACCTTTGTTTGAAATGTGCATGCTTTGAATGTTTATAGGTCCATTTGCCTAGATAGAAAAACCTAGGATCCGTCTTTTAAATTTAGAGGACTATTAGAATTAAATTAAAATATAACTTAAAGGTACAGTAAAGATAATTAGAAAAGATTTTTTATTTTGTACAATATCAAATTCACAAAATGTGTTGAAAAGAGCTTTATGTGTACTTAATTGAAACACAATCCCATTAAGGAGTCTTTGTTTATTATTCCCGAGGATTGGGGATTTAGCCCTATGAATAATTTCAGGAAATCAATTTATTGCTCCTCAGTGTGTGCTTTTCCATTTACAGATAGCCCTAATTGGCAGTACGTCTTGCTCTAAGTAAGGTAGCTTATAAAGTAAAATCTTCCTATCTATATTATCTATTCGTATGTAGTAAAAGATGGATCTTTTTAGTCCATGCTTTTTCTCCTGTTCTATTTAGTTATGGATGCTTAAGGTAGCAACTGCCTACATGCGGATGGCTATGTGTAATTTATAAAGTGATCCACACATCGTTCAGTCAAATATCTCCTCTCTTCTCATAAATTCCACATTAATTTTGAAACTCGATAATGGAGCGTAGTTTGATTTGTTCTATATTTTGAAGGGTGGTGTTTGCTCTTCTCTTCTTCACTAAACTAATTTCCTTTAAGTATATAGATTGGGATCTTTTTATCTTCGTATTCCTAGAGCACCCATCACATCTTGTTTACAGAAAGCATTTAGTGACTGACTAGCTGTTTACTACAATGGGTAGAAAATGATGAGGAAAAATGACCAGAAATCAAAGTGACCAGAGAAATGGCTCAACTCTCATCCCACTGCAGTAGACAGAATTCTAAGTTCCCTGTGATTTCTATCCCCTGGTATCCACACCTCTGCATTATCCCTTTTCTTTGTTTGTAGGCAGAATCTGTTACTTGCTCCGAACCAATAGAATATGGCAAAGGTGAAGTGATGTTGCAGATGCAATTAAATTATCTAATATGTTGACTTTGAGCTAATCAAAAAGGAGATTACCTTGGATCAGCCTGGTCTAATGAGGTGAATCCTTTAAAAAAAGATCCAGACCTTCTCTGAGGAAAGAGACTCAAAGCAGCATAAATGTTCTCTTGCTGGCTTTGAAGAGGCAAACAGCTGTGATGCGGACTACACATGGAGAAAGCCACATGTCAGAGCATTACACGCAGCCTGTAGGAGCTGAGGGCCTCAGTCCTATAGCCGTGAGAAATTGAACATGCCAAAAACCATGTGAGTGCAAATGAGGACCCCACACTTTAGAAAGGATCACATCTTGATTGCAACCTTGTGAGACCCTGAGCAGAGGACCCAGCTAAGCCAAACCCAGACTCCTGATGCATGGGATCAGGGAGATAAAGAATGGGTCTCGTTTGAATCTCTGAGCTTGTGGTAATCTGTTCTGCAGCAAGGGGAAACCACCGAGGAAGCTGTGATCATGCTGTAGGGCTACCCTAGTTACACAGTCAGATTTTTATGCCATCAAGTACCTACATACACACTAGTCTAGTTCCAGCATGACTCCCTATCTGATTCTACTCTCATGTACTTAGCAGTTGCAAAGTTGCAAGTTATAAAATTGGATTGAATTGTTTAATAGCTGAAAAATATTTTGAAAAAAAATGTCAGTGTAAAATGTAAGGAGGGGTTGCATTTTCACATTACCATCAACCCCTGCTCTTCATTATGAACTAGACTACTAGTGAAAATAAATGAATTCCTTTCTCCCTTCCTTTACTTCTACTTGCAATCATACATTTATTCAAAATATATTTGTTAGATAAATCCTATATGTGTAAAAATGTTCTAGGTTAATTTGTAGTCAAAATGTGTTTAAAGAAGAGTTAGGAAACAATTTAATGGAACATTGTACAATATTATAAGAGCATATATAATTATCCAAATAATGGCATCCAATCTGAAAATTCCTCCATAATCAAGAAGACCAAAACCAAATCAATCATTGTAACAGGTATGATATCTAAGACTTCTTTCTAGTTGATTATACTTTCGAGGGAAATGAGAACTTTATTTTCAGATCTCTAATCATATGGCAACTTTTGTGTAGCTTGTAACTATGTGACCATGAGAAATGATGCTATCAGCAATAATTTTTGATACATAGAGATTTGTAGCAATAAGTTTAGTAGAATTTGAAAATATGGTTTAAATGAAAGATACAAATTAAAGGGACAAATTTAATCACTGTCTATTTGAATACATATCACTAAAATATGCATGTTAAACAATGTATTTGATGTGTCTACTTTTACTCCATTTTCAAGTGTGAACAAAGTTATTTATACCAATTTATGGGTAGTCACACAATGTTGTGAGAAAGGTAGAAGGCACATTGCCAAAGCTCAAATAAGTTCACAAAATCAAAACAAAGCTGGAAATTTTCAAATTAGAGGTTTATATCTATGATGAAAAATTTGATTGATCAGTTCTATTATTCACTCACTACTAGGAGATGCACACTTTCCCCAAAAACAAGGAACACTGTGGTATTCAATCCTTATCATCACCAATTACTTTCTGCTCCTTGTTTAAGAAGCAAATGTCTGTATATTCAAGCAGTATTACAGTGTGCATACCCCTGAAAACAAGCTCAGTATAGAGGTTTCATAATTGCACCCAAGCAGATAATTAGACAATTACAGCTATTAAAAGTTGACAAAGCACCAACCCTGGATGAATTATACCCTATTTTTAGGAGAAGCAATAGAAAATAAGAAGACCTCCAGTGAATCTGTTCAATAGCCAAGTAAGGAAGAAAGTTGTGCCCAGAGGGCAAAAGGTGGGAGGTTCAACTTCTCTCCTCTCATCCCTAGGATTCAAGAAGGGATCAAGAGAGGATTTGCTGGAGATGTGAAAATATCGTATCGTTTTCACAGAACTATATTGAACACATTAATAAGGTGAAATTAACTTTGCAAAATATGTACTTGTCTAAAAACATGAGATGAAAATAAAACAATGGAACTAATGATTTAATTTGTGAAAAGCAGCTGATGCCTTGGCTCACATCAAACATCCGAAGCACGCTAAGAAGCCTGGCAAGGAAAATAGGTTAGTAAGAAGGTTTTGTTTTAAATGTGTTGGAAACACAACAGGTGAAGTTGAATTTTGCAAGAGGATTAATGCAAACTGGGAAGACGGACAAACGTAGTAGTCCTTGGCTCCCCGATCTACTTGTTAAATTCACAGTGATTATATATGACTTAAAATTATTGCAGTTTCCCAAACTGACAATTGTAATTGCTGAGACTGATGAAAGAGAATATTGGGATGCTGCTTTGGATTCTGTTGGAAAGTACTTAGAAGTTGACAGATGGCGCATACACTCGGAGGTTGAAAAGGGTAGGAAGGTAATGAGACTGGGGACCAAAAACAATTAGAGCGTCTTAAGCCTCAAACACAGCATAATTGTGGCTGTAGAGTCGGCAAAACCATTGAGTTTAATGTATTCATAATGTTTGTCAGAAGTACGAGAAACAAAACCTGGAGGGGTAGATAGATATAAAAGCATAAGTCAAATGACTGCAGAATGCTCTGCTCATTCAGTCACAAGAAAATTCAGGCAACAAATATTTATTGATGCAAATGAATGAAAGTGTGTCCTTGATGACTTTGTACGTATGCCATTAGCAAACATCTGCATGTATTGAACAAAAGGAAATGGAAATCACCAACTATTGGTCTCTATTTGAACAAGATTATAGAAGATAAAGTAATAACTAATAGTAATGTTTGGGGGATATGATGCAGGATAAATTTGGCCTGAATATATTGTAGATGGAGGAGGTCACTTTTGAAAGACTAAAGGAAGTATAAATAAGATTTATTGATTAATTGATACCAAGGAACTATCAAAAGAGTATAGTAATCTCTAAGAACATAGTGGGGGGCAGTATTTACAGTGGGGATATTGTATAATAAGTAGCTGGGGGTGACATAACCTGATTTTGACTCATTCACATTTCATTTGTTGGTAAGTCATTTACAGTAAGAGAATCATTCATCTCTAAGCTTCTTGAGAATGGAGAATACATCTAATCCATCTTTGTATCAGTGCAAGGACATATAAAAAGGCAGGGCCTCATATATCAGGCATCAATACATATAGAAAAAATTAAGTATTATAATTCAATAAATATAGTAAACTGAAATTATATGAAGGGATTTTTTTAAAGTAAGTGAAAAATCTTCTTTAATTTCATTTTGCTAGAACAAAACTACTTTGACAATTTAATATACAAGCTTTCCAATTTTTTTCTCCTAGGGTCATGTTTACATCCTTTGTAATTTATCTTATTTAGTTACATGAACACATGATATTTTTCTATACCAACACATAAAAATATTCATCTCTTTTTTATTAACTGGCTTGTATTCAAATTCATGTATTTCTCTTGTTGGATATTTGTTTCTCAAATTTTGGCTATAATAAACAGTAAAACAAAAAACATTGTGTACCATTTTATATGTACATCTTTTCTTCACTTGTCAAATTTTGAGAATTTTCTTAAGATAACTTCTTAAAAATATTTCCCCACCTGTCAGTCTTTTCTGACCTACAATTATTTCTCAACCCAGCAATAATCCCATAAAAACAGATCAGATTGCATCTGTCCTCTGAACAAAACTTTCTATGCATACTTCATTTCACCTAGAGTAAAAGCTGAAATACTTTGTGTTACAGAATGCAGAGCATATTCTTGGGTGAAGCATACACCCTCCACAAAGTCGTTGCTTGGAACATTTCCCCTTGTGATTCTTACATGATTTACTTCTTCATTTCCTTCATGTCTTTTCTCAAATGCCTCTTTATCTGAGAGGCCTTACCTAGCTAGCAATATTCTTCTTACCTGGTTCTATTTATTGTCACTCTTTTCAGGTGATCCTTCTAGCATGTTATACTTTTATTAATTTTTTCTGGTCTCTCCTTCACAGAAATACAAGCTCTTCAAAGGCAGATACTGTGTCTGTTTTGTTTCCTGACATATCCGTGCAAATACAAAGCAGAACCCCCACATGAATGAAAGAAGGAACAAATGCATGGAACATAAGTTGTGGCCTGCTCAGCAAGTTTATTGAATATCTTGTAAAGAATCTGTACAGGTAGTTACCTAAACACATTGAAAAAGTTTAGAGGTTTATTTTTTTAAAAAAAATAAATAATAGCATGGCGACTCATTTCTTCAACAGTATTGGTAGGAGGTCAACCCTGTGCCAAGCCATGTGTTCGGCACCAGGCACACCAAAACAAAAATGACTGGCACTGTCCTTGTGGACACTTTTATAAAGGAGGGTTCAATTGTGGTTTTAGAAAGAAAGCTGGCAGGGATAAAGGGTATCCTGGGGATATGAGGGACTAGATTGGAGGTAACAGTCCACAGCATTTTGTAATGGAAGTCTGGGTTAAGGCAATAGCAACAAGCACAAAGGAAAAGGAGAACCAAAAGATCCTTTCTTCTACTTAACATCAGTTACCAACTGAAGGTACTTATTGTGAGTAAACGAGCTCATTATCTCGAACGAACATGCCATAATGAAGAGTATAGGGAACAATACTCATTCAGGCCCCTGACAGTTTAATTCAAGACTGGTTAGTAAAATGTCAGTACCTTATGGATTCCGTAAACTCCAGCTGTAAGTACATTAAAATGACAGACTCATACTCTGCTAGGCTTATGTGTCCTTCACTGAGGAAATAGGTGGGTTATTTCTGAGCGGCTGTGGTCAGGTGGTAGAGATGATTATGCTTGTTATCAGAATGACTCACCTAAAGCCTATGCTGACTCAAACTGGAACATGATAACCCAAGTTTGGGTTATCCATCCCAAAAGTCAGCTTCTTATGCATGTATGGCTATCTTAATGTCCCCACTTGCATTTTCCCCCTGTACTCTGATGTTTCTGTAATATGTACTTTATAATCATTGCATGCACCAATCTACATCCCCATTCTTCTGCTTTTAATAAAGGGAGGTATTAGCCCAAATGTTCTTATTCTGTTGCCCATTTCCTTATTCCTATCCATTGTGAAGTACCTAAATGGTTGTTAAATTTAATTACTGAATTTGATGTGTTTCATGTATAATGCAAGACAATAAGTCTCTCACTTCCCTCTTTCACATTGGACAGCTGTGATGTTTGCACAGGTGCTGAGTGTCTGTGCTTAATACTCAAATTAACAATTAAATTAACCCTCAAGTTAGCTATTTTAACACCAAAACCCAGGACCTTGGAAGAACTAGTAGAATAGTTGGTTCTCATAATAAATACTCTTCACTATAACTTTAGTACAAACAAGGTGAATTATATATATATATATATATATATATATATATATATATATATATATTACATATATATGTAAGTGTGTATGTATGTGTGTGTATATACACACACATACATACATACATACACATGAGGTAAGACAATTATTTTCTCAAACTCATCCTAGAAAAAGCGCTACATACCTCATTGCTGAATATCACTATGTCACTTTTGAAGTACTCCCCTTGGGAAGCTATGCACTGAAGCCAGCACATTGTCCACCCTTCAAAGCAATTTTGGAACTCTTTTTCTAGAATGGCTATCAGAGCTGTTATCGTATTACCCTTGATGTCCTGAATGTCATCAAAATGTATTCCTTTCAATATTTCATTTATCTTTGGGTAAAGAAAGAAGTCATTAGGGGCCAGATCAGGTGAGTAGGGAGGGTGTTCCAATACACTTATTTGTTTACTGGCTAAAAACTCCCTCATGGACAGTGTCATGTAAGCTGATATGTTGTCTTGATGCAAGAACCAAAAATTGTTAGTGAACGTTCTGGTCGTCTAACTTTTTCATGCAGCGTTTTCAGCACTTCTATAATAAATAATAAACTTGGTTAACTGTCCAGTTGGTTCAAATTTATAATGAACAGTCCCTCTGATATCAAAAAATGTTAGCAACATCATTGCCACAAGTTCAAGAACTTAATTGTCAGACCTGGTATACCCTTTGGGCCAAAAAAAAAAAGATTCTATACAGCTAAATGTTACAGCGTGTCAATAGCAATTCATTTGTTATGGAAATAACATGGTTGCAAAATGGTTAAAGCATGTTCTCTTCTTTGTAATCAATATTGAGACTACTGAGTCCCTTCCCTTTAACTGTGACTCTCTTACAGTTTGTGAAGCACCTACGGAAGAGAAGAAAGAAGAGTAGAATCTTGCCGGGGTAATACTCTATCTTTGCTTCTTGTTTTCTCTCTGACCTTAAAAATAATCTCAGTTCCAGTTATTATTCCTTTGGAAAGTGGTAAGTTTCAGGCAAATTGAGGCAATATAAAACAGTTCTATGCAGTCAGAATGAGTTGATGAGCAAAATGGCAACAGAAAGATAGGCCATTCCAATTGATGTGGAAGAAAATGCTTGACTTTCTGGAAAGGCAGAAAAGGAAACCCTCAATTAAATTAAAACCCTCATCTTTATAATGGTGAGAGCTTTATGCTTTTATTAAACAAACACAAGTAATGTATTTTACCTGCTTTGCCAGTAATGGTTCTGACTTCCTGATTTTCAGGGCTTTTTAGTGTCAGGTTGTGGTTTTGTAATGCAAAATTACTGTAATTCCAGTTTCTTTTATTATCCAATACTGTACTTTATAAAGTTTCTATTAAATAATTATTAACTAAAGCATTTAAAGTAGATAGAATATGAGAGGAAATATCTATTTTCTTTATTTCCTTATGGTTTATAAAATGGAGTCTAGATGACCTTTATTTTTAGTAATAGCAAATGTAAATAATTTATATGTTGTTGACATTTTAGTTATGATTTAGCTATTGTTTTAATATTTTTGGTATATAATTCTTACCCCTGAAGATAGTTTATGTGACCAAAAATTCATGCACAATACATACAATTGAAGTTTAAATGATCTAAGAATAATTGATTTGTTTACAAGAAACACTTCAAAAAATATCGTTTAATTTTTTTTTCAGCTATTTGAAATATTTGCTAAATAAACCGATTTTGTGCTCCTCTATTCCCATTAACATTTTTTTCATGCATTCTGTATTGGCCGCCTCAGTTACTCTCACTTCTCAAGCACACACACAGCGAAGGGCTGCAGCTCAGCACTGCGGTACAACTGCCTGTAAAGTGACAGACACATCATTTCCTAATCACTAATTCTAATGGTCTCGTCCTCCTTGACTGTGCTTTATATTTCTTAATACCAAATACTGCAGAGTATTTTATTTATTTATTTATTTATTTATTTATTTATTTATTTATTATTTATTTATTATTTCATGCAGGAAGTAGAACCAGCAACCTTGCTGTTAAGAGCGCACACTCTATCCGTTGAGCCATCTGGGCAGCAGCTCAGCTCAAGGTGCCGAGTTCAGTCTTAGTTGTGTGGGCGTAGCCACCATCAACAGGCAGCCTTGTTGTTACACCAGCTGAGCCATCCTGCCACCTGTTGGTAGCTCAGCATCAGCTCAGCTTAGGCGCAGCACAGGCAAAGCACACTGGCCCATGTGGGAATTGAACCAGCGACTCTGTTGCTTAGAGCTTGTGCTCTTAAGAAAACTCTTAACCAACTGAGCCACTCGGCTGGCCCCCAAATACTGTAGAGTATTTAAAATAGGTGCTTGTAATGCCCTGACTTCCCCTAGATCTCATCCTGAGGTCCAGTCGCCTCCCTGATATCTCCACTGGCTTCTCCTGGAATAAACTCACTCACTGAGACCGAATGTGATCTCATCATGTATAGATTGTAACATAAACCCCCATTGGTTTTTCCGCTGTGTTCACATAAAGTTTCAGGTTGAAGGAGGTTGTGGGGAGCTGGGCACTGGCATATTTTATTGAAGCCAGCATGGACACGATGCATTAAAACATTTCTAGAGCAGCACAGCCCAATAGACATTTCTGCAGTGACGGAAATGTTCTATATGAGCTCTGGCAGTATAGTAGCCACAAGCTACATATAGCCATCAAGCACTTAAAATGGAGCTAGTAGTGTTAAGAATTGTATTTTTAATTTAATTAATTCTAATTTAAATAGCCACATGTGGTTAGTGGTTCTATTATGGGACAGTGCAGTTCTAGTGCAGCCCTGTATAATCTCTTCTGGCACATATTGAACTTCCATGTCTTCAATACAAAACATAAAACAAATGCCTCTCAATCTCCGCTGTCATGTGTTTCATCTCTACCTTCCTCGCTGTCTATTTACGTCTGCAGTTTGGTATCTGCTCCTGCCAATCACAGAAATTGCAGAGATAAGGTCATCCATGCTCTCAATAATGCCAGGTCACTGACATCTGACCCTGGATTACTTCCTTCCGTCTTCTCCCTTAACCTTCTTTAATTCCTGTGTCAACCTTGTCCTGGGTTTCCTCTTATTTTTTTTTGGCCTGCCGATTTATTCCTTCATGCAGTATGTCTTTACTGAGTGTCTACTGTGTGCTAGGATTTTGGGTGATGAGAAAAAGGACATTGTCCCAGTTCACATATAGTTTATAATCTGTGGTGCTCATTTTATAAATTGGTGATATTTAAACTAAATTAAACACGCCCCAGAAATATATTTTACCTGCAACCCAGTATATGTATATGTGTCTAAAGACATTCATAACGAAAGTTTCAGTTAAAGATATTTGCTCAAATTGTATGCAAAGCATATTCATATTTTTATGTATTATTTTTTAATGCTGGCTGAGAACCGTTCTGTTGATTTCATGACCCAC
Source organism: Hipposideros armiger (assembly GCF_001890085.2). Lineage (NCBI taxonomy): Eukaryota > Metazoa > Chordata > Mammalia > Chiroptera > Hipposideridae > Hipposideros > Hipposideros armiger. The sequence continues at coordinate 1,205,193 of NW_017731703.1, forward strand.
TCACAGTTTGAAAACCCTGCCCTGAATGTCAGCTCTCCCCAGGCCCTTACGCTCCTGACCTTCTCATGCAGAGCCCCCACCCCAGTGCCTAGCCCCAGCCCCTACCCATTGCTAGGGCTCCGTCCGTGGAACTGCTTCTTCACCTAGACTCTGGACAGGTCACATTCTGAGACCCAGCAGCCTCTCACCCACTGGTCTGTCCCAGAGTTGCTTCCCTCTCGCTCGGTACAAAGCTGATTTCATACCTTTTCCCCAAATCCTGCTCCTCCTCCTATATTCACTTTGTTGGTAAATGGTTCCCCCATCTACCCACATACCCTAGGGAAAAACCTGGAAGACATTTTGAATGCATCCCCTCTCATCACTATGCCATCACGTCAAGGATCGTGGAGAGATCCTCTCTCTCCCCTTCATTAGCATCACTTCAGCTAGACTCTCCTCATCTCCACCATAGATCACGTACCTCAAGTCTTCTAAAGCAGCACTGTGCAATAGAACTTTCCATGATGATGAAAATTTCTATATCCACACTGTTTAATATGGTAGCCAGTGACTATCTGTAGGGCTCTTGAGAAATTAAAATGTGGCTGGTGCAACTGAGGAACAAAATTTTTAATTTAAGTTGAACTACTCATATGTGGCTATGGACTAACACATTAGACAGCATAGATCTATATGATCTCCCAGCCACAAGTGTACCTCTTCTCAGTCCCTGGCACAAATAAACAACAAGCCAACCTCTGAAAAAATTTTACTCTCATTTTTTGCTGATAAATGCTACATTCGTGGCAAAAACATGTAACCTTATCCAAGAATATATAACTTAAATATCTATTCTACAAAAATTGTGAAAAATACCTTACAAGGATTTAGTCATTTGTATATTATCTACAATGTACTCATTAAATATTAAAATGCATTTAATATTTAAATGTCTTAGTGTATATTCTGATGCATCCATATTTGAAATTAAGCAGATTATGAAACTGATAATTTTAAAAATAAGAAGAATGCACTGTTTAGTATATACATATAAAATTGTTTATTTCCTGCAAAGGAAACTTCATTACGTAGTACACCACTGAAAGCCTTTGAACTCTGGAGCTCTCTGCTGGTTCAAACAGAGGAACAGTGTAAGTACAATTTAAGCAAAATGACTGAAGTTTTGAATTATGGGGTTGGATTTCATTGAGAATGAATAAAATGTTTTCCAGAGGAAATAAATAAATAAATAAGTAAATAAATAAATAAATAGTTTATTTCCTGCTTTACGTATGCATACATTCAGAGGACCAAGTGATAACATTGAAAGCAATTATTTTTCTTACTTTACTATTTTCAACATTCTATTATTTTCCTACTCTATAGTTATGAAAAGTATAAATTATATTTTATACACATTTCTCCATCTATCCATGATAAAGATTTTAAGAGTCTGAAGATGTCCAGTAAACAACTACATCTCTGCCCAAGAGAAAAAGGAACTATGAAATCAAAATATCACTTTTATTTCTGATAAAGTTTAACTTGGAGAGAATGTTGTCATAACATGAAATCTAAATGGGTCTGCTTAGTTTCTGCATGAACAACCCACCAAAGAATAACTTTAGTCTGCTATGTAGACAAACTTACCAAATTTACTACTTCACAGCTGGTAAGTCTGTAAAGGAAAAATAGACTAAATCTCACAACTGAGGTCCCAATCATGGAAGATAGACCAAAGACTATTGACCCCCAGATAACTCACTCTCTCTCCATTGAGAGGGCCAGGTTATTGGAAATGTTAGAAAAAAATCCCCATTACACAACATGTGGATATATTCCCATTCTAACGTACTCTAGTGCTTTTGTCTAGCTTATTGATTTTAATGAGTAATGTATTTGCTCTCCAAGTGCTATGCATTGTCTATTTGTGGCCAATTGCACAAAATTCTAAAAATCCTCTGACTGGCACTAACCCAGCATTTACCCAAAACCCTGAACAGTCATAGTCCCTTGGGATCCCTGAGGCAGCTGCTTCTAAACACTATGGAACAGAGATCATAAAGTGTATGCTCCTGTGGATGTCCACATCATGAGAGAGAAAGAGAAACGGGGACTGATCCACATGTAGCCCATTTCTCTTTTATGTTTGGACAATAGGTAATTTATTTCAACTACATAGGCAAGAGTAAAAGAAATCAGTTTTCATAGAAATATGAGAAACTATTTTTCATCAATATATAGCATAGAGTTATTTTTTAAATGAAATAATTTATATATGACAATCTACTAGAGAAAAAAGAGATAAAGTAGAAGAAACGGTGAAAACTAAAAATCAGAAGACCTAGTTTGGCCCAAGTCCAGCACCAAGATATTGGGCATTGCGTTGTGTTTTTGGCCCTCAGAGCCACAGTTTCTTAGTAAAATAAAAGGCTGAATTCCAGAGAACTTCTGAGTATCTTTATAATCTTTATAATATGTATGCTTATATTCCCAAACATATGAACTTTTCAATAAGAGGACTACTGCAGAGCTTCTACAACCTCAGCTACCAGAATAATTTCCTTTACAATAAACATTGTTTGTTTAGACAAGAAACATTGTTTCTTTCTTCTTGATATCAGTTAAGAATGAATTTGGCAAAGTCTAAAAATAAAAATAACTCGGCAAACTTGCATCAACCATTCACTTCTAGAGTTTCTGATATGCTAATGAAAATAGGATCTGTGTGATTTGAAAGGTCTTCCTCTCTGAAGACACTCATTTGTCTCATCCTGGCTTTATCACATACTTGAGGTAACCTCAGATGACCTCTCTATACACTTTTCTAATGATAGGGGTGTGGGCTGAAATACACTTTGACTAAATGAATTGAATTTGCATTAAAAGATAAAGATACGTGTCATCTCTCTCCAGAAGAGCTAAACTACAAGGAAACACTTACCTAAACTCTACTGCCACATTTACCTTTCTAATAATAGATATTTATGCTCCTTCGTGCTTACCCTGTGTCAGACATTGTTCTAAGTTCTTTATAATATATTATCTCCCTCTTCTTTGCAAAATTCTTTACTGGCTCTTTTATAGCCTTAAGGAGAAAAACAATTATTTTCTCATGGTATGTTCTGCTTCGTACTAAATATGAGTGTCTTATATATATAGTTATATATTTATGTATAGATAGATAAGTAAATATGTAAATAAATACATTTGTCAGTCCATACTTATTTCTTCAAATCTATTCCATTGCCACAGGGATTATCCTTGCTTCTCCCCTTGTTTATCTACAACCTCCCATTCCAACAGAGAGAAGCCTGGCTCTCACTGCTTCCATATATTTACTTAATTATACGAACACAGTATACCTGGAGAGTAGTTTCAGACTTTAAACAATACATCCATGGGAAACGACTTTATCCTGTAAGGCTCCAGAGGCTGAACAACTTCAGCTGCTGTGTCACTCAGGTCTTCCGGGCAGGAGGCCCATAGCAGCTTTGAAATCTCCAACAGCCCCCAGTGGAAAGAGGGCCTGAAGACGCACATCCAGCCCTCTGGCTGGGCAGAACTCAGAGTGCCTCTGGGCAGGCAGGAGCAGAAACAGCATTGACTTTGTAAAAAAAACTAACAATCATACCTCATAACCCCACTCATTTAAAATAGACCTGCATTACCAGGCTCACTCTAGGTGCCAGGCGGCTGGCTCTGCCCCCACAAGACGCAGAGGAGATTGTGTATAGCAGAGGAAAATCTGGGGAGAGCTTGGCGGACTTCAGCCAAGATTGGCACTGGTTGTTTCCTGTTTTTTCTCCTTTTTTTTTTAATTGTTTGTTTTTGGTTATGGTTTTTCTTTTGGTGCGTTATATTGTTGCTGTTAATTGGGTTCTCTTGGATGTTTTGGGGGGTTTTTCATTGGTTGCTTGTGTTGGTTTTTTTTGGATTCCTCTATTTCATTAGTATTTTTAGTTTTTTATATAGGCATATATAAAGGTGCATATATGTGGATATATATGTCCATATATATGGGGGTGTAGACATATACACACACACACACACACACACACATATATTTTTTTTCTTCTTTTTTCTCTCTTTCTTTCCTTCTCTTCTGCCCTCTCTCTCTCCCTTCTTTTCTGTTTCCTTGTCACAGCTCTCCTTGCCTCCTTCTTTCCATTTTTTCTGCAAGTTTTTTTTTTTGTCATTTTTAGGGTGTTGCTATTTTGTTTCTTGCATTTATTCTATTTTTTAGTTTATTCTATTTTATTTTATTTTGTTCTGCTACTTGTTCCTTGTTTGTTTGTTTTTTTAATTTTCATTGTCGTTATTTTGTTTCTGTTGGTTTGTTTTCTCCTTTTGAATGATTGATATTTCTGTACCTGTTGAGTGTAGAGTGATGGTTGTTTTGCGCATCAGAGAGTATCTGGTTACCTTTGGTGGCTGTTGTGGTTGTGCTTGTTGATCTGTTTTGCGCTAAAACCCGCTCTGCAGTGGGGCCCAGCCAAAGAAGCACAAGAATCAACACACCCAGAGATCAACTTTAGATAAAACCAGAGCATTATGGGGTCTGACCTACAAGAGTCACACCCAAAGGGAAATTGCTACAGGCACAAGAGCCCCATAGGAGGCCAAGCCCCATCAGAGGGGTCAACCCTCACACAACAGCTTATAAACTTTGGACACAGCTAATCCTCACAGCTAGTAATCTTGGGAGTCAAGCCCACCTACTGACAAGCCAAAAGCAATCAAAATTAGACCTCAACAGGAGAAGGCACATAACACTAGGAACACCTCTGGTATACACACACGGGAGAAAAAGGAGTCTGAGCAATTCAAATATAAAGGACATATACTGCATAAGTCTACCCAGAAAAGACTGAGAGACCTAGGGGATCTACCTATTTCATCGAAGTAAACACGAAGAGTAAGCCAGAATGGGGAAACAAATAAACACATCCCAAATAAAAGAACAGATGAAACCTCCTGAATCAGTGGAACTAGAGGAAATAGAGGTAAACAACCTATTCGAGACAGAGTTCAGAACACTGATTATTAGGATGCTCAAGGAAATTAATGAGAATGCAAAGAAGGATAGAGGAAGCATGAAAAACAACCAGTTAGAAATAAAGAATTCAATTACTGAATTAAATAACAAACTCGATGGAATTATTAGCAGATTGGATGAAGCAGAAGATCGAATCATTGACTTAGAAGACAAGATAGCAGAGAACATTCAAATGGAACAACAAAAAGAAAAAAGAATAAAAAACATCGAAAATAGTTTAAGAGAGCTGGGCGACAATATCAAACGCAACAACATGCGCATCATAGGAATACCAGAAGGAGAAGAGAGGGAGCAAGGGATCGACAACATATTTGAAGTAATAATGTCTGAAAACTTCCCTAAACTGGCAAAGGAAATTGACATTAAAGCCCAGGAAGTGCAGAGAGTTCCAAACAAGATGATCCCAAACAGGCCCACACCAAGACACATTGTAGTAAAAATGGCAAGAGTTAAAGACAAAAACAGAATCCTAAAAGCAGCAAGGGACAAGCAGCAAGTTACATACAAGGGCACCCCCATAAGATTATCAGCCGACTTTTCTACGGAAACTGCAGGCCAGAAGGGGGTGGCAGGAGGTTTTCAAAGTGATGAAAAACAGAGGTCTACAACCTAGATTGCTTAATTAACTAGAGTCTAATATTTATGTACAGTTACTTTTTACCTTTGGTCTCCTAGACTCCAGCCATTGTCCAAGTTGCTTAGGTTAGTGCCCTTTCCCCAATGTCCTTCCAGGGGGCCATTTACTACATTTATAAAACTGTCAAACTGTTGGGTCACGTTCTGCATTCCATGCTGGATCTTCTGATTTCTACATGATTTATTTTTAATTTGCATACAGTAATAGTCATACTTTCTGTTTAAGAAATCAAATGGGTTTGACAAATTCATAGTTTCATATATTCAACCTCAAATTATTATAGAGAGTTGTTTCATCAGCCTGTAAAATCTTGAACTTGTCCTATAAAAACCCTGTACCCTGAATTCCTGGCAACCACTGATCCATATATCATCTGTACAGCTCTGCCTTTTCCAGAAAGTCATATAAATGGCCTCGTACAGTACGTAAGCATTTTAGTTTTTAAAACTTACCACTATACACTTAAGATTTATCAAAGTCTTTCCATAGATTAATAGCTCATTTCCTCTTAATGTTGAATGGTATTCTGTGTTATGATTGTAACAGAGTTGTTTATCCATTCACTTATTGAAGTACTTTATTACTTCCAGTTTATGGTGATTATGAATAAAGTTGCTATAAACATTTGTGTGCAGGTTTATGTTTGGACAATATGATTGCTGAATGATATGATTAAGGCTATGTTTAGTTTTGTAAGAAACTATCAAACTTCCTTTCAAAGTGTCTGTTTCATTTTGCATTTTCATCAACGATAATGAAAGTTCCTGTTGCTCTATATCATCACCCAAAATCGGTATTGTCAGTTTTTTAGATTTTAATCGTTCTAATTGATGTGCAGTGTTAACTCATTGTTTTGATTAGCATTTTCCCAATAACAAATGCTAGTCAGCATCTTTTCGTATGCTTATTTGCCATCTGTTTATCTTCTTTGGTGAGGTGTGAAGATCTCTTGCCCATTTTTTTAAATTAGGTTGTTATTTTCTTATTGTTGAGTTTTAATATTTCTTTATATATATCAGATAAAAGTACTTTATCAGATGTATGTTTGCTTATGTTTTTTTCTCCCCGTATGTGGCTTATCTTTCATACTCTTAATAGTATCTTTTGTATATCAGAAGTTTTTAATTTTATTAGTCAAATTTACTATTTTTTTCTGTCATAAAAATTTTGCTTTTGGTATTGTGTCAAAAACTTATCACCAAACACAAGGTTGCATAGATATTTCTCCAGTTTTTTCTTTAAAAAGTTTTATATTATAGTTTTCCATTTATATCCATGACCCTTTTTATGTTAATTTTTTCCATATGGCTGTTCAATTGTTCCTGTATTATTTCTTAAAATTCTTTATAGATTATCAGCATGCCACTGATTTCCAATTGAATTATTGCTATTTTGTAAGTACTTATTATTTATTATTAAAATAGAGCTTAGGAAGTACTATAACTTGCTGAAAGTAAATTTGAGCTTTTATATATTCTGTAGGATTATGCCAAAATTTTAAAATTTCAAGTATTCTTTCTCAACAACAGGTAGCAGTTTCTTTTGCTTCATAGATATGTTTCTTGTGTAGTTTAAGGTATTGTTGATAATTTATTCTTTAATTATATTACTGCAAGGCTTAATCTTAGCCTCTAAGCATTCATGAAGGCATTTTATCATTGCTCACTGTGAAACTCTATCAACATTCTTCACTAATCCACAGCATTTTCTTTAAAGTACAGCTCAAATCTAATTCCGCATCTTTTTCATGAATCTATGCTGCCTATCATTCCCAAATTAGCATTGAATTCCAGCAGTTGACTCAAATTATGATCAATTGAAGCCATTTATTTTTAATGTAAAATTAATTGTTTGTAGAGTTAATATTTATTGGACTCATTGCTCTCTCATTTTAAAAGATATAAATAGAGAAAATAAAGCAGCTTGCAAATGATCATCCTGAATTGCAACATAAAGTACACCACCATTTCTTAATTGAATGAGTATTAGTAAAGTAACCTAAGAAAATTAGATTAGTTAAGCAGCCCCAGATGTTGTTCTTGGACACTCCTCTGTTTTTAATAAAATATTGAGATTTTAAAGTGCTTGAAAATAAGACACCAATCAGAATAAAACATTAAAAATTTTCATTCATGAGATCCTTAATTGGGAATGACAAGAGTGAGTTTTAAGACTTGGTAGATAGTACCCGTACATATTTATGTCCAGGATTTATGGATATTTCTGATGTATCCTTTGGGAGTCAAAGTTCACAGTGTTGTTGAGTAACACCATCTTTGACCAAAGCCTCTAGCAAGAGATATCACATGGAAACAATTTCCTACAGTTTAACAGGAATAGAAATCTTTCCCCACCAAAGAAGTATCTGGAGCTGAATAAAAATTACGTTACTGGATTGACTGATGAAAGTAAACATGTTAAATGCTAGGGGTAGAAGATATAGAGTTAAGGGGGATGCTTTGAAAAGTTTTTACAGATTTCTAATAATCTAATAAGTCCCTGACTTACGAATGGGTTCCATTCGGGGAGAATGTTTGTAAGTCGGATTTGTTCTTAAGTCCAACTAAGTAAGTCTTATACTCCTTTGACACAAATATACAATGTAAAGCCAATGGCTGAATGATTCATGTTATAAGAACAAGCGACATCTACCATCTTTTCGCCTTAGTTCAATCTCTCAATTATTTTCACTTTTGTTTCCATGGTTATTGCTTTGCGCTTCCTAGCAGTCCCCTCCACATCACCACTGCTTTTACTCTTGCTTCCGGCCATCCTGGGCTCTGGTTGAGCACTGTGCTACTGTGTACTATCGCACTGTACGGTAAGCACATAGCAGCACAACTGTGACAATGTCCGGCAGACACGTGAGCTACTTCCGCTATGTGTTCGCATCTATGAATGTTCCTAATGCGAGGTCCGTTTGTATGTGTGAAAGTTTGCAACTTGAATGTTCATAGGTCGGGGAGTTGCTATACTGGTATTTTATTAAATCGATATACTATAACCTAGCCTAAAAACAAAATGAAATAAGTTTTTTGTTTGATTTTAAGTAAATATAGATCTGTGAGCTACTTTTTATAGTATAGTGTTTAGCAGTATCAATTTATAAACTTATATAAAATCTATTCATCAGGCAATGTTGCTATTTGTATAAAAAGTTATCACCTTTACAAGATTAGAGACACTAGTATTAATTCATTAATTTGTTATTTTTTTCTAAAAATACTAACTGCCTTCTATTGGGTTGTCGGGAAAGTCATAGCGCATTTTAGCAACAGAAAACACAGAAAAAAAAAGGCATGACTTTTCCGACAACCCAATAGTTATATATTGTTTTTTGTGTGGTGAGAATTTTAAAAACCTCTCTTAGCTACCTTCAAATATATAATACAGGATTATTAACTAAGTGTCTGCTTGTATGGTGCTTATTTTTCTGAGTGGAACAAGTCTGGTGAGAAAGAAAAAAATGGTCAATTTTTGAGTAACTACCTTCTTATTAAATTGAAACTTTGGCTTAAAGAATAGTGTATCTTGAATACTCTACAACAATAGATTCACAAATAATACCAGAGCTAGTGATTGTAATCTTGTATTGTAAATCTTATAAAGTGAAGAAGGGATTTGCAGGATATTGCTAGAGAAATAAGGTGGTGAGAGTGTCTGGTCATATGGATAGTCAAAGAACATGATCATGGTGCTGACCTTTCAGGGAAAGGCAGGTAGCTGTCTTTGGTCAGATGTGGATAACTCAGTATAATTCAATAGTTCCCCATTGTCTGTATTACTTAGAGTGGTCCCTGCATATCCATGACATAAATATTTAAATCTAAATGTTTTTTCTCTCTGAAATGATAAATATGAATTGCATATTACTTTTAACTATTTAAATAAGAAGTTAATTTTCTTTTGCCTCCTACTGTTGATAAAAATTATAGTTAGATTATTATTTTAGTGAGATACCCAAAAGTGCTGAGGTCCAAGCTCTTTAGATCTTTTTTTTATTTTTATTTTTATGGGGGTTGGGGGGCAGTGTGGCAGGAACAGTGTATTTTTCCAGGACCCCTCAGTGCCAATTCAAGTACCTGTTTCATTCTAGTTGTGGAGGGCACAGCTCAGTAGCCCATGTGGGGATCAAACCAGCAACCTTGGTGTTATGAGCACTGTGTTCTAACCAAATGAGCTAACTGGCCGCCCCCAAGCTCTTTAAATCTTAATCATATAACTTTGATCTTTTGATTCAGTTAAAGCTAAACATCCCTGGGTCCTTATAGAGATTTTGATTTGATTCTCATAATGAATACTTAGCAAATGCAGATAAAAAAGGAGCAAGCTGAAAGTCATAGAAAGGAATTATAATACATGTGTGTGTGTGTGTGTGTGTGTGTGTGTGTGTGTGTGTGTGT
>NW_017731703.1:1215808-1276098 GCF_001890085.2 Hipposideros armiger
GAAGAACAAAAGGACAGCAACTTGTCTGTTCCCCTTCCCCCAATTCCCCAGCGCTGTTTCCATCCCCCAATTCCCCAATAAAAATCTTTAAAAAACAACCAAAAAAGAGTATTGTAAAGGAGAGGGGGGCAGTGTGGTGACGGCAGTGCTGAGATCTACTGAGCTCCAAAAAAGGTCTGTGTCTTTTCCTGAGTGGACTTCTGTGTGGTTTCCACGTCAGCCCACTGTAAGAGTTTAGTAAATTAACAATAAAATTCAGTGAGTGGAGAGTACAAGATACAGAAAAGTAGAATATATATTTAGGGTATGGAAGATGCAAACTAGATGACCCCATGGACTCAGACTTACAAAATAACAGAATGTTCTATTATTCTCAATATTCACACAGCTAATGTTTACAATTTGTGAGTGGCTGGGGTGAACTAACTTGGGGTACAGTGTTAAGCACGGCCGGAGCAATGAGTCGTGGGAGACCAAAATTGTTCTATTAGAATTTATTTGGCATGTTTGAGCAGCAGGAGGTCAGGCTAGAAAAGACCATAACCTCCCCGAGCAAATAGAGATATGGAGTTTTATAGGAGGGGGTAAACGAGGCTTTTCCCCCTTAATTTTTCAGGGGCATCTTTGTTGCATTGTCTCTTACAACAAAGGTTTTGGGGGCATGGTCAAGCCCTCTGGTTCCACATCCTGGCCCCCAGGCCACTGAGACACCCAGGCCCACTGATCATAAGCCCCTAGGAGACCAGGTACAAGGGACAAAGCAAGACAAGATGGCTTTTAAGATAAGGTTTCTGCTCCTGGCCTAGATATAGCCTAACAAATTCCACCTCTGGGTTTGGTAACTATTCTTAGGAAAAGGGGCAGTGGTCAGTCTTCTGTAGCTGCTTCCTGCCTAGGGGGAGAGGGAGCATTGATCGGGGTCCCAAATTAAAGTTTGGGGTGAGGGGGCTGCAGTGGTGCTCTTGTAAGAGCATGATGAGAGCTATTTGCCTGCCAGTAGCTTCAACTATGGTTTTCTGTATAAAGTTAATGAGCAGATGGAGCAAGAAGGGGCCAAAAAGTAAGGGGAGAAATAAGGTGATTAAGGGGCCTGTGAGTGGGAGTAACCAAGACAGGCTCCGGAGCCAGGAGGTCAAGGAGCCAGTCACGCCTTGACTGTTGTATTCATGCAACCATTCAGCCTGTTCATAAATATTTTTGATATTGGTTTCAACTTGTCCTAAATTAATATACGTACAGCAGGTCTTGTTAACAACTGTAAGAACACCCCCTTTTTCTGCTAGGAGGTAGTATTAAGCAAGGTGGTTGTCGAAGACAACATTGGCTAGTGAACCTAATGACCCAGAGAATACTGCCAGGGCACATCTGCCATTTCTCAGGAGGTGTCATCTAGGGACTTTATGAGCTCCCATAGAGTGTGTTCATGATAAGCAAGACCTCCCCAAGGAGAGACAGCTGCTATCGCTGCAGCCACCCCGGCTACCATGAGTCCTAAGCCCCTCTTCTGTCTATGTGGAGGTGGGCTCTGGGTGAGGTTTAGAATGGTAAGGCCCTGTGGGTCCAAGGTGCCTAGGTAGGGTCTCCTCTGTGTAGGGAATTATCAAGGTAGGAGTAGGCTATGGCCTCGGGGCTCCTGCTGGGTGGTGAGCCAGTTGTTAGGAGTCCCTCATAGCCATATCAGGCCTGGCAAGGTGGGAATGAGAGTGTTATTGGTAGAGTTATATTGGCTAAGAAGGATATAGGATGGGTGAAGATACAAGATTTGTACGGACCTAGATTGGCAAGCTTGGATGTGTAAGGGGAAGCCAGAGGTGGGTTAAAGCTGGGTAAGGTCCCCTGAAGGGATTTGTTCAGTTTCCACGGTCTGCAAACAGTCGAGTTGGCTTGGTCCAAAATTGCAATAGTTTTGGGACAAAAATGGGTGTCATTAGGGGTGCAGGGTTGACTGAAGATAGGTTGGCAGAGGAGGTAAGACCAATTGAGAGGCTTTAGGATGTCGCCAGTTGTCAAGTCAGCCGAGCCGCCCCTGGGGTAAGGCGCCAAGGGCCCAGAAGGGGTCGATGTTGGATGTACGGGTTTTATTAAAGCAGGGAGTGCAACCTAAGGAGGTGTTACAGGTGAGGGAGGTTTTGGAGAAGTTGAAGTCCTACACTGTAAGGAAGTTAGTCAGAAGCAGAGAGGTAAGTTACATTCCCAATGAACCCTCAAAAAAGGGGGGGGGCTCTTGTCCTGGAGGGAGGAGTTCAGCACTTGGATTAGAGAGTGGTTATAACTGGATACGCCTTAACATGGGTATTGTACCTAGAAGGTGTCTAGGGGTTGGTATGGCAGATCCAGCATCTAGTTAAATTTTCATCTGTGGCTAATATGTGAGAGGTGTTAATTAAAAAATTGCCTTTCCAGTCCCCATGTCCAGGGAAGGGGAGATAACAGAGAAATGTGAGGTAAAGGAGTAAACCTAGGGAGGATAAGGGAGGGCAAGTGCATTTTGACAGGCTGGAATAAAAGGGTTTGGGGATTATAGAGAGAGTTCCAAGTAGTCCTGAAAATCAGTTGGTGTATAGTCCATAAAATCCCCCTGTACAGTTTGTTAAAGGTCAGTTCCCAGATCAGTTTTTCTACCTGGGTGTGGGTTAAGCCCCTTAAACTATCCGGGGGCATTTGAATCAGATCCTCTAAGATGATATTGTAAACTTGCCCAGCACGTACCTGTGAGGTCTTATTACTCATGTGGTCTGTTACTTATGTACTGTCATCTTTGTGTCCCTCATCTGAGTGCAGGTATAGATGTCCAGTGGGGTGTCTGGCTGGGATCTCTCTGGCTGGTCCAGCTTCTATTGTTTTTGTTGGTCTATGTCCAGGGTTGTTGGCTCTGGGACCCTTTTGAGCTAGATAGGTGAATTAAAAAATGTATCCCTAATAGTGTGGCTGCTATGGAGGTCGTAAGGATTACTTGATAGGGTCCTTCCCATTTGGGATGTAGGGAGTAGACTTGGTCTGGGAGTGTCCTCAAGTGGACCCAATGTCCCAGTTCTAGAGGAGTTGCTGGAACTTCAATTCCAGCCTGAGGTTTGGGGAGGAAGGTATCAGCATGGTAATGGAGGAGGTGTCAGGTGAGGAAAAGGGTAGGGAGAAAATCACCAAGGGGAGGTGAAGAGGAAGGGGGTATGTTGCCAAGGAGGAAAAGGCAGCCATATAAGAGTTTAAATTGGTTGAGGAAAGTTGGAGCATGGTTGGGGGCTGGGGGGAAGGGGGTCTGCATGGAGGCAGGAAAAGGCAATAGGGAGGAGGGACATCCAGTCCTGATGGAGTTCTAAGGACAGCTTGGTTAACTGAGCTTTGAGGTGAGCCCTTTCAACTTTTCCAGAAGATTGGGGATGATACGGGGTGTGCAGTCACCATTAAATACCAAGGGAGTTGGCAACTTGTTGGGTGATTTCAGAAGTAAAACTAGGACCACCGTCACTCTGGATGGTTGAAGGGAGGCCAAAATGGGGGATAATGTGGTAGAGAAGGGCATGTGCGACCCTGGAGGATTTTTCAGACATGGCGGGGAACACTTCTAGCCATCCAGAGCAAATATCCAGGAAGGTGAGGAGATAGTGGTGTTGGCGGATGTTTGGCATATGAGTGAAATCAATTTGCCAGTCTTGGCCAGAGATGTGGCTGCGGGCCTGATTGGCCAGGAAGGATGGGGGAGGCCAAACGGCCCACTTGGGGTTGGAGAAGCGGCAAATAGAGCAAGCCTGGGTCACATGGGCTAAAAGAGAAGCAAGACGTGGGTGAGTGAAAACAGGACGTAGGGAAGTGAGTAGGGGTTTATGTCCAGTGTGAAGAGAGATGTGGAACGCCGTAAGGATGTCTAAAGTTTGGCTATTGGGCAGGATTAGTTAGTTTGTCAGCAGAGGTAAGCCAGAGGCCCTCTGAAATGGCTCCCTGACTGGTAAAGGAAGTCATTTCACTGGGAGTAAGGTGGGCTGAAGGTCACGGATGGCAAGGAGTTGGGTAACAAGCTCTCGAGAGCTGAGAAGGGTGGTCCCGTGTGCCTCCGTATTGGCCTTGTTGTTACCAATTGCAGTGTGTAACTTTGCAGTGTATAACAGAAACACAAGCAGGGAGTTGGAGAGCCTCAATACGCTTGAGGATTAGGGGGCCATGGGCTACAGGGGAACCTTGGGAGGTAAGGAAGCCACATTCTACCGAGATTGCAGCATGGGAATGAACAATATGGAAGGCATATTTGGAGTCTGTATAAATGTTGACAGAGTGTATTTTGGCTAGGGTTGGGGTGCTGGTAAGGGGAATAAGTTCGGCCTTCTGAGCAGAAGCATTGGAAGGAAGAGGGAAAGATTCTATGAGTTCATAGGCAGAGGTAATGGCATAGCCTGAATAGCACTCCCCATTACAAATGTAACTAGACCGGTTAACAAACCAGGTATAGTCGGGATCAGGAAGGGGGTTGTCAGAAAGATCAGGACGAAGTATTCTGGAAGATTCGAGTTCCTCAGTGCAGGAATGAGAGACAGAGGTGGAAGTAGGAAGAGTGTGGAGGAGCTGTGAGCAGCGGACTAGAGAAGAGTAATGTGGTTAGAGGTCAGAAGGAGATAAATGAGTGAGGTGAGAGGAGTTAAGAAAGGAAGGGCCCTTATTATTTATTAAAAAGGTTAAGGACCAAATGGGGTGAATAAACAGTGATAAGTTGCAAGTAAGGAAGTTTGGAAGCCTCTAAAGTGAGGAGGGTAGTGACAGCAAGGGCACAGAGCAGGGGGGTACCCCTGGGGGGTGGGTGTCGTGAGTGCCTGAAAGGGCAGTCACCACATTTCAGTCTCTTCCTGAAAGTCAAGGGGACATTAAGCCCTCGGCAGGGCCCTATGTCCCTGCGTGGTACCTGTGACATGAGTGGAAAACAAAGTCCCAGCACACAGGTTCAGAAAGAGTAAGTAAAGCAGCTTTATTTGGGAACCAAAGTCTCTCCGAGGCCAATGTCTGGTAAGCACAGAGGGTTATACAGAATAGAATAGAATTTAACAACGAACCAACTCCCAGAGTCAATTGAGATGGAGAAGGTCCCTGGTCTGGGAGAAATGACTGGGCCCATGATGGGTCTGAGGCCAGCTGGTCTGCCAAGGAAGAACTTAGGAGAGTCCCAGAGTATCATGGCTTGCACCTCGCAGAGGGTCCTAGCTGGAACGCCAGTCAGACTACTCAGGGCACTGCTCTTGAGCTCTGCTTTTATCCTCTTTTCCGTGGGCTTGTTTACTTCTTAGGCGATAACCAGAAGTTGTTTTGGTGAAGGTGTTTATCACTCAATTTTGTTATGCTCAGTTTCACACAAAAGCATAAACATGTTTATTTTCATGTACATGCTCTACACATAAACATGTTTACTTTCACTTTACTCTTATCAGTCTCACACATGTACAGCCTGGGTTGTGTCCCTACTAGTAAACAACTTGTTTTGCAAACCTAAATCCAAAAACAACCTTGATTATAGTATATCTTATAGTCTCTGTTGGACAGGTAAGCGACGGCTTTGGGGTCGGGGCCCTGTTTCTGATCCAAGAGGCCTAGAGCGAGCCCCCGAGATTCATGGTTGCATAGGCAGAAAGGCTTAATCAGGTCAGATAAAGCAAGGACAGTGGAAATGAGAGCTGTCTGGAGTTGAAAAAAAGCAGAAGTGGTCTCTGAAGTAGGCAGGAAAGGTTCCTGGAGGGGGACAGCGGCAGCCTGGTAAAGGGGTTTGGCAATGAGGCCAAAATTAGTGATTCAGATGTGAAAATAGCCAATCAAGCCAAGGAAAGAGAGAAGACCCTGATTAGTGGAAGGGAAGGGGATAGAGCAAATGAGTATTTTGTGTTGTGTAGTGATTGTGTTGTGAGGAGTCCTACGTAGGTGACAGTTGGGATGGAGAGTTGGGCCTTATGGTGGGAGACATATAACCTAGGGAAACCAGATAGTTAAGGAGTAGGTGGGTATGGGAAGTGGAGATATTATGTGTAGGGCTACAAAGGAGAAGCTCATCAACGTATTGGAGAATCGTAGAGCCAGGAAGGGAAAAGGAGGTTAGGCCTCGAGGTAGGGCCTGGCCAAAAAGATGGGGGCTATCCCTAAAGCCCCAAAGGGAGACTGCCCAGGTTAATTGTTGAGAAAAGTTAGTATCAGGATCAGTCCAGGTAAAGGCAAACAGGTCCTGGGAATTGGGGTGTAAAGGAATAAAAAAGAAAGCATCCTTAAGATCAAGGACAGTGAAATATTGAGTGCCGGAAGGTATGAGGGATAAAAGGGTATATGGATTGGGAACTACAGGGTGGAGGGGAATAACTGCCTCGTTTATAATGCAAAGGTCTTGAGCAAAGCCATATGCCCGTCTGGCTTCTTGACTGGGAGAATGGAATATTATAATGGGAAGAAGTGGGGCAGAGAATCTTCACCTGGAGGAACTTAGAAATTAGAGGTTTGAGGCCAAGGAGGCCTTGTGGAAGAATAGGATATTGAGGTTTAGTGGGAAAGGGAGTTGGATCTCTAAGTGAGATAATAAGAGGTGGGTGGTGAGTAGCGAGCATGGGTTGGGAGGTATCCCATATTGAGGGGTTAATGTCAGGTGGGATAGAAGGGGAACAAGGGATGTGTTCTAGGGGTGACTCTGCTAGGAAACTGAGAAAAGTGGTAGCTGAAAAAGGGGTATATAGAGTAACGGTGGAATGAAATTTGGAAAGGCTGACCCTCCCTAAAATAGGAGTGGGACAATGGGGCAGGACTAAGAAGGAACGGGTAAAAGGGTGTCCCTCTAAAGAAAATAAAAGGCGTTAGGTAGCCATGGGGTGAGAAGGTATCCCTTTGACCCCAACAATCGAGTCGAGAGAGTGAGAGAGCTTGCTGAAAAAATTTGGGAGTGCTGAATAAGTGGCCCCCATGTCCAGAAGGAATGAAATGGCCTTATTAGCAACTAGGAGAGTTATCTGCTGTCCCATCATGTGCATGGTGGAGGTGGAGGTCTGTGACAAGACTGGGCCCCTTCAATCGTCTTCGGTGTCAAGGATCCCCAGGAGGAAAAGATTATTCCCATCTGCTGGTGCCATGGCAGGCGTGGTGTTTGGCTAGGGCCAGGGAGTGGATATTCCTGAGCCTTGAGGGGCCCAAGGACAAACTGATTTCCTGTGGCTTGCACAGCCACATAGAGGGCAAGGGTTAGTAGGACGCCTTGGGTTAGGGCAAGAGCTGCTCCAGTGTCCTGGGAGGCCACATTTAAAGCAGGCACCCGGTTGATTAGGCTGCGCAGAGGACTGGGGTCCTGGCCCTTTCCTTTGGGGCCGGCCTGGCCTAATGGCCTGGGAAACTGCTGCAGCAACCATCTGTAAGGCCTGAGTATGAGCCTGTCTACTCTCCTCATCGCAATTGTTGAAGACCTTAAAAGTCCAGCTCTAAAAGATCTGCTTGTGGGGTGTGAGGACCTTGTTCTAGGTTCTGAAGCTTCCTGCTAATATCAGGGGCTGAGTGGGAGATGAAATGCATGGCTGAGATGGCTCTGCCATCAGAGAGTCAGGGTCAATGTTAGTGTAAGTTTGCAGGGCCTCTGAAAGGCAGGAGAGAAAAACAGCTGTGTTCTCATGGTGGTCCTGGTAGATTTCCCTAACTTTTTCATAATTAACAGCTTTCTGAATAGCTGCCTTCATGCCCTGAGGAGACAATTAACCATATGGTCTTTCCTTAGGCTGTTGGGATGGGGTTGGGGGTGAGTCTGGTAATGCCAGTTAGGATCCTGGGTAGGCACGGCCATCTCCCTGGCGGAGTAGGTGCTATTATTTTGGCAATGCATGGAGTTTGCTATCCCCCTAGCTTTTTGAATGATACGATCCTTTTTATCCGAGTTAGTACACATGGAGAGAATGATATAGATGCCCCGCCAAGTAAGGTGATAGCTAAGGGTGAGGAATTCAAACTCTTTAGTAAAGCGGGAGGGATCAGAAGAAAATGAGCCTAGCTTAGATTCAATCTGACTCAGGATGGTCATCGAGAAAGGGACATGGACCCTAACAGGACCTTCAGCGCCTGCCACTTCCCTGAGAGGCATATGGGTGGCTGGGGGCACATAAGGCTGTCCAGATAGGGTATGAGGAAGGGGAGAAAGGTATAAGGTTGGAAGCAGGCGGGGCCGGAGTGGAGGCAGCAGGGAGTATCAGGTGTTGAGAGACAAGGGGAGGAGAGGGAGTATCGGGTGGTGGCGCAGAGGCAGCAGGTTGCTGTGGGGAGGGACACTTGAAGTAGCAGAAGTCGGGGAGGAGGAGAAAAACCTGGGGGGTCGAAAGGATCCGGATCAAGATTAGGGAGTGAGGACTCTGGAGCAGGGGGAGAAGAGGCTGAAGCTAAACCCAAGAGGCGTGGTCCGCCCTTAGGCAGGAAATGGACGAGTCCAGTCACAGCTCAAGGAAAGCCAGGAGGTAGGGGACCTCACTCCATTTACCCTGATGGTGGAGGAAGGTGTCTAAATCTTGGAGAATACAAGGTCGCAAGTTCCGGTAGGTGGCCGGGATTCGCCATTTTCAAGCTTACATTGTGGCCAGGGTAGGTGAAAAGGAAATGAGGCGGTTAGCCTCTAAAAGGGTAAAATCTTCTCTTAATGCGGCCCAAAGGATTCCCAAAGGCGCGTCCCTGGGTTAAGAGGAGGAGCCGGAGCCCATAGGAATAAAGGCAGGCAATAAGGGGCAAAAGGAGGTAAAGTCTAAACCCTCTTCACCACCCGGAGGACAAGGGAAAGCGGCAGGGTGTCCAGCTGTCGGTTTCCTAAGGTCGAGCGGAGGGGAAGGGTGCGGACCAGGGCAAGCCTCCCCGCCACGGCTGATTCAGGGGCCTGGCCCAGGACACGGTCAGCCCTATTGCTCGGTCTTGTGTCAGATGGCAAATCTGACTGAGTTGGAGGGTGGAAGAGGGAAGGCCTTTCCTAAGTTGTCCGCTGAAGGGTAGACTAAGGTGGCTCCCCATACAGGTTACCAAATTGTTAGGCACTGCCGGAGGAATGAGTCGCAGGAGACCCACATTGGTCTATTAGAATGTACTGGCGCGTTTGAGCTGCTGGAGGTCAGGCTAGAAAAGCCCATAACCTCCCCGAGCAAAAAGCAGTATGGAGTTTTATAGGGGGGTGGGTAAACGAGGCTGTTCTCCCTTCAGTGCTTTTCAGGGACTTCTTCGTTGCATTGTCTCTTGCAACAAAGTGTTTCGGGGCATGAGCAAGCTCTCCAGTTCCACATCCTGGCTCCCAGGCAGCCGTCTGGACCTCCCAGGCCTGCTGATCATAAAAGCCCTTAGGAGACAAACACAAGCCAGCAGATACAAGGTACAAAGCAAGACACGATGGCTTTTAGGATAAGAAGGTTTCTCCTCCTGGCCTAAATCTGGCCTAACATGCAGAAGCAAGTTATGGGTGATCATTGGACGTGCAACCTAGAGTCCAGTCGGATTTCGATAACTGGAGGTCCCCAGCTCCCAGTGGTATGTGTTTGTTTTTGATCTTTGATGAAGCAGCAAAGGACAGGATTACAGAAGTTGCAGTTTCCTTGAGGCTGGGAAGTCCACAGGTGGTTGTAACTAGAGCATTATGGAATTTGGGGTTCAAACCTGATCTTTAAATTACTTCCTACCCCTAGCTCCTACCGGATCTCTCTCACTATAACACTGACATGAGTAACGTATGCAACATAGTTTCAAATATAATGGGACAATCAAGCAAATTAGCAGTTACCTCCACACACATAATGGGAAAAATAGTTCCGTTTTGACCTAGAGCCGTGAAAATGCTTTGATTTGTTGGCTATATAATGCCAGTGCTTATAACTTAGACCTAGGGTCTTTTCAGCTTCTCTCTGTCCCTGTCTTAGTTGATACTAAGTTGGGAAGCCTGACAAACCACATGGCTGTTAAGACAAAATCATTTTACTGTATTGTTGTTCTGGAAGGTAGATACTATCCCATCACGAGTATAAAGACTGCATTGGTCGCGCTGAATGAGTCCCTAGTTTTATTTTTAGTTTCCCTCTAAGTAACTATATTTATTTCCACTAAACTGGAAATATAACATTTGAACTAGTAAAATGGTTTTGAATATCTGGACATATCTTTGAAAACTGCAAATTGTTTTTAGTCTTATTCTTTTCAAATAATTATCTGTTATTATTATTATTATTATTATTCCTTATCTAGATGGTCCTGACTCTTTGAATAAAACCTTTATGTGTGAAATAAATGATTTGATTAGGCTCCTTTAATTATCATTTTTAGGTTTACTTTTTAAAACGGTTGGACTACATGCTTTAGTTATTGACTCTTGAATTGATTTAACTTCTATGTGTGCCAAGTAAAATTTTGCTTTTGAGCTGACTATAACCAAAGTGCACACATCTTTTGAGTTTTATGAAATTTGAACGTTTTCCATTTCCCCTTTTAATTAAAATATTATTTCACTGCTTTATTTTCCATTTTTCTCTGAGTAGTTGAAACAAGTGTAAATGGGAAATTTCAAAAGAAGAGGAACACTTGGCTGTATTTCTGGCTGATCAAGAAGCAGAAAATGCAGGAAATCTAATGAGAAAGCTTATTATTATGATTTGCACAGCTCAGCTTTGCATAATCAAGCATGTCAATGCACTCACACATTTGCAAATGCTGCTTAGAACCACACATCTGAATCTTTTTAATGTTACTCCATTACCATTGCTTTTGCTGCCCCACTCAGGAAGCCATCATCCATGACCTCAATTTTCAAAATGGGCCAGCTAAAAACAAAGACTGGATGTGTTTCCTAATCCCATCAAACTTTTTTTTTTCTTTTGAAGCAGAATGAAAACAGGTGGCGTTCTCAATTTTTAAAGGAGACGAATTATGAACTGTAATCTGAATATGGCTGTGATTATCCAGGTACAATTGCTCACATGAAAGTTGGTAGAATTGTAGAAAAAGCTGTGGAATATTCAGGTGATCTTTGTTAGCTACTGTGATGCTTTTGTTCCCTTAAAACCACACAATGCTTCAGTTAATATTATAGGAACATATGTTATTTGTCAATAGGATAGTGTGATACATATTCATGAGGGAGGGTGTTATGCCAAGAAAACTGCATCTATATCCTCTCAAAAGAATTGATGTCAGTAGTAAATACTCCTTGCTCGCTTTCTCACCCTTCCCTTATCCCTATTCTTAAGACTCACATTAACACATGGTGGAATGGTGAGGACTGTAAGACGTTGTTTGCTGTTATGGTCTGGCAATATTTTTAAATTGTGGGCCAGTGGAGAAAGATAATTACATGGCTATCCACTTTATAGCTATTTGTTATATAATTATTATTTTATTGTATTTGAGATTATTAAATGAATGATTAGACCAGTGATTCTGAATAAGAAAGAGATGAGTATAAAGTCACATTTTTCATTTTTATGTATAATAGCGTGAAATAAAATTTGAGCATCAGTGATTAGTGTTTCCTGAAAGACTTCATGAAAAAGATAGAAAACACAGATGATGGAAAATGCAGTGGATTTGTAGCTGATGGAAGAATCCCTTACAAATGTTGCTATTTTAAGGATTTCTGATGACATAGAAGTATAAAGGCTGCAGGTGGTGAAGTGACA
Organism: Hipposideros armiger; assembly: GCF_001890085.2. Classification (NCBI taxonomy): domain Eukaryota; kingdom Metazoa; phylum Chordata; class Mammalia; order Chiroptera; family Hipposideridae; genus Hipposideros; species Hipposideros armiger. Next base: position 1,227,430 of record NW_017731703.1, read on the forward strand.
TGGGAGCAGGGATTGATAATTAATATTCAGAAGAAGACATTGAGGCCTTTTTTCATCAAGTGTATAGATGGCACAAAGGCTATGAGAGCTAACCAACATTTTAAAGAACACAGTCAGAATACAAAATGAAAAAATAAGTAAATAAATGAGATGACATTTGAAAACATTAAATGGAATGCACTGATCTTGGTCTGAAAAAAAATTTTTGCAAATATAGCAAGGGGAAGTTGAGACATAACAAAAACATGTGTTAGGGATTTTATCTGGTGGAAAGATTAATATAAAACAACTGCATGATTAATAAAAGCACTCCGCACATTTAGAATGCATCACCTTTTGGATAGGGCTTTAAGTGTTTAAGTTTTTAGAATTTAAAGTCTTTCCAGCATCCTGACAGAAAAAAAAAATTAAAACTAGTTGACCATCTAAGATATGATCAAGAACTGGTGTCAATATTTTAGGTATGATTTACTCAAGGTAGGCAAGGAAAATCTCATTCTTTCTAGACACTAAATTTGTACATACAATTATTTAAAAATATTTATTGAGACTTCATTATGGAACGTTAAACTAAACAAAGCACAAATATTAGTCCCTCTCTAAAGAAAATAATCTAAAAATATTAGGAAACTATCTTCATAAATATATTTCTCACTGTATTATTTATTTTAGGAAAAGTAAAAATTCATTTTAGGGGACAAAGATTGAAGAATAGATAGGTAAATGATGTCCTATATACATGGCAGGATGTTGTCAAAAATAGTATTTCTAAAGGCTTTAAAATAATGTGAATTTGCTCATGTCAATATATTGTGAAAAAGCAATAAATAAAGTCATATATATGACTATATATATATATATATATATATATATATATGACTCTATCTATCTATCTATCTATCTATCTATCTATCTATCTATCTATCTATATGAAGGGTTAAAAAAGCATACCATAATGGATTAAAGTACATTTAGAACACATTTAATACTGAGTTAGAAATATAAATCTGCTAACAAATTTTTATGTAGGCAAATTATATGAAAGAATTCACAAACAGAAGGTTACCTGGTAAAATACATAAATATCCTAACTTGTTCAAATGAATCAAGAAAACCTAATAAAAACACTAATGCAATTTTATTTCCCTTAATAAGTAAAAATAAAAAAATTATAATAATACATGATGAGGTCAAAATTGCAACAACAAAAAAGAATATGCACTCAAAACTCATATCAATATTTTGTTAGAATATTTATTAAAAGTTATAAATTCACTCATTTTTTACCTCTCCCCTCTTTAATTTCAGTCCTAATTATGAGACATTTTCCTATGCAAAACAAAACAAAAAAATTAGGATAGAAATGCTAACTATGCAAATGCTCCTTGAAATGTTACATGAAATTTTTGAGGGCAGTCAATATAGGAATAGTCAATTAGATTGTGGTTGTTCTTTCAATGAAATAGCATGCTGTTATAAAATAATTTATGAAGTTTTTGTAGAAGGCATACAGGTATGCTATATAGTCAAGTGAGTGCCAGGTTACAAATTATAAAGAAATTATTATATAAGTTTACGTAAAATTTTAGGCATATGTAAAAAAGTTTAAAAGGATCTTTCAAACATTGACTCACATCTCTCTCTCTCTCTCTCTCTCTCTCTCTCTCTCTCTCTCTCTCTCTCTCTCTCGTGTGTGTGTGTGTGTGTGTGTGTGTGTGTGTGTGTGTGTGTATGTGTTTTAGGATGGTTGAATGATGGGATGATTTCTTTAAAATATAGTTAAAAATAAAATCACATCTAGAGCGAAGAACAAAGTTTGGGACATGTGCATGTTATATATCTGTAGCTGATACTAAAGCAAATCATAGATGAGTTAGTATAGAAATAAGAAGAAAATTGGGAAATTAAATTTAAAAGATCTTTGGAAAATATTGATACTTAAGAAATAAGCAAAGGATGATGACTTGCATTAGTATAAATAAAATGAAAAAGCAGACTGAAAAAGATTGCATGAAGTACTGAATCTCCAGCAATGTGGAAAAGGTTTAGTTCTTTATAGTGTTGGTGCTCCACCTGCTAAGGTAGCTTCCTCTCTTCCTTAATTGTCCATGAATACAAACAACAAATCATGACTACTCTGAAGAAACCAGAGTATATTTCTCCACCCTCAGGAACCTGTAACTACTGATGTGCTTGTTTGCAATTTGGCAGTAGCAAACCTGAGCAAAGCTGTCAGCTTTGGATTGGCTTCAGATTGTCAGTTTTTGGAGGAGGCTGTGTCCAGGATAAAAAGCTTTTTACAGAAGCTGTTCTGACCCCCTCTCTAAAAACAAGGAGAGCTACTCCAGCAGATGGTGAAATAGTCAGGGTAAAATAATATGGCTGGAAGTATTGTACGCTCCTACTCCTCTTAGGCAAAACCCCAAATGGAGTGTCTCCCCTTCTCTTCCTGAGTCTGAGTGTGTATGTCTTGAACTGCATTGCAGTTTCCTTGCTGCTTTCCTACACCCACCATTTTCTCCACCAGGTAGCGCTCTTGTGCCAACCCCTTCCTTTCCTCATCCTCCCTTAGCCCAAGAATCTCACTCTTTCTTAGCCAATACTAATAAAAAGACAAAGAAGCCCAGTTCCTCTAGTTAAACGCAAGTCAGAGAGTACAGCAGAAGTGTGTCATTGAAGACTGGGAGTGGGGAATGTATTTTTACTTGACCACTGACCTTAATACTGTGTTTGCCAGGAAATCTTCAGTAAAGTAAAGTAAACTTGTCCATACTGACCCAAATTTAGGCCAAGCACAGAGTCTTGAATGTTGTTACTACAATGACTATTCACTTATTCAATATATTTTTTTTTTACTGAGCACATAGGATTTTCTTCAAGGTTAACATTTAACAGCTGAGATTTTTAAAAAGCATGTGAAAACACAATACTTTGATACGTGCTAATAATGCTACAGATGTAAAATTATACCACCAAGAAGATGGAATCCTAGAAATGTATAAGGGGTAAGGTGGACAGATGCCAGAGAATAAAGAAAGGGACTTATGTACAGAGCCTAGACACACTGACAGGAATGCCTTGGAGAATTACTAGATCATTCCACGTAGAAGGAAAAGCATGAATGAAGTAGCTATACACGAAAAGGTCACTAATTTTAAAAAAAAGTTTCAGTGGTTCTTTGGTTCAAAGGATATATGGTTGAAGAGTGCTAAGGAATGAGATTTTTAATAGATCTAATTGGGGTGCTACTTTGGAGCATGTATTAAAAAAGGGGAGAGCAGAGTTAGGGTGCTATTTCCTGAGGCTGTGAAAATAATCTAAGTGGGAGATGTTCAGATACTAAAAGGGGCATGGGACTGAGAAGAGGACTAGATGTGAGATATATTTTAGAATATGAGACATATTTTACAGTTGGGATTCACAGAACTTTTACTAAGGCTTAGCTCTCCTAAAGCAAAATTGCTTCTTTGGCTGAAATGGTCTTCAAGAATGTCTTTGTTACAATAAAATGCATGTCTTTATTTAAATGCATGTCTAGCTATCAGTAATACATTATTTTATGAGGGTTTCCCACAGAAGCAGGCCCTGATATGGGCACAAGAATTTTACTATGTAGGTCTTTTCAAGATGTACTTGTAGGAGAGCAGGAATATGAGACAGAGAAGGAAAGGGACTCAATACAGGTGCATAAGTGAGCAGGTTACCATGTGAGCTAGTGAAGCTCAGTTCCACTGAGACATGCTTCCAAGTTCTTCCACCCAAAGTGTGGTTCTCATTCGTCAGCTCCATCCATCAACTGGTTGCATACCACTCATGGGGGCATTAAATTGTTTTCACTCTGCCTTGACCCTTGCCCACAGGCTGAGAATATTTTTATAGTCAAAGAATGCCTGCAGACCAAGAGTCACAGGTGTTTGCAGTAAGAAGCTGTCAGAACTGTGAGTGCCAAGGAGATTTGGGTGGGACCACAAAGCATCTGCTACGCACATTAACCAGTATTTCTCAACTGAGAGCTTATGTAAAGATTTCTACAATAAATTTTAATGTTTAAAAAAATTTTTTTTTCTTCTTAGTTAAACTCAGCTTAAGTATATTCTGAATCTGGGTAGCGACTTTGACCTCGCTTGTTTCCCTATGGTTTTAGTGACTAAGCAATAAATGATACCAAGGGATGTAAATTTTAAAAGTAAATAAGAAAAAATTCAACACATATTGTATGAATGGAGGTTTTGGAAAAGTGTGGATAGATAAAAGTAGGAGATTTTATCCACATGGTTCAAGCTAATAGAGAGACGAATTGTCATAGGTTGAATTGTGGCCCCCCACCACTCCTCCTGTTCATAGGCTGAAGTCCTAATTCCCAGTACTTTAGAATGTGAACTTATCTGGAAATAGAGTCATTGAAAATTTAATTAAGATGGAGTCATTAAGGTGGGTCCTAATTCAATATGGTTAGCATCCTTATAAAAAGGGGAAATTTGGACAAGGAGTCACACAATGAAAACACCATGTGAAGATTAAGGCAGACATCTATGACCCGAGGAAAGCCAAGGATTGCCAGCAAACCAACAGAGCCTTAGGGAAGAGGCATAGAGCAGATTCTTCTTCACAGATCTCAGAAAGGAACCATCTCTATTAATACCTTGATCTTACTTGTACACTTCTGGCCTATAGAAACAATAAATTTCTATTGTTCAAACCACCCAGTTTTTGGTTTCTTGTTATGAAGGACCTAGCAAAGTAATACACATATCAACATAAAATAAAACCTGTTTCTCAGTAGGCAATACTAAATATCATAACCATAGTGTGACTAGAATACTCAATTAATCACTGTTCATCCCATTAGGTTAATGTTAATTTCAATATCTATTGGTCTTGTAGTTTTATATGTATTTATTTTTGCATTATTATTATTATGTATAACACCTAGAAGCATAAGGAATTTATAATTATATTATAATTTATGATTTAAATAAGAACATTTTAATAAAAATAACTTAAATCAATGATGGTTATTAACAGAGTATATTTTCTTTTATGTGGACTCCATTTACAAGAAACTTTGAGAACTTCTGCTTTAAATTATTGGCATATTTTTTATTAGTATGGTTTGACTGATATGATGGTTAATTTTATGTCACTTTACTGGGCTAAGGGATGCCTAGATATCGGGTGAAACATCATTCGTGTGTGTCTGAATGTGTCTTCAGAATATAATAGCATTTGAACTGACAGACTGAATAAAGAATATGGCCCGTCAACAATGTGGATGGGTATCATCCAATTCCTTGAGGGCCTGAATAGAAGGAAAAGGTGGAGGAAGGGTGAATTTGTTCTTCTGTTGGAGCTGAGACAAGATATCCACTTCTTTTGCCCTAGAACGTCAGCTGTTCTGATTCTTGGATTTTCAGACTCACACAGTAACTTATACCAGTAGCTTCTAGATTCTCTTCCAACTTCATATCTGTACTTTTGGAGGGCTTTATTTGTTGTTGTTCTTTAATTTTTGTAACCATACAACAAAAAACTGTGGCAGCTGGAAACTTTTAGACTAACATCTCTCATCTTGGACATTCGAGACAGACTGATATGACTATTCTAAGACCTAGGTTCCATGACAAGTCCAGCTTCACAAAAGTATTTATGATAACTAATTTTATGTATTAACTTGGCTGGGCAACAGTGCCTAGATATTTGGTCAAACATCATTCTGTATGTTTCTGTGAGTGTTTTTTTGTATGGGATTAACATCTAAATCAGTGGATTTTGAGTAAAGCAGATTGCCCTTCATAATGTGAGTGGGACTCATGCAATCAGTTGAAGGCCTTAACAGAACAAAGACTGACTACCCAGAAAAAGGAGAAATTTTGCTGGCATATGGCTTTCGGAGAATTCTCAATAACCCTGAGTACCTGTCCTTAAATAAATTACCTGGACTAATGTGGGGTAAATAGTATCACTGGACTACCTTGAGTCAAATAGCCATCTTTGGGCCAATCAATGGTGAGAGATGACTGGAATATGCAAAACACGGCAGTTCCCATATGATCATTTGATCACACAGAGCACAAAAATAAAATTATTTTACCAAAGAACAAAGTTTGGAGAACTGCATGAGGAAAGTTGCTGAATCAATTATAAAAATAACATATTTATGATAAAAGATATGTAAAACTAATTTTGGGTGTGACATAAACTCTTTAAAATAAAAAATACAAAAGAGTTTAATTCAGTCCATTTGGCAAAAGTAACATGTGGTTAAACTTAATTAAACTGGCAAGATTCAAAGTGTACCAATGACTGGCTTCATACATTTGCCATTTTTCTAAAAATTACATTTGTGGAGTATCTTAAAAGTGCTTTGAACCTAATTTATCTTCATTATTGAATGTAATCTATATTTTACATGTGGTATTACAGATTATATAATATATAAAATATGCAATTCATCTGATTTATTGTATAATTTAAATCTAATCTAAACAAACTATGTATTGAAATCTTTGTAAAATCAAGTGAATATTGAAATACAATAGTCTTTTGAGCTATAACATTTTGTGGCTAATAATTAAAATATTTAATTTGCAATAAATATTGTCAGCCTGGTAATAGGATCTAAAGAATGTACAGATATGAGAGGAAGACTCATGTGTTTTCCCCACGATTTCATTGCAAGCTCTTTGGCATAAATTTTGTCACACAGTGGTTGGGTATATGAATAGGTGGTCAATTCTGGACAATGGATAGATTCTTTTGGAAGACAGAGGACTGTTAATATATTTTTTATAGTCTATTAGCACTCAACAGGAGAATGGAAGTCTTTTTTATTTCTGGCTCTTTACTGTGATAAGAGCTCCCCCTTTCATTTAGCTCCTAATATAAGGTACTGCCTCTCTGAGATAGATTGACCAATATATCCATTTTATGAGGAATACAGTAGTTGTTCATTAAGTGAATTCATTTTCATAGAGAATTGGAAGGCAGCTAGCTGGCTTTGAAAGCTGGACAACATATATCCCTTTGCTAACTCTGCTACCCATTAACTGTCACTGAGAAAACATATGAAATCTCTGGATATTATTTTCTTCAGTTTGATATTGTGGGAAACAGAAGGAAGTTTCTGTCCTTTACTGAAATAAAACAAAATGTGATTCTACTACAAATAACTATTTTAAGAAATAATATCAACAATTAAGGCAGTAGATATTTCAATTTTTCACAGAACAACCATTTCCATATTCTCAAGCATATTTCATATCATTTTGCTATGTCAACAAGACTCTTTGGGAACTGAAACTCTGAGTCTTAATGCATTCATTTCAAAACTCTGCAGATACTTTGGAATTTCAGAAAAATAATCTTAGCTGTGCATGTACTATCAAACTTGCAGATTGAATATTTCAATGTTATATTTTTGGTCACTGAATCAAAATCTTCCTTAACTGAATACATAATCATGATAACATATCCCAGCAATTGTTTCAAATCTATGTCTTTATTTTCAAAATAGTATGAATATTTTTAACACTAGCAGTGAATACTCCCCATTGCATAAAATGCAAACTTAAGCCACCATTCAGGTTTGTACTTTGCTCTCTCAGACTTCTTATTTTCACATATCATTTTGTCTTGTTTCCATCCATTTTATTTAGCATCTAGTTAACCTAACTGATCAGTTCAGTGACTGAGTGCTGCAATACATACTGCCTTCATACTGTTGTTGCACTCCAGTTGTTTTTCCTGGTGCCCACAACAAATGATCCTTCAAAGACTACTGCAGAACAAGGGTAGTAGGTTTACATGCACTGCTTCCAGGAACATTCAATCTCCATATTTATTGAGACCCAGGGACACGTTATAATTGTTATGACAACAAGAGTGGGCTTATTTGTTTGTTGGTTGATTTGTTTTCATGGTATTTATTCATTGGTTCTTTTATGCATGTACCTTGATGTTACTGGTTTTATTTTTTTATTTTGTTTGGGAGTAATTGGAAAGGGAAAGCAGGTCTCATTTTTATTAAAATGATTTTTTTAAAAGAGAAGCCATCGTGGAATGTAGGTACTCTCACAAAATTATGTTTTTTCAAGTTGTTTTGTATATATGATCAAATGATATTTTCTTTTTTATAGTCAGCATTACAATGTAACTATCACACACTTGCTTATGCCAACTCTGCTGTTCCCTCTGATTTTCCTACTGCCTTCTTTCTTTCTCTGTGTCTCTTTTAATTTCTTTTATGAGCCTGACTACTCTCTTATTTTGTTGCTGCTATTGTTGTTATTTATTTGATTGGTTTGCTTTGTGTAGCTATCCAATTATTTTTTATCTGTTAAATCATAATAGGTATCACAATCAGAACCTAGTAAGAATTCTTGCCTGAGACAATTTGGAATAACAAAGAAGGCCTCCATGAGGCTGTGAATGCAGGAAAGAGTTTTTAAATCTATTTAGTTTTGAAGAAAAATAATACTATACGGTCAGGTGGAGTGAGTTGGGTTGTCTGGAAACAGACTGAAAGGGAGTTTGAGGTATAAGATGTTTATTTGAGTCAACTGTGGACAAATAAAGTGGGCTCAAGAGTAAGTAAATTAATTTAATTATGCTAAAGGTCCAACAAAACCTCACCCCAAACAATGGAAAGCTCGAAAGGGAATATTGCTTTTCGGAGTGTTCTGCATCTGACTGAAATGCCCAGATCTTTATACTCCATCTTACTAATCAACCAGAATCCCAGGCCATTCCAAGGAAGGCATGACCTTGGGAAAGACACCTCTCAGAAGCTGAAGCAACCTTTGTAGGAGCTCATACCTGGAGGCTTTCTGGTGATCGAAGTCCCACAGATGGAAATAAATCATTCCTTAAACAGGGAGGTGGGTGGAGGCTGACTTTACCTACAACATCAGAGAGGAGTAATTTGAAATATATCAGACAGATCTTACAGTTATATACCCACTGGCTCAGTCCCAGGATATCGTTCCAAGATTCATGATGAAGGAAGCTGTGAAACAAAGTGAAAACACAAACAAATAAACAAACAAACAAACAAACTTTGAGGACCTAAAATAAATTATAATATTTCTAAGGTCGGAACATCTCAGTAGACTCAAGTATTCATAGAAAAAGAATTGAACTTTAATTTCAGCAGAAATAGAATTTTAACAACAGTAACTATACTGGTAGGAAAAATACTTACCTATTCAACAAGAATTGCACATTCTTACTATGCTCGATACCATGTTAGAAGTGATGTTGATGATAGACGTGATGGTAGGAGCATAGTGAGTTTCAACCCCAGATGATAACTACCCCTGAATTACCTAACAATAGCTTACTATTATAATAATCAAAATTCAACAAATTTTCACCATAAAAGCTTATACACATATTTTATCCATGTTAGGGTAAGGGAGCATGCTGTGCTTCTTAAACTCATTAAAAAATCCACAATTTGTTACTGACCCTTTTGGGTCAGGGGCCCAAACCAAAGTCTTTCTGCCCAGTGCCGTTTGTACCAATAGAAGAGGCTGAGTTTGGGGAAGCAGAGCAGAAACTTGATTCTTTGACAAAGGAATGGAGAAGGGTAAACTCTTTGGTGAAATGCTTTCACAAAACCTTCTCCCTGACTGGAAAGGCACATTCTGTATTTATAGGCTGTGGCGTGGAGTGATTAAATTCTTTTAGGCATGTGTAGTTCTTCTTCTGTTGCACTCAATCCTTCTGCACGCTCCTTTTTGTAAACAATGCTCCATTGCTATCTTGGTCTTTGAACTCTGTCTTCTTCATTGTGTGGTCAGGAATCCTTTTCAGTTCATGTAAGCAAGCACAGCTTGTGACCAGTTTAGGTCTTCAGAAATGTTAGCATCATTTAGATGATGACTCGGTGATAATTTCTTCCTCTATATTGATTGAGCCCATTACATTAAGCCAATAGCTAGGCGAAGGAAAAGGATGTTGAGTGGGATGTTTCTAAGACCAGGTCTAGAAGTGGCACTGATCATTTTACTTACATTCATTGACCACCACTTAGTCACAGATCCACACTGAACTCCAATGGAGGCTGTAAAATGAAGGCTGACAGGGCTCCCAGAAAAATAGGACAAGTTGGGCTCTAGCTATCATTCATAGCCTCTGTTACAGCTCTTGAGATGAGTGAGAATAGAGGGAAGAAATTAAAAGAGCAGAACTGCTGGTAAGGCAATTATATGGACTTAGAGTTCAAAGTGAGATTGTCATTCATACCACCTGAGGAAAGTTTGTAGAAGGAAGAACTATGAAATAAGAATGTGTTGTACTTTTTCTCTATTAAGCAATTATTCTAGGAATGATTTGAAAGTTACATAAGGGAAAATCTTAGCAATGTATCATTCTTTTTTTTTCCCTTTTTATTTGAAGTACGTAATGCACAAGATCTATTGTTAAGAACTTGGTATATTTCCACTTACTGAATTATAAACTTGTTGTACTTAGAGACAATTAGTGTGCATATGATATAATCTTCAATGCAGATTCAATAATTATTGAAGTTTGGGATGATGAATTACAATCATTATTTATTGAAGGCCAAAATAAGGACTTTCAAACTACTGTGTCAAGAAAAACAATAAAATGTGTTGATAGGTTGTTTCAGTTCCATGGCGTTTAAATGTTTAATGAGGTTAGGAGGGGCAGGGAGGAAAGTATCAAAATTACCTACATAATTTTTAGTATATAATCACTTGAGAAATGTGAACTTAAGAATATAGTAGAGGAAGAAAATGGCAGGTCTTGAGCTCCCAAATTTCCTCCCTAAAAGATATGAAATGACTTCACAGATATGAAAATTCCATGAAGAACCATACCATTAGCATTACTTGAAGACAGAGAATGCTAAAACTAAAAAGAAAAAAAAAAAAAAGCTCTGGCTAAAAGAGAGAAGAAAAAAAATCCTAGTCTTTGTTTCTACATGCTCCCACCAAAACCCCGCTGTAAAACAGTGCTTTGTGGTGAACAAAGTCATACCAGAAAAAAATATACGTGGAAAACAAAGAGTAAATGCCAGTTAAGGAACTGCGGAAGAATTGGGAACACACCAAAAATGATTAAATCCATCATAAATCTGAAAATAAAAAAAATAAGTAACTGAGGAGACAAGAGAAAGGGCTAAAGGAATCAGTTTCAAATTAAGGATAATTTAATGTGCTAGGCACCATATAAATGGCTAGTTAGACTATTTAAAGATGTAGACATGGTTTAAATGGGCAAGGCTGATTTAAATGGACCCATTTCCAAAGCTATAGCTTCTGATGGAGATGAATAGCAAAAGGAAGAAATAATCATATTTTGGAAATTGGGTAGTAAAGAGGTAGAAAAGAAAAAGTGGAAATTTTAGTATCCTAAAAGACAAAAGGAAACTGCAAAAACCATATAACTCACAACTACTCTGCTACTAGCAAAATTTAGAAACAAAAACCCTTGTTATATACTTGGACTTTGATAGACTAGCAGAAAAGGAAACCATTAAAATAAAAATCTGAAAGACACTCCAATATCATAAAGGTAGACAAACAGAAAGTCTGTAGATGACTATTGCAGTAAATCAGGATATAAATTTCATAAAAATCACTGGCAAAAGTTTCCAACTGAAAAATAATGAAGCAGAAGTAAACTATAATTCTATACTCCAAAAACAATAAAATATACTCAAACAAACATTTGAGGATATGTTAAATATGCCTTGAATCATAATTTCAAAAATTGTCAGCAGAAATGTACAAGAAAAATAGGGTAAATTTAACTTTTTCAGTCAACTGGAAAAGTAATGGGGGGAGACAAAATTACCTCATAAATAAAGAAAATAAAGTGAGGTGCTCAGGGCAGAATAGACACAGATGAAAATTTAGCAAATAATACTGAAGAAAGGCAAGAAATCAACTAAAAGAATGTAAATGGCAGAAAGAAAGAATAAACATGGCAAGAGAGAAAGTGGTAGAAATGGAAGACAGACATCAAAGGAACAATATTTGTATTAGTAAAGTCCTAGAAGTAGAAAAAAAAAACAAACAATGGAAGAAATATCTAAAACTATAATCCAATAGATTATTTCAGAAATAGTAAAAATCCAAAATCTATACCTTAAAAGAGCTTCCTGGATACCTGGGTAAATTAACATAGAATGATCAATGACAAAACACATTTTGGAAAAAAAAATTAATTTCAAAAATAAAAATTAAATCTTCAAAGCCACTGGGGGGAAAAATTCAAATGACTTACAAATTCAAAAAATTTTCTAGCCTCAGACCTTTCAAAATCAATGTAAAAGTCAAGGAACAATCAAACATACTTTAAAAAAATGATAAAGAAGGAAAGTGTGGAACATGTAGCTAAACTGTTTTCCAACATCAAGTCAGTAGGGGAAAGAAAACAACACCATTTCAACGAACAATAGAAGTTAGGGAATTTTGCACCCATCAGCCCTTCTTGAGGAATCTAGTCAGTTGTCGGAAAAGTCATGATGTATTTTGTCTATGTTTTTCAAAGGTCATTTATTTATATAAAGAACAAAGATCAATCAATGATATATTACCCATTTTGTTCGATAACCTTTTGCCATCTCAGTGAGCTTCATAATTTGTCGTTCATAGAAGGACCTGTCTTTATTTGCGAAAAACTGAAGAAGGTGCTGATTTACAGTCTCATCTGAATTGAACGTTATACCACACAAGGAGTTTTGAAGACAGCGAAACAAGTGGAAGTCTGATGGCCAAGGTCAGGTGAGTATAATGGGTGTGGCAAACACATTCCATCCAAGCTCCAATAATTTTTGATGGGTGATCAAACTCTTGTGTGGTCTCGCGTTGTTGCAATGGAACACAACTCTTTTACAATTAACAAGCTCTGGATGTTACTGGATGATGGATTAGTTCAAACTGTCCAATTGCCTTCAGTACACATTCAAATTGATTGGTTCCTTGGTAGGAGATTGAAAAACACGACACCTTTAAAGTCCCACCACACTGAGAGCATAATCTTCCTCTGATGAATGTCTGCTTTCAATGTCGTTGGAGGCGAATCATCACGTTGGGTCCAAGACCGGCACCACATTGTTGTAAACAATCCACTTCTCACCACCAGTTATCAGTCACTTCAAAAAAGGATCATTTTTCTCATGTTTAATGAGCATATTACAGATGTTTATATGCACTGTCAAATGAAATTCTTTGAGTTCATGTGGAACCCAAATATCGAGCTTGCTTATGATGTACCCCAGCTTCTTCAGGTGGTTGTGAATGCTTGAATGATGGCTGTTCAATGTTTCTGCAATCTCTCGTGTCGTGTAACATGGGTTTGACTTGATCAATGCCTTTATTATGTCGTCATCAACTCAACCTTGGTGCCTCCCTGACCGTGGAGTGTCACTGAGATCAAAATCACCAGCATGGAATTTCGTGAACCATTGTTGGCACTGACATTCTTGTAGAGCAGCGGTTCTCAACCTGTGGGTCGCAACTCCTTTGGGGGTCGAACGACCCTTTCACAGGGGTCGCCTAAGACCATCGGAAAACAAAAAGATATTTACATTACAATTCATAACAGTAGCAAAATTAGTTATAGAATAGCAGCGAAAATAATTTTATGGTTGGGGGTCACCACAACATGAGGAACTATATTAAGGGGTAGCGGCATTAGGAAGGTTGAGAACCGCTGTTGTAGAGCATTGTCACCATAAATTTTATGCAACTTGTCACAAGTGTGGCATGCGTTCTTCCCTTTATGGAAGTAAAACAGTAAACTATGGCAAAAGTGCACAGTTTGGTCTTCCATCTTCAACTTGTTGTAAAATCTCCAAAACGCAACCAAATCACTCATTTTTTTTTAGAATGAAGCTAGAACTTTCAGCTGTCAAATAACATAGCAATAACATAAATGTGAATGATTCTAGCACTTCCAAAAATGAACTAGTGTCATCTGTCACAAACATGCATCATGACTTTTCTGACAGCCCAATATTAGAGGATGAACTTCATCCAACAAATTAATGACTAGGAAAACTATAACAAATGGACTGATGGTAAATTCTCCTTTAATCCTGGTAGAGAAAGGCTTTCTAATTTTGACTCAAAACCTAGAGGCAATAAAAGAAAATACTGCTAACTTTGGTTGCTTAAAAAAAAATGCATGGCAAAACCCACCATAAACAAAATCAAAAGACAACTGTAAGTCCAGGAGAAAATATTCACAACATTTGTTACATATAAAATAATTACATCCCTAAAATAAATATTCCTCTAAAAACTGAGAGGCCAAGTACCCAGAATCTAGTGTGAAAATGGAAAATATATATAAACAGACAATTCAAAAATAAAAGGTAGAAGTGGCCCTTAAATATACAATAAAATGTTTATACTCACTCATAATTAGAAATTATGAAATTAAAACACCAAGACAATACTTCTTACCTATCAGACTGGCAATATGTATCTATTTGTTAGTCTATTTACCTATCTATCTATCAGCATATTTTGGTGGTAGTCTGTTGGGAAATAGGTACGCTCATACATTGCTGGTGGTGATGCAAATTAGTACAACATTTCTATCCTAGGCAGATATTTGATAATACTTAACAAAACTGCTTATACACTTACTTAGTTTTATTCAATTATAGGCAGAAGACTATTCTGAAGATGTAGCTCCAGTTCTTTGAAAATATTGTGTTGTCGGAAAAGTCATGATATATTTTTTCTATGTTTTTCATTGCAAAAATGCATCTTGACTTTTCTGAAAACCCAATATATATTCCTAAGTTTATTCAATACAGCATTGTCTGTAACTGTGGTTGAAGAAAAGTGATTTAGAAAACTATGGTATGTCTACCCAATGGAGCACTATGCAGCTATAAAAAATAAGGGAGGGACCTACTTGCTGACAATTGAATGATTTCTAGAACATGCTGGGAAGTAGACAAATCAAAAGCCTAAAAGAGTACCCACGTTATGATACATTTCATACAGAGAAGAGGCGATATAAGGGTATACACACATACGTGCTCACTGGTTACCTGCAGGAAACATATGTCCAAGTGGTAGTGGAAGGGGGAAGAATGGGAAAAAGCAGCAAAGATCAAGAGGGAGTGATGCTTCTTTGAGGTTAACTGTTTTATAACTCTGACTCACAGAAATATAGTAATATATTACATACACTTCACCCCTCCAAAAATAAACAAAACCAAGCAGCATATGGAGATATGCCAAAGTGGAATTCATACACTAAAAAATGAATTTAACAGTATTACTATAATAGCATAATTGTACTGTAGAAAACATGAGATAAAAAACCCAAATTGAAGAAAATTCTATGAATGGTAGATCAGTACTCTTCAAAGGTGTGAAGACCTTGAAAGATGTGTATCTTTATACATGGATTGTCAATGATAAAATATTTTCAATAACATAAAATATTGGTTTAAAATTTCATACTGCCTTATATAATATTAATGAAGTAAATAAATATAATCAGAGTAACACATTTGAATGATCATATCATGTTTGTGAGTAACAAGAAAACATCCAAGAATTTAACTTTAATAGTGTAAAGGCTTGGGTCCAGTCAAAATATGATAACTGTACAAAGGAAATACGTTATATAAATCATGAAAGTTTCCTAAGCACAAGATTGTTTTGACTATTTTACTTCAAAAATTTCATTTTCTCTTTCTTGAACACAGATACCCAGGAGGTGTTTCAGTGTGAATTAAGTCAAGTTATTCAATATTGTCAGGGACTGAACGTTTGTGTCTCCTGAAATTTGATATTATGAAACCCTAACCCTTATGTGATAGCATTTGGATGTGGGGCTTTTGGAAGGTAATTAGGTCATGGAATTAGTGCCCTTATAGAAAGAAGCTTGAGAGCTATCTTGCGCTCCTTCTGCCATATGAGGACACGGCGAAAAGAAGGCACCCTGTAAACAAGGAGAAAGACACTTTCCAAGAACCCCAACCTGCTGGCACCCTCATCTTCAGCTTCCAGACATGAGAAATAAATGTTTACTGTTTAAGTCACCCAGTCTATGGTAATCTGTTACAGCAGCCCACACTGACTAAGATAAGTTTGATTTTACGTGGAGCATTTGAAACCATCCACCCTGAAGAAAAGAAAAGGTATTCATATGGAGATGGAGCAAGGGAAATTCTAACTAGCAAAAAGTATCATGGACATTTCAACGTTTCAAATCATTTTACACCTAAATTTTACTGCAATAGAGCCAAAAGAGTACAGCTGTAGTTCTAAAATATATAGCTTTTAGGGCCGACCGAGTGGCGAATTGGTTAAGAGCTGGCTTGGGACGCCAGAGGGCCCTGGTTTGGATCCCACATATGAGGACCAGTGACACTGCCCTCTACAGCTAAGATGCTGAACAACAGCTCAACCTGGAGCTGGGCTGCCATGAGTCACCGGCAACGGCAGGTGGGTTGCCATGGGCTACCATGTATAGCCAGCAGCCAGTGTGAGCAGCCAGCAGCCGCAGTGAGCGGCCGTCCAGAAGCCGGTGACTGATCTGCCTCACCCAGGAAGAGTGCAATGATGATGCCAGCTTGGGCCAGTGAAGCAACATCTTCCACAACTAGACTGAAGAACATAAGGACAGCAACTTGTCTGTTCCCCTTCCCCCAATTCCCCAATAAAAATCTTTAAAAAAAAACCCAAAAACAAACAAACAAAAAATATATTGCTTTTCACAATATAAGCTTCCACTATTTCAAAAGAAACAAAAAAAATGATCATAAATCAATTATATATTTTTATTTTTTCCAAAATCAAGGATTTATAGGAAGAAATCAAAGGTGGGTTTTTATTGTTGCCTTTAATAGCTACTAGCAAAATAAAATGGTATATTTTTTTCATGCATTCCTAAAAACTAATAATAAACTCTAGGTGTATATAGTAACAGAAAATAAGGCCACAGGCTGTTAATTCAGAAACAAAATTATTAACATAATAAGGGAGCTCTATACCCCATGAATTTTCATCTTGACGATAAGTCCAGGGCCGGATTTTTAGAAGACACCTTCCCTTTAAAATACTCAAGTGTAGTACTTATCATCATCATTTTAACATTGATTCTAACTTCATAATCTTAGTCATGGTTTGATGATAACAGCACATCTCATCCAAGAGCTGCTTTTCATTTTGCTTTTGTGGTTTGGAAGGTTCCACATCCTAAAATCAAATACCACTCTTTCTGCATGAAGTTTTCAATTACTGTAGCTAAAATGTTCCTCCCAAATGTGTCACTGAGGTGGCTGCATCACTTAGAGACCTTTTCTTTGTTCTACTGTATATGACATCTCCTTTTCTGCACCACACGCCCTTGCTGCTGCTTAACTTCCTTCATCAAGTGTTCTTCACTCCTGCAGAGCTCTGCAGGGGAAAAGGTTGTTTGGCACGCTAAGACCATCATTCTCATCCCACCCTCCTTTCAGAAACCGATTTTATCTTGGGGAAAAAAATCAAACACAGATTTTACAGCATCATCTTCACACAGCCTGAAATTTACGCATAGCATCCAGCACAATGCACTTAATACGCGTATATGATTCCCATTAGAGTATAAAACACTGTTTTCATCACTGATTCCACCTCAGATTTTGGGTGCTCTATTTTTCTTATCCTACAAGTAATGTGAGTTGGAGGTTAGAAGGACGATTGAAATACTAAAATTCCAAACATTTATAACTAAAAGTAATATGGCTTGTATTGTGTTTCATATTATTGAAACATAGATTACCTTGATGCATTTGCAAACCACATTTCTGTAGAGTAAAATAATGCAAAAATGCAGACAGGACATTACATTTCTTTGGTGCAGTAAATCACCTGAGGATTGATAGAAAATCAGATTTACTCTGATCCCCTAATTAGAATAAGATGTTAAATATCCAGTAGTTTAGTTTAATCAGGACACTTGAGTTACATTTTTTTGTATGAAAGGCAGCATCATTGGTTGTAAAGATAAGAGTCATTTGTTCTTCTACACAAAACTGAAGGCCAAATAAAAGATGAAAATAATTAAATAAAACAGACCAAAAGACCCATGAACTCAAATACATTTCCATGAACTGAAATACATTTACTGGATTAAATATTGAGCTTCTTTGCTTTAAGTAATCTATTTCATATTTGTTAATCCTCCAGCTTAATTCTCAATAAGTAAATTTGTCAGGCAATTATATGAAGTTGGTTTAATTTTCTGCTTACCAAAAGAACTCATCATTATGTTTCCCCCACATCTAAATTTCCAGAACTAATTCTTTTCTCATCTTATTTCTTGATAACATATTAAATGTTTTATGATTGCTATAATGAGTTTCAAATATTTTACAAATATATATCTCTAAGTTTTTAAATGAAATAATCATTTAACTTTATTTTTATTTTATTTAGTTTGATAGATTTAAGAAAAAACCTTATGACTATGAAGACTAATAGTCAATATTTTTTATTTTTAAAAAATAGTTCTGGAGTTTAAACCACGACTCAAAGCATTCATTATTCTAATTTGAAACATTCAACAAGTCCCACCTTCTACATTTACCCTGCCCATAAGTCTGCATAATGAGTTACAGGATTCTACTTATAGAACTTGGGCCAAACACCACAGGGCTGACTATAGAGGTCTCCAAGTTTCTTTCCTTTGTTTCTTCTTCTGCTCTTTCTGACATGTGGTGATTGATGTGCTTTTCATTCTCGTTTATAAAATGAACTCTTTGCTTGGCTGGACAGGTATTTTTTCAGGTGATTGAATCAGAATTCATTTTTGGTACTATCATTTCTTTACACATAAAAATGTAAGTATTTTGAAGTGTAAGGAATAAGTTGTTAAAGTTAATGTATATGGGTTGAAGCAAAAATCTAGTATTCCAAGAGCACTAAGGAGGAGTGCCATAAATTTCCATATATCTACTGTAGGGTCAATTTAGCAAATGTTTCTGTTTCTGTGAAATACAAATGCTTTAGATAATGCTTAATAATTGCTACTTAGAAAGCAAAGACCAAAGCCTAAATTACATTTCTGTTTCTAAATAAATAAATATTATATATAAATATATATATATATATATATATATGTAAATAAATAAATTTTTAAAAAGGGAGAAAAAAAACCCAGGTAATTTTCTTAACAAAATTTTCCAATAAGTTGCTGAAAGTGCAACTAGAAGGAACAGATTTAATAAAAATTGGTGGATGAATATACTGGAATATTATTCAGATATTAAAATCATGATGTGGAAAATTACTTAATAACATAGAAATATAGATAATATAAAGATGTGAAAAAAATTTACCCAAAATATCTATAATATGAGCTCAGCGATTTGAAAAGCAATGTGTATAGAAAAATATTAACAATATACATTATAGAACATAATGTTAATATGTTTTTTCTCTCATTGATAGACTTTTGAGCAATTTTTATTATATTTTTTTAAATTTTCATTTACATACTTTTAAAAAAATATACTTGGAGTGATATTTTTTTGGAATCAGAAAAATACAATTAAACAAGTACAATAAAGTCATTATATTGGCACTTTCTTTTTTATGTAGTCTGTAGAAAACATTTCCATGAATCAGTCACTCAGGTCAATACAAGTGAGGCAAAGACCCCTAAAGTTGTTACACTTTTTTCCTTGGAACAGTGAATTTATTTATTTCAACTACATAAGGAATTTTAAAGTAAGACCTGTAATGCAGTCCTAATATTTTAGATAGCTGCACAGTATTACCTGTGTCTTCAGAGTAGAAAAGAACAGACCTGCAAGGAAAAGAAGTGGTTGCTTACTTTCTCTCACTTGGGCTATGGCTGTAATTGAAAATGATTTTCAAATCCTCATTTCTGTGTCACTGGAAGGAAAACAACTTTCCTAAGTTTAGTTACACTCCCTTTCCCACATTCTCACAGGACGCTCTCTAAGGGGGATTGTCTTATTGAAAGATATTTAGCCCAAATTTTTGGATCTCTTTCTATTTGATTTGGATTTTCAAAGAATGAATTACTCTTTGTAAAATTAACACTTAACAAATTGAAGACAATTGGCTTCTTCCTGTAACCTCCTTGCAGAGAAAGAACAGAGAAAGCCACACTTCAATCTGCCCTGAAGTCAACAGTAAACAACATCAAAGTTCCCAGAATGAATTGATCATGGAGGCCAAGATGGGAGGATGCACATACCAGCATTAGTTTTACTTTCTGATGACAATAATTATGTATACCCCATGACCCAAGACAGTTATGTCATTATATAAAAACTGTATCAAAATCTACAATGAGAAGGCCTGGGGTTCTGGCTTGATGCTTGGTACAGTACCTAGTGTATCACGTGTACTCAATAAATATATGTTTATTGAAAGAATATTTAAATAAATGTTCTTAGACAAGTCACCACTTTGAGATATGGTTTCCTGATTTATAAAATGAGAATGCTATGGTCTAAATGTTTGTCTTCCCCAAATAAACATGTAGAAATCTTAATCTCCAAAGGTGATTGTTTAGGAGGTGTGGCTTTTGGGAAGTGATTAGGTCATAAGGGTGGAGCCCTCATGAATGGGATTATAGTAAAACCTTGGATTGCAAGTAACTTGTTCTGTGAGTGTTCTGCAAGATGAACAAATATTTCTAATAAATTTTAACTTGATAAATAAGCAATGTCTTGCAATACAAGTAGTATGTGATGCTGAACATCACATGATCACAACTGGTTCTTCTTCTTCTTTCTCTCTCTCTCTCTCTCTCTCTCTCTCTCTCTCTCTCTCTCTCTCCCTCTCTCTCCGGGATTGTGGGTGATCATTTCCCATGCTCAGATGCTCGGTCTCAGGCCATGGTGTTTGGCAGAAATCAGTGATTTTTTTCAGAACATTGGAAGGTGCCCATAACTGGAACTAGTGTATTTTTTGTCACTTCAAAGCACCTATGGACAGTACCTTGCTTTTCCATACAAGAGTAAGCTTAGGAATCCTTTGCTTCATTCTAGGTCAGGCTTCCTGCAGATATAGACCCTTTCTTTGTTGCTTTATTGCCAGTTACATTAAATACAGTATATGACAAGAGTTTATTAGTTTATTAATACTGTACTGTAGTCAACATTCGTGCAGGTGTATACAATGGCCCCCATGCAGAAAAAGGTTGAAAAGAAAGGCGGTAAGAAGAAGGAGATGATTATGGTGGAAGTTAAGAAGGAAATCATCGAGAAGTACGAACAAGGTATGTGAGTGCCTGAAATTGCAAGATTTTATAAGAAGCCTACGTCGACCATTTGCACAATTTTAAAGAAGAAAGAAGAAATAAGGGGGCTAGATGCAGTGAAAAGAGTCACAAGAATATCAAAGCAATGGCCACATGTTCTGAAAGATGTAGAAAAGTTGCTTCTAGCTTGGGTAAACGAGAAGCAACTAGCAGGTGATACTGTGACCAAGAGCTTTATCTGTGAGAAGGCAAAGGCCTTGTACACCTACCTTGTAAGTAAACTGCCAGGTATGTCAACAGAAAATGAAGAAGACTTCAAGGCAAGCAGGGATAGTTTGATAACTTTAAGAGGATAAGTGGCATCCATAATGCTGTGAGGCACAGAGAGGCTGCGAGTTCAGAAACCAAGGCAGCTGAGGTGTTTGCTACCGAGTTCCAGAAGCTCATGGTTTCCAAGTGTTACCTGCCAGAGCAACTTTTTAACTGCAATGAGACAGGGATTTTTTGGGAAAAAGATGCCAAAGAGGGCCTACATTACAGAAGAAGCAAATGCAATGCCCGGTCACAAGTCTGTGAAAGATTGTCTCACCCTCTTGTTTTGTGCTAACGCAAGTGGGGATTTCAACGTCAAGATCCTGCTCATGTTTCATTCCAAGAATCCGTAAGCCTTCAAGAAATGCAAGGTGCAGAAGAACCAGTTAAACGTTATATGGAGGTCCAACAGCAAGACTTGGGTCACTCGTATCTTGTTCATTGAGTGGATCAACGAGGTCTTTGGTCCTGCAGTGAAGAAATACCTTTTAGAAAAGAAACTGCCACTCAAAGCCTTGCTAGTTATGGATAATGCTCCTGCTCATCCTCTGAGCTTTGAGAGCGGCTTACTGGAGGAATTCAAGTTCATTAAGATCAAGTTCATTCCTCCCAACGCCACTCCAATCCTCCAGCCCATGGATCAGCAGGTCATTTTGAACTTCAAAAAACTTTACACCAAAGCATTATTACAGCGATGCTTCGAGGTGACTGAAGGAACAAACGTTACCCTCCGAGAGTTTTGGAAAAATCATTTCTACATAACGAACTGCCTCAAGATCATCAATAAAACCTGGGATGGGGTCACCAAGAGAACCCTCAATTCTGCTTGGAGACAAATGTGGCCTGGTTGTGTTCTTGGACATGATTTAGAGGGGCTTGCCCATGAACAGGAGCCGCCAGTTGTCAATGTAACTGTGTCCTTGGGGAAGACCGTGGGGCTGGAGGTGAATGAGGACGACATTCAAGAGCTGGTGGAGGAACGTGGCCAGGAGCTGACCAATGACGAACTGATGGATCTGCGTCACAAGCAACAGCAAGAGGTTATGGAGGAGCTCTCGTCTGCAGAGGAGGAAGAGAAAAAGACAGAGGAAGCCCTCACTTCAAATGAGATTAGGGAGATGTGTAAAATGTGGGAAACTGCAAAATTTTGTAGAAAAGCACCACTCAGATAAGGCTGCAGCAGTGCAAGCGATGAATCTGTTTAACGACAATGCAATGTCACATTTCTGCGAAATACTCAAAAAGAGGCAAAAGCAAGTGTCACTGGATAGGTTCCTTGTTAAAGTTGTACGAGAAGAAAAGATTCCATTGAGCCAATAGGTAGCAGTGATTCCGTTAGTGACAGTGAGAGTCGTCCTACACAATAACCCTCCTCGCTCTTGTCTTCTTCACACCAGCCATGAAGGTTTTCAAAGGTAAGTGCAGGTTAATTTGTTTGTTTTTCTTAATGTTTTGTATTTTCTTTATTATTTTATACTATATCACAGTATTGTAATCATTTTTATATGAATATTTTTGGATTGTGGAATGAATAATCTGAGATTCAATTATTTCTTTTGGGGAAATTCGCTTTGATATACAAGTGCTTTGGATTACAAACATGTTTCTGGAATGAATTATGCTCAAAAACCAAGGTTTTACTGTACTTCTCTTACAGAAGAAATCCCACAGCAGCCCAAACAGACTAAGATATAGAATATAGGAGAAGATCATTTAAATATCCCTTCCAATTCTAAAACATCTATAATTCTAACAGGAGCCTATAATATAGTGCCCTGGAAGAAATGATTTGCCAAACAATGGGTCAAATTCTACTGGGCTGGTGTTGTTGGTAAGAGGGGCACAGCCTCCATTGCATTTTCAAAACAATTCTTCTAAATTAATGATGCCTTCCTTAACATAAAGTATGTTGACCAAAACTAGAGGAAATAAATTTATCTAATATAGGAACTTTATTCAGAATTTTAAAATTTGCATGAGATCCATGCTAATTTATTTGTGATGGATCATTTTATAAATCAAGGTAAAGACTGATAGAATAGCTGAGAATAGAAATAGTCTGTTGAATAGAAATCAACAAACTCCTCTTCTTGACAATCAATTGACTTCTATTTTACCTGCTAACATTCTGATAGTTCAGTATGTTTGTTGAAAGTCAATTTTCCCTAAGGTTTCTTTTGTTTCTCCATTTTGTGTGAAGAGGTTGAATTTGCAGGCATCTGAGGCCCCATTCTGCTGATGAGCAGTAATGACTTCCAAAAGAATCCTTGCAGGTGAATCTGACTTCGGGAGGTCTGAGATGAGTCTACAAAATTCCAGCTATACTCTAATGGCATGCTCTCTGTCTTCATTAAAGATCCAGCACATAAATGTGAGACTTTATTTGAAGCTGTTAACTGATGTTTTCTGCTGCTATTTCTTGTTCATCAGTAACCTTTCTCTATTTGAACATATAAAACTCTATAATAGCCTTTGCTTTATAGTAGGAATATTATAGAAGAATGGCAGGGAGATAAAGGAGTCAAATCTGGCTTTTAAAATTTGAAACTCATACCAGAAAAATAAATAATTTGATAGAAAGAAAGATAGAAATGTGTAGGCTTTGTAGAAAAAATACAATGGGCATGCCAAAAAATTAAGGGATTAAAAAGCAGAGAGAAATTGTGCTCCATTTCCCACATAAGGCCTAGAAAATGAATTCAGCCTCAGAGGGCCTTCTCGAGTGCAATATAGAAATAACCTGTAAGCCTGAGTTACAATCCCAGAGTTTCCATTCATTCTGACATGGCACTGAGAAAAGTGGAAACCTCTTGAGGAGTAAAATGCTTTTGCATTTTTCTGGAGTAGCACAAAAAAAGTGGAAAAGGGCCAAATAGACAATCACATCAAGTTTTTCATAGCCATAAGGGAGTACAGAAAGGAGCTCAGAAATAGCAGAGAAAACCAGACTCTATCCTGCCCTGAAGTCAACAAGGAACAACATCAAAGCCCCCAGAATGAATTGACAATGGAGGCCAAGAAGGGAGGAGGCACATACCAGAGAATGTTAGTTTTGCTCTCTGATGACAATGATTATGTATACCCCATAACCCAAGACGGTTATGTCATTATGTCACTTCAAAGGATCTTAACCACAACTATCCAGAAATGAAATTAGAATTGAAACAATTGAGATTTAAATTTTGTCATAACACAGTGGCACCTCCAGAATAGATATCACTTTAGTTATTGCAAAAGAAAAGACTTACATGTCTTATACACTTGAGATTATAGCCTGAAATTTTCTACACCTTACATGTGTCATAAAATGTTTTATGCCTGTGGCAAAACTATAGCTAAACATAGAACTCATTATTTTATATAATACCCCTTAGAGACAAACTCAACACAACTTCAGTAAAGGTTTGTCTTTGAAATCTGTTTGCAGATACATGTTTTTTTTTTCTTTCTTTCTTTCTTTTATTTTTTCTTGTTAAAGGTGCCAGAAAATGAAATCAGGTTATAGTGCCAGAGGGTAACATCCATTAACTTTAGTAAAGGAGGTGGAAATGTATATCACAGTCACCTGGGAGGATTTTTAAATGTCACCCACTCTTGTTGCAGAGCAAGTATAGTATGAAAAAGAACCACTCATAATCCAACATACCCATCACCTTAGGAACCAGCGCTACACAAAGCTATGTTAAATCTCATGTCTTCTTGGAATAAGAAATAAATTATCAAACACAAATTATCACCAGGGGTGATATTCTCCTTTCTATATAACCTACTTCAGCATCTCTTTTCTGGTCTCTTTCCTTCTAAAGAACTGTCTTTACTGTTCATTTTGCCTGATTAATTTGTCTAAACATATCTTAAAAAAAGAAAATGAGCACATGTTATGATTTATGAGGGACCTTCATCAGCTTATTGCAGGAAGTCAGGTTTTTCAATTTGCAATCTTTTAAAAGCCTATAGCAACATTTGTGTGTGTGTCTGCGTGTGTATGATCCTTTAAAACAAAACAAAACAAAACTGTATTCAAGCTAACAAGATATCTAACTCCATCTTTAATTTTCCTGTAAGGAAAACATCATAATTAAAGATGTAGTCCCGTATCCTTAAAGGCTCTGATGGAAGGATTCATAATTACTTGGATACACATCAGCTTTGTTAAGCTTCAGTCTTTGAATTAATAGGAAGGTGTTCGTGTTTTTCTTTTCTTTTCTTTTCTTTTTTTTTTTAGCTGAGCCATCCTCTGCCACCTGTTGGCAGCTCAGCAGCAGCTCAGCTCAGGTCAGGAATCGAACTGGTGACCCTGTTGTTCAGAGCTCACACTCTTGAGTGAGCTCTTAACCAACTGAACCACTCAGCTGGCCCTGTTTGTGTTTTTCTTTGTTTGTGTATTAGTTTGTTAGGTTGTATTCTTGAGACTATGCCAATCCTCTATCTTTTAATATTAAAATCACATATTTCTTGTCCATCTATTAGTTATCTGCCTATAGTGATTGATATGAGATCATCTCCTTGAATTCATAACAGAAGCATGACTTTGATCTTATTGAGATGTTGTTGTTTCAAGGTTAGATGGTGAAGGATGTTAATCTAAATCTTTGTTTCCTTAGAGGAAGAAATACTAGACCAATTAACTGAAAGTCATCTTTTCTTGAATTAATCCAACATTTTACATCAATGTTAGACTGTCCCAGCTATGAAATTCTTACATTTTGATTCATACTTATCTTTAAAGCTTTCATTTATAGAAAATACTTCATGGCATTTTGAACAAAGGGAATTCAGATGTATGCCACTATGTGATCCTAGGCTAAATAGGTCTCACCATAGAAAAAGATGATCAAAACAGAATTAGTGAAAATTTGGTGGGGGACTGCCCATAAATATATGCTTATTGCCACTGATTGGTCCATTAATTTTAGTAGCTACATCTGAAGACCAACTCCTACAAAGTACTCCATATCATTGTTCCCATCTTACATAGTTATTCTGTTCTGCACTTGGGGATTTGAGTTTGCTTAAAAATCCAAACAATGGGAAAAAAAAGAAAAGAAAAGAAAAAATCAACTATAATCCTCCTAACTCTTTCCCCATTCATTGTTGTCTGACTCATCTAGGCTGGTAAATAAAGGAGAAAAATAAATGACAGTGTGAGGATGAAGTGAATGGGGATGATGAAGAATTATCAGAAGCAGAGAATAAAACTTAATCTACCAATAATTTTAACAGAGAGAAAATTACCTCCATATTTATCATTAAGCATGTGTTTGGTAATCAGCTGGGAAACATATTCTAACATAGGTTTTCTGAGTATTTATAATAAATTAACGTAAGTGACATAGAGTGTGAAAAACACTTGCTTTTTTTGTTTGTTTATTGCCTGCCAAGAATTCTTTTTGCCATCCTCTCATAAGAGAGCCTTTTTTCCTTTTCTGGAATTGCCTTCCTTCTAATTGATGTGACCAATCATCCCTATCTCTTTATCTCTCTCTCCCCCTGACAAACACACAGGAGAAAGGTAGTGTGGTACATAGTACTGCTGGGACTCCATTTCAGGAATTCCTACAGGCAAATAAGTGGTAAACTAATGGGCTTACATGGGAAATAGCCAAAGGTAAGATTAGACATGGAGTGAAAAAGGGCATGGGAGAGAAAGACTAGTCTGTCTGAATTCACCTATATCAAGCAACTTCTCGGACTTATGGGTAACTAGAGTCCATAAAATTTCTAATTAGCTTTAGTTCATTTAGATAGGCTTTTGTCTTTCAACTGTAAAACTCCTTTCTAAAGGAAAGTGAAAATCATTGCCTTAGAGAAGTCAAATGTATTTGGGCATTTTATCTGTTTGAGAAATATAATATGATGACAAACATAATTTTAAAATTACACAAAGACTGAGCAACTTAGTATATGTAAAGTGCTTAGGCTAATGTCTGGCACATAGTAAATAGTCAATTAAGGCTTGAGGTGATTGTACTATTGTACACAATTCTACTTTGAGTCACTCTTTTGCCTTAGGAAAAAAAAATCTCATGTATATTATTGTAAAATAAGAAAAATTATGTTTCATTATTTTCAGGGACAAGATTTAAAACAAAATAGTTTATGCAATACTTGCTATTTATAATTAAAAATTATTTGATTCCTTCATACTATCATCAATTATGGTTTCTTTGTTCTCTTTAATCTACATAGAAGCTGAACAATTCAAGACACTTTGTAGAATTTGGAGAAAGAGGACAGCCTTAAAAATAAGTGAAATTGGGGCCAGCCGAGTGGTGCATTGGTTAGGAGTTGGCTTGGGATGCCAGCTCTGAGCAGCAAGCCCCCAGTTCGAATCCCACATGAGGGCCACTGATGCTGCACCCTCTACATCTAAGATGGTGAACAACAGCTCGACCTGAAGCTGAGCTGCCATGAGTCACGGCGATGGCGTAGGCTGCAGTGGGGCTGGCTGGTAGTTGGCATGAGCTTTTGTGAGCTGCCATGAGCCACCGTAAGCCAATGCGAGTGGCCGTCCAATGGCCAGCGAGCAACTGCCTCACCCGGGAAGAGCACAATGATAATACCAACACGGGCCAGTGAAGCGACGTCCTCCACAACTAGACTGAAGAACAAAAGGACAGCAACTTGTCTGTTCCCCTTCCCCAATTCCCCAACTCTGTTCCCGTCCCTCAATTCCCCAATAAAATCTTTAAAAAAAATAAATAAGTGATCTTATAGCAAGGTACTTAAGCACCTAGTAGATGGTGGGCTGATGAATCACTTTTGTATTAATTTTCTTAGAAAAATTACTATGCTATGGTTTCTGAATAGTACTGTCGAGTTTGAGGGTCCGTGTGTATCTGTGTATTTATGTGTGCATGTTTGCGTGTGTTGATCTGTTGGTTAACAGCAAACAAACCTCTGCAGTGGATATGAATACTTTATAATTATCTTACAATTTAATGGGCAAGACATGTGGAAAAATATATTCCCTTAACTACAGATCAGTAAATTTGATGTTTTGAACCCAGAGAGGATTCCAAAGAGAAATGCTGAAAGAATATTTTATGTATATTAAAAAATAATTAGCATATCATTATTAAGAATAAATGTTACCACATGTGTGTGTGTGTGCATGTGTGTGTGTGTGTGTGTGTGTGTGTGTGTGTGTGTGTGTGTGTTTAATAGCCTGATAGTTTAGGGTACTGTTTTAACTAGTTTAACTGCAATTAATTGTGGCATTTTGTATTCCATGATATCCTGTTGCCTGATATTAACCTAATTTTTACTGGATTTTTACAACAGCCTTCAAGTAGAATATTAATTACTTCCCAGATGGCACTACATGTACTTTATCCCAATATTGATGAAATTAATATTCTTAAATTTTCATGTACCAACTTCCCTCTATAATTTAAATATAATTGAATATGTCTCTATGGTTCCCAGGACAAACACTAACCTTTTTTCTCAATTTTTCATAGATGTGTTTTAAATTATTACTTTATAATTATTATGCCTTTTTCTCAGAAATATTTACATTATTTCACATTGATGTGAAACACATAGTTGTGTACTTCCTCACCTTTGAGCATTTGTTGATAGCACTTCGTCTATCTAGATTGTTTCTTTTCCCTTTATGTCCATAGTACCTTAAATATTTAACTTAAATGTTTTTTCTTCCACATAAAACTCCCATAATTTTATAATCTCTTGAGGGGGGTAAACATTTCTTTACTGTGAACTCCTATAACATATTGTCTGCATCTTTCTAATGTCTAATATCTAATCTTTCTATAATAACATATACATCACAGATATATATAATAGGATGATAACTAATGGCATCATTATGGTAATGACATCTAATAGCTATTGAACATTTGACTACTAAGTGATAGGCTATCTACATATAGCATGTCTTCAATCTTCTAAGCCTTATTACATACATATTTTTGCTTATCTTTATAGATAAGCAACCTTAAAGATTTACAAACACTGTCATATCATCACTAAGTGGTGAATATCGGTTCTAAACCTAATTGATTCCAGCAGTTGATATCTTAACTGTCCTCTATTTCTTTGAAGTGAAGGAGAAATAGACTAACTGTAGGGAATTTGAGAGTAGAATGTCTTTTTGATACAACTCTAGCATCATACAGGTATTGACTAAAATTTCAGAGCTTGGTAATATTTGTAGAAATAAAAATATATATTAAAAAAAGAAAAGTGGTGAAATATTTGTAGAACTTTAGTAAAATCTACTGATTTTACAGCTTTTTACACAAACATGTTCAAAGAATCCATTAAGAAGGAAGGTTCCAGTGCTTTTCTCTAGACTCCCTCCCTTTAGCTTCATCCTATTCATTTATTCACTGTTTGGGTAAAAATGATGAAAAAATTGTTATCAAATTATCAGGTAATATAAAGCTGAAAGAATAGTAAAAATGTTGAATGACAGAAGCAGGACACCAAAACGTCTTAACAGGTTGAAATAATTTTAGTATGTTATGCTACAGGGTAAATATAAGGTACAAGAAAATATAGTGTAATGGGGACTCCATTCAAGACTCCTCATGCTAACTCACTTAATCCTCACCAACTACACTAAGAAGGTTCTGACTAGCATAAAAAACTAAAAAAGGCACAGAGAGTCATATAAACTTGCCTAAATGTCTGAAGTTTGTGAGTAGGAGAGCAAGGATATGAATCCAGACACTCTGGCAGCCAATTCTGCCCTTTTATGCACTTCGTTATAGAAACCTTATGCATTGGGACCACTCAATTACATTGGCCCTTTCTAAAACCTCTACCTAATTTTGTATTTATAATTGTGCATTTTCTCATGAAGAAAACTCTAAATTATGTAAGCTTTTGTAAAACCCAGATCTGCCTCTATCTAAGACTCTACAATGTAGTTTTTCTTTGACTTTAAAGAGCTCATATAACAAGTACAAGATGAAGAAAAAGTTAGTAGCACTTCCTGTTAAAAATTCCTGACATGTGATGATCTTTGAAATGTGTCAACTTGGCTGGGTTACCATCCCCAACTGATCAATTAAACACTGATCTAGGTGTAGCCAGGAAGGTGATTTGTAGATGTGATTAAAGTTCACAATCAGTTCAATTTAAGTAAGGGAGATTATCCTAGATAATTCATGTGGGCCTGATTAAATGAATTAAAATGTGTTCAAATCAGGGCTGTGGCTTCTCTGAGAAAAGAAGAAATTCTACCTGGGATCAATAGCTTCAGTAAGTGTCCAAGAGTTCCAGCCTGCCCTTCTTGATGATCTGCCCTATTGATTTTGGAATTGCCTAGCCAGTCTCTATAATCAAGTAAGCCAATAACTTGCAATATATATTTTAATATATATCACATAATAGCTTTGTTTCACTGGTTGAACCACGAATGATAAACATCTGTTGACAATTAGCTCAATGTATGTCAACAATGGGGTGCAGTTATCCTAAAAGTGAATACAATCTTGGGTTACTTATGGAAGAATATCAGTGAGGGCCCAGAGATACATATGTCAAACAACACTAGAATTTAGCCTGTTGGGCTCCAGACTTCATTCCCCATGCTTCTGGAGAGACAGGTTGAAAGACCTAGAGTTGTATAATCTGAAGTGGAAAATAATAGTCAGGGTATGTACCACAGTTATTATAAAATATTTAAATGGCTCTCAAATGGAGGAGGAATTTGGTTGCCCCTCTATAACTCCTCAAATGTTCTCAGGAATGCCATCCTTGGTTCATGCTCCAATTTCCCAGTACAGCTCAAGTCAACCTATGTATACCCTCATAGCTTCATATGTATATCCTTATACCAAGCATAACAGTTTCTAATTATATACTTATTAGTGCTGCAGTTGAATATATTTATCTTATACTGTAACCTTTATAAAAACCTAGATTATATTGTTTTTATGATCACAAATACCCAGGACCTAGCACACCATCTCATTAACATATTACACATTTTTAAAGGAAAACAAATCAAATAAAAATTTAATAATTCAATGAATGAATGAATGTCTATATCTAATTATTTTAAATTTAAATCATATTGTCACAATATTTAGTCAGATATTTTATATATAAAGATATATATATATATGTGTGTGTGTGTGTGTGTGTGTGAGAGAGAGAGAGAGAGAGAGAGAGAGAGAGAGAGAGAGAGAGAGAGGTATTTAGTCTCTTAAATGCATAATAATTTATTTTTATGCTGGTGAGAAGGAACTCCACAAATATTTTCTGTCAATGAGAGTTAGCACAATCTTTATCACACTTCTTAAGTCTGCTCTGGTTCATTTAAGCATACACATGTATCTTATTTTATAACTAAACTGTTAAAGGCCCACATCTAAAACAAATTATGAGCAAATCTGAGATGGAAAGGTGCCATTACATTAAGCCAACAATATTCAGAATTTAGGAAAACAAACAAATGTTACTGACTCCATGCTTATAGGAGTACATTGTAAATGAATAGAAAGTCAAGTATTATCAGACTAGCACGCATAAGGAAGGAGTCATTAAATTATGGTTCTATAACCATGTCAATTTAACTTTTCCCAGGATGTACTAAAAAATCACATCCTCAGGAATAGTGTGTAGAGAAGAAAGTAGGAAACGCTTTTCTTTATTTCTAAATGCATGTGATAGTCTGAAGTCTCCATTCTACTCCCCATAATAATGATAACAATAATTATTATTGCAATAATGATAACAGCAGTGTCCACTAATAATAATGTTTTATAGACATAATGTCCACCTATAGACCTCAAAGCAGTTTCAGCATCAATACACATTCTTAAAAGAAGAATTTCTGAACCACTAGTCTAATAGAAGTGTAGATTTGTCGCATTGATATCTTGGCAAGGTAAAATTTAGCATTGAGAATCATGCCTAATATATAACAGACATTCAATATGTATTTGTGGCATGAATAAATAAAAAATGAATGACAACTTTGTGATATAGTTCAATGATTTTACTTTACAGATGAAAGTGATGAAAAAAGGCCGTCATGTGTTTACAGTTACAGAGTTATTTGATGGCAGAACCAAATCTAAAATCCATGGTCTAGTTTTTCCATAGAACTGTTTTCTGAATGCCATCTACAAGAGTGAAATAGTGCTATAATGAAGTGCTTTAAAGGGGAGAATTTGCAGCCAGAGAGTCTGGATTCACATCCTTGTTCTGCTCACAAACTTCAGACACTTAGGCAAGTTTATATGATTCTCTGTGCCTTTTTTAGCTTTTTTTGTTTGTTTGTTTGTTTGTTTGCTTAGGCTAGTCAGGTCCTTCTTAGTGTAGTTAGTGAGGATTAAGTGAGTTAATATTATGAAGAGCCTTGAGTGGAGTCCCCGGTACAGAGTAAAGGCTCAATTAATAATATTATTGCAAGTAATTAAAACAGTGCCTCTCTTAAGTCAAATATGGTGTGCTATGGTGATCAGTAATGAATGCAATTATTTAATATCTATGTTCTATACACCAGGAATTTACAGATATCACTTATAGTCTCACATGTCTGTGCAAGGCAGCTTTAATTATAGGCAACATCAGAAGGTGGGATGTTGTAGTTGTAGAGAATGAGGGGTCTGGATTTGCACTGGGCGGGTCAGATTTCCTGTCCCACCTGTTACCAGTTCTGCAAATGGGCAAGTTGATTTCATTTTATTTAACAAACATTTATAGGGCCTTACAATGTTCCAGGCATGTTCTAAATGCTTTATAGTTACTGAGCTATCTAATCTTCATTAAAAAACTTAGGAGGTAGAGATTTTATTATATCCATTTTGCAGATAAAGAAATTGAGATATTAACAAAAAGCAGCATAGTAACTGATTGAGCCCGTAGCTTCTCGAAGGTGACTACTTGGGTATAGGTCCTGTCTCCACCACGTCTGAGTGATGTGACTCAGATGATCTATGTAAGCTAACTCTGCATCAATTTCCTCATCTATACAACATGATGATAATGGTACCTGCCTCAAAGAGTTGCTGCTATACTTAAATTGGACAACACTCCAAGAAATTAGAAAAATTCATGGCACATAGTTAAGTGCTCAAAATATGTTAAAGATTGAGAGTGTCACTATTATTATTATTATTTTACTACTATTATTACAGGTGGGAAAATCAAGGCTCTGAGAGAGTTAGTCACTAAACCCAGGTAAAGGGGACTAATAAGGTAGCAAGCTGGAAATCAAGCTCAGTTTATCTGTATCCAGAGCCTGGGATTTTCAACTATAACATGTTTCTTTATGGAGGACCACTGGCCTTTCTCCATGGATGACAAGCTCACAGCTAGTCAGCTTCATCTTGTTAAATGTAATAGAAGTAGAGTGACTCTTGGAGTCTGAAAAAGCAAAGTCCATGAAAGTTCCAAGCATCGATCAGGGCTTTGCAACAGGCATCTCCATTATGTAATTCCAGAAAAACAGACTCGAGTCATATGCCCCAATCCAACGTTAGGTTAATCACGTTTTTGAACACATGCCCAATTGGCTTCCCCTTCACTGAAAAATGCTGTAATACAGATAATGAAGACAAAGTACTTAGAGTAATAAAGTGAATAAAGTGATAGTTTTGGAAACAGAATATAGATTTGCTTAGTCTCAGCCTAGCTGAGTACCTAAATGTCATGTTGTTTTATCACTGTTTTAAAATCCATTCAAAACATTCACACAACTTAATGCTGATCACTTCCAGGTTCCATTTGCCTGTTTCTTATTCTCCTGCCTTTTTTTTAACTATAGCTTATGTCTTCGTGCTGACAAAAGATGACAGCGTGATACATTTTTCACTTGCACATAGCTACATCTGTGCTTTTTTAAAAAAATAAGATTTTCTGTAAACATTTTCTGTTCATAGAAAAAAAAAAAACAACATCCTTCTGGGAATTGTAGAAACGGGAAAACAAGAAATGCACCAAACAGAATTAACACTAATTCGATTGCTTTGCAACGTTTCATCAACTTCAAACTTGATTTCAGAATAGAGTATTAATTATGTGATGAAGTGAATAAAACTCAAGGTATCCCTTTAGAGAAGTTTCCCAAGGCCATCACTTTCTGAGCTGAATAAACTTCTAATGTCATCATCCAGGGAAATGAGAGTTTCAGCACAATAACTGTGCCTCCTGGAATCAGATATTAAATCTGCCCTTCCCTTGTAGGACCTACCCACTTCACCAGGTCTTTCTCTCCAGCAATCATGCAATGTTATTAAACTATGAGTGAATCTCAAATTATAAATACAAATTAGCCAGCCACAAACATTCTCTCTCACAGTATTCAGTTCAGGTTGGAACTTCTCCATACATAATGGCAAGAGTGTTGGAAGAAAATCAAAAACCCTTGGCTTAAGTCCCAGTGCTAGCACTTTCTAGTTGTGTGACCTTGGGCAAGTTATTTAGCCTCAGTGGTTTACAGTTTGCACATTTTTAAAACAGGGGAGGATAATTCCTACTATAGCTGATGTGAGGATTAAATACAATATTTGTGTTTAAGCACGTTAGGAACAACCAGCTTCCGTATAAGATGGGTGTATCATTTTCGTTGCTTCCTTTCCTCCTTTAGTTTCAAACACAATGAAAAGCACTGTTAAATTGTAGGCAATATAATGAACAAATACATGAAGGGATGATTTGCGGGTGATTTTTGTTGTTATAAGTGCATTAATTAAACTATACATTTTACCCTCAACTATCAAGCACCTACTGTGTTATTACTGTAATAACATTGGTCCCAGAGAAGACAGGAGGTCCCAGAAAGAGGTAAATTAACAAGGCCAGCTCAGCGCAATTCCTGGTACCTTGAAAGATGGATGCATCGGATTGTGTAGGGATATACTTGTAGCTGAAACTTTAAGTGATTTGAGCTGAGAAAATGAGAAAAGAGTGAGAAAAGATAAAGATGAGACTGGGGAAGCAGTAAGCTCCAGGATCACTTTATAAAATCTTTTATTTTGTAATCAATTTTATACATTGATTTTTTCGGATGCAAAAATATTTTAAATATCATTCTCTTTTGAGTTCTCAAATAATCATCATGACTTTAGGAGGCACTTAGATGTTTTATTTAATGCATCAGCCAAAAGTCAACAAGCTAATGTGACACAGTTTGTTGGACAGTACTTTAATATACTACTGTGTTCAAAATTTGGAATTCCTTGCTTTCCAGAGTGAGCACCATTTTTTTTGTACATATTTTGTTTTCCTATTAGTCCATTTGACATAAGGGTTTTGTTGTTTGTTGACCTGATTAAAAATAGATTTACATATTCCACTTCTTGTATAGTGGTCGCTATAACTAAGTCCCACCAGCTAAAGAACATCTGTAAGTCCACATGTCACATTTAAATTACACAAAATTTTTGAGTGCTATGTGTATGTGACATGTAGGAGATGCGTCTTTTTTTTTTTCGTTTAATTTTTTGGGTTAGTTTACCATTTAATCACTTAATATGATTTTTTAACTCATTTTATTAACTATTTCTTATTACTTCTGACTTATCTAAAACCATGAGGTTATTTCCCTATTCCACACAATCCCAAGTTTTTATCAATGACCATAACTACTATCCATGTGACTGTTCTGAACATCCCAGGTCCTAAACCCAGGGATGGTTAAAGCTCCCAGACTATGCAGAACCAGAAGAGAGTCCCAAAACTCTTGACTATGTTTCTTTACATCTACAAATTGCAGGTTGGTTAGGTAGGTTTCTCCTCACTCCCTCTAGTCCCATGAAACCACATTTTTATATGACCTGAAATTTTGCTCTATCTTTAGAGTGACCTGAGTGTGCTAATTATGGATATCACATAACCTGAGACCTTGTAACCCACACTGAGGCTTAACTTAGGTCTGTGACAAATTAGCATCTTGCAATTAGAAGAGTTCTGCAAAGGCACATAACACAGCTGGACTGCTCGCACATGCTTGGAGAGATATGAATGCTCTGTTGTCTCATTTTTTACCCTTGCTCTAGGTCAGCAAACTTTTCCTGTTCATGATCACATAGTAAATATTTTAAGTTTCATAAGCTGATTGTCTCTGTCTCAAGTATCAACTTGGCTGTTGTTGCACAAAATCACCCATAGACAATATCTAAATGAGAATTCCAAAAATTTGCCCAAGACCTTACAAGTAGTGAGTGCCTGAGACAGGTTTAGAACCTACAGCCAATAGTACATAAAGGAAAATTTTCCAAAATATTTTGCTCAACACATAGTATCGAGGGCCTATCTGTGCTAAGAACTGTTCTAGACAGAGATAAACCACATAAAAGTACCTACCCTCATGCAATTTATGATTTAATAAAATCAACTCCTTTAGTTAGCTAAAATAATACCCAAAGCTTGAAATTAAAAGTCCTATCTTTTTTGAATCCTCATCCAAATCCCCACAGAAAGCCTCTTTTTCTAACTTTTGTTTTAGACCTTTTGTTAGTCACTTTCATAACTCTAAGTACTATGTTTACAAATCTCTTCATGATTCGTCAAATTTAGTATTGTCTCTACTGAAAATGAAGATATTTCCCCTTTCCATATCTTATTCTTCTTTCTGCCTTCTTCCACATTCCAAATATTTTTCAGTGAACTTTTTACAAAAATAAAAATACAATCTTGTTCAGGTTTTCATATTTACATTTTTTTCTCTGTAATGGTAATTGCATGCTCTGTGTTTTGTTATTGGCTGATTTTAAATGTTGAAACCTAACTAAATAAAATATATCATTTTAACTATGTAAGTATTGTTTGGTGCAAGTTCAGGTACTATTTTGTCATCTATTTTCTCTAAAGGAGTAATATAATGTTCAAGTGTGTTCTCATTTTTTTATATAGTTTGAGTCTTTTAATTTAGTCATCATATATGGACTGTGGCATTATAATATAATAATAATCTTCTGAATATTCAACTTGAACTGAATGGATTGTCATAATATTTAAATATAAACTATGTTAATATTTATGTATGTTGCCAAAAGTTAACAAGAAACATTTTAGAAAACCTTTGCAAACTACCCTGGGAGTGAGAAGTATAGGTACCATCTTGGAACAAAACCTTTTCTATTTATAAACTACTATTTCTCATAGTTTGCACAAAATATTTTCTTTGTGTGAACAGATTAGGAATAGAAAACAAAAGCATCCAGCAATATCATTCACTTTTCTTCCCAATTTAGAAATAGATTTTCATTTTCAAAAGCAAAACATGTAACAGAAATTGTGACGTCTTAGTCAAACAAAATTTTATCATTTCAATATGTTCTTTAATTAAAATAGGTGTTCTGTTTTCTAAATGATTGCTTGTGAAATTGTCCATAACAGGTTTGTTGTTCTCTTTGATTTTGTTTTTGAGAAGTCTTCTTATGCTATCAGGGAGAACTCATCTTCACCTTCACATTTGATGGAGGAGGATACCACTGAAGTCAGGGTGGCTGTCTTCCCAGAATATTCTGGCTAGCCTAGAATAATAGGGTAGCCTTTTATTTTAAAGAATATGTAATAATTACACATTCCCACCTACTTTGAAAATATTATATTTACTTCATGATTTTTAAAAAATTGTTTTCTCTATCAGAAATTACTGATAAACTGCTTTATGACATACCTACTGTATCATCCGCAAGCATTTTCTTGATTGAAATTTGAAATAGATCTATGAAGAAGACATCTCTTAAAAACATTTAATTATATACTTACACATTACTTTCATGAAAGTTGCATTTTTAAAGATGAGCATGTATTTAGGTCAATATCTAATATCTATCTGATAATTTTTCTGTTAATTAAGATACATTGTTTTGGTTTTTTCATATATGTGTTTACATGTTGACCCATAAAATGACATTCTATAAAAATTAAGTTTCCAATATTTGGGGAAAAGACACTTTTACCTAAACATTGTTTTGATCACTAAAATGCCACATTTCAACTTACTTTTTATTTATGAGAATATACAGAATTAAACACATTCAATCCACTGGTCTTTGCAGAAGTCTTTGTTTTTGTTTTATATTCACAAATATCATTATTATTAGATTATCTTGAAACAATGACAAGATAATATATTTTTTTAAACCTTGAAGAAAATATGTTAGTGCTAAGGAGATTTTTCAGAAATAGAACATGACAGCTTCTCACTTACCATTATTATCTTCAAGCCCAAGAAGAGAACCCAGAGAATAAAGGAGTGAAGAGAAGGAACCACTCTGCTTTTCTGTTCCTAACAGTTCTGAGATGGGCCTACTAACAATTTTGCTAACAGCCCTAAAAGGAATCACTATAAGAAATGCATGGTGCTACATGATTAAATGACTTTGTTGACATTTTAGCACCTCATGATCAGGTTTCAATAAAAGGGGCATGTGTCTAGATCTCATAGTTAAGTTTTGTAAATAGGTAAATGTTCTGGAGACACTTGCCTTTTTAACATGATTTCAGGAAAACTAAGCCTCAGGAGACATGTCAGATGCAACAACCAAAAGCTGCCAACTTTTCATTTATCTGTTTATATTAAAGTTGATGTGCAATTATTTAGCATTTCTTTTTAACAAAAACTTTCATGCATATTTTCCTCCAAAGAAAGGTATTAAAATGCCAATACCTTAGCATTCACACATAATACTCCCCAGAAAATATTAAGAAAATCAATAAAGAAATCAATATCACTATGGAGTCTGCAAGAGTTGCAAAATACATTGATAGCTTCCTTTCAATGTGTTTGAAAAATTGAATTCAATTGCCTGATTACTGATTCTTAGAATTTCACGTAGAACTTTCTCTTTTCTTCTTTAAGACTTGGCAGGAAAATGATATTGTGAATTAAAATACAGACGGTATTTTTTTTTTCAGAAAAAAAATAACAGTGTTTCTTCTTAAGAAAGAAAATGGACATTTTCACTGCCTTATTAGTAAGGCATCAAAAGAGGAAAACATCAAAATGAAAGGTTGGTATTATGAAGAAAAGGGAGAAAGGATGTTCTGTGAATAAAACAAACAAAAAATTAAATACCCACTAAGGCTCAGTAATTTTAGTAAACTTTTTTATTATCTCTAGTCTCCTTTGTAACGCTTTCATGTCAATCTATGAACTTTTGTAGATGCCTAATATTGCAAGTCATAAATAAACTTTCTTTTGATCCCATTTATGCTTCCACTTATTGTGTTCTGTTTCTTGCTCTCCTTTATAACACAACTTATTAAACAAAATAATCTGTACTTAGAATTTCCAGTTTCTGTCCTTTGTTCTCTTGTAAACCCACCCCAGTCAAGCTTTCTTCTTTACCATTTCAAGGAAACTACTGTTCACAAGGTCCTGAATGACCTCTAGCTTGCTAAAACCAGTGACTAAGCTTTAATCCTCATCTTATAACTTCTTAGCATTGAATCATTTGTCTAAGTTTCTTGATTCTTTATTTTTGATAGATTTCTTCTAACATGTCTCCTTGCTTCCCATGATGCTCTTATCTGACCCCATACCCTCATTGTGTTCTTAGTGACACATCAGTGAAAGTAGTTCTTTTAAACTACAAGCCAGTTCATGTCACTCTTCTGTTCAAAAGCCACAGTGCCTATGCATATCACTCAAAGAGAAAGCTACACCTTTATGATTTGTCTCCATTAATTCTGTTACTGTCTATCCTACTGTTCCTCACTTAGTTCACTCCAGCCACTCTAGTTTGTATTTGTTTGTTTTTCCTGTTTCTCAAAAACTCCCTAAGTGTTCTCATATGAAGGCCTTTGCATCAGATCCCTTCTGTCATTTCCTCAGATATCCTTTTGACCAACTCCTCCACCTCTTTCAAGTATTTGCATAAATTTCTTATTCTCCAAGATATTTATTACATTAATCCTTTCATACTGGAACTGCTCATCTTCCTTCTTATTATTCACAGGAATTCCTAATGCCTTAACCTCTCTTTTAGTTCCCATAGCACTTCCTAAAGTAGTATATAACTTACTTAGTTTTTATATGTTTTGTTGGTTTGCTTTTGTGTGTCTCTCTGCTAACATGCAGACTTCATAAAGAAAATAAGTGTTTTCTGTTGTATTTACTGATGCACCCCAAACATAATAGAAAAACACCTACTACACTGGTAGCATTCAATAAATATTTGATGAAGGAATACGCAAATAAAGACTTTAGAGTATATATTTTAAATTTCAAGTTAGTAAAATAATTAATAAAAATGATAAATTAAAGACAACAATGTCTTTCCTTTCCTGTTATTTTGATTTGCTGTTAAAATTCATATAATATACACATATATCATATATAATCAATTTCCTCAAACATCACCCTCACTAGACTATGAGATCTTTGAGGCCAAGTATTATCCTGAGTTATCTTTATAGACAATGTCTAACAGCACACTGTGTGGTACACCAAAGGAACTTAAAAAGTACAAGGGTCGGCCAAGTGGCTCAGTTGGTTAAGAGCTCGCTCAAGAGTTTGAGCTCTGAGCAACAGCAGTTCAATGCCCAGCCCGAGATGAGCTGCTGCTAAGCTG
The DNA here is from genome assembly GCF_001890085.2 of Hipposideros armiger. Classification (NCBI taxonomy): domain Eukaryota; kingdom Metazoa; phylum Chordata; class Mammalia; order Chiroptera; family Hipposideridae; genus Hipposideros; species Hipposideros armiger. Next base: position 1,268,475 of record NW_017731703.1, read on the forward strand.
TAGGTAGCAGGATGGCTCAGCTTAAAAAAAAAAAAATTACAAGAGACAAAATAAAAATAAAATAGACAAATTGGACTACATAAAACTTTACAGCTTTCATGATACATGTCAAGAAAATAAAAAGATAACCCACAGAGTGGGAGAAAATATTTATAAATATCTGATAAGGGACTGATATGCAGAGTATATAAAGATGTCTTACAATTCAGTAGTAAAGTAAATAATAATAATAATCCAATTTAAAAATTGGCAAAGAATTTAAAAGGAAATTTCTTCCAAAAAGATATCCAAATAGCCAAAAAAGCACATGAAAAGATGTTCAACACCATTGGCTATTAGGATGCTAAAATAAAAAAGATAGATAATAACAAGGACTGGTGACTATGTGGAAAAATTGGAATAAAATATGACATAATCACTTTGTAGTACATCAAGTTGACAGTCTCTCAAGATGTTAAACAGAATTACCATATGAACCAGAAATTCCACTCTTTCATATATGCCTAAGAAAACTGAAAACCCATGTCCACACAAAAACATGTACACTAATGTTCATAGCCACATTATTCCTAATAGCCAAAAGTGAAAACAATCCAAATGTATCAACTGATAAGTAGATAAACAAAATATTATTTGGCAATAAAAAGGAATAAAGTTCTGATACAGACTACAATGTGAATGAACCTTGAACTTAATTTTTTGTTGTTGTTGTTTGTTTTGTTTTTAGCTGAGCCATCCTGTCTACTATTGGCAGCTCAGCAGCAGCTCAGCTCAGGCCGGGAATCAAACCGGTGACTCTGTTGCTCAGAGCTCACGCTCTTGAGCGAGCTTTTAACCAACTGAGCCACTGAGCCGGCCCTGTGAATGAACCTTGAAAACATTATGCTAAATGAAAGTAGCCAGCCCAAGAAGAGAGCATGTTATTTGATTCCACTTATATGTCCAGAATATACAAATCTATAGAGACAAAAACTAAAGGTAGAGGAAGGGAGTGAGTTGGAGTGGGGAATGACTGTTATTGGTTACGGGGTTTCTTTAGGAATGATAAAAAAGTTCTAAACAGATTTTGTCAACGGTTATTATACAACTCTTTGAGTATACTAAAAACATTGAATTGTTTACTTTAGAAGGGTCCTATATGAATTAATCTAAATAAATTAGTTAAGGTTAGTAAAATAGTAAATTGACGTCAAAGTCATAACATAATCTTGCTAAGTCAACTCAATTTAAGGTGAAGCTGAAATTTGACAATTAACAGGTAAATTTGGACAGAGTAGAGTCAACTTGGAGTCTTTGGACACCAATCTTTATTTTTGTATCTTTTTCTACGTATTGCTATAGTTATTTGTGTAGAAGGACAGAGAAATGAAAAGTCTGTGTGATTTTCCTTATGTTTTTATGTCATATGATGTCACCTGATTAGCAATGTTTATGCTATTACAATAACAGATTCTTGACAGTATTATAAACATATATTCTTGTTTATTCAGTTTGTGATTACTCATGCTGATGAAGGGAAACAAGTATAAGAGGGAGGCAGTCTTTCGTGTTATCCTTTAAAAATTATGTACCTTCTGTTCTAAGAATTTCCAATATTATAAACATTCTGTTAAAGCTTCCAAAACCTTCCTGTTCAGACTCTCCTGCCTGCTCTTCAGCTTAACTCTTCCACACTCATTATTTTCCACTCTAGACAGAATTAAGCCAGAGGATTAACAAATATGAAATAGATTATTTAAAGTAAAGAAGTTCAATTTATAATACAGAAAATTTATTTCAATTCATGACTCTTTTATCTAGTTATTATCTTTCTCTTATCACTGGCCTTGGAAGAATAAATAATTAGAAAGCTCCAGACCCAATACCAGTGCCTCTCTGTCAAAAAGTTATTCAGGGGCCATTGTGTAAGCTAGACTGTTCTGCTTATCCAAAGGAAAAACAATTACTTTCAAAATAGTCATCCTCCTTTTTAGCTTGAGACTAAGAATCCTAAAGTAAAGGCAAAGAAAATAATGATTTCTTAATTACTCTGTATTAGCCAAAAATAATATTTCTCTTTCCTCTCTTCTGTGGATAGATGTTGTTTATTCACTTCTGGTCTCTGTGTGGTGTTTCACAGTAATGTTAGAATCTGCCCTTTCTCTCACCCCAGCCCCAAACTCATGCTATGTGTCCTCTCCAGGCAAACTTCCCCCTCTTACACATCCTTTCTTCAGACTCCAGTGAAAGGCAAATACTACAGCCAGCAGCCTGACTTTCATGGAGGAATGAGATGTTTTGACTAACCCAGCAGTTTTTAAAGTAGCCTGACGATTCCCATCTGTGATGTCTGCTTCACAGTTCTCTTCTGGTCTCCTATGTGCCCCGCTCCAAGCTTGAATTTGGTCCTGGGTTCTATCGAGTTCTGTCAAGTACACCACTTTCCAACTCTGCTGTAACTGTTTTCCTTGACTGTTTTTTGTATGAGTTTTCACTGCTCTGGTTTATTGATATTATTTCATCTGCTTTGGGTCTTTCAGAAATCCATGGAAAACTCCTATTTCTTGCTGTTTTATCAGCTTTGCCATGGCCTCCTTCTCCTCCACCTTCTCTTCCTCCTCCTCCTGGTTTTTTTTTTCCTTAATTCTTCTTTTTCATTATAGTAGTTTTTAACTGGCAAAATGGGATTTTCTTTTTTAAACTAAATGGAATAAGGATCAGGGGGAGGCAAATAGCTGTGCTTTTTTTCACCATCTTGAACTGGAAACCCTTGGTTATATTGTAGGTATTCATCTGATTTCATATATGCTACCTCAAAGCTGATGCAAATACCTAAGGAACTGTGAAAGGGAGATTTTGCTTCATTGCTGTCTGATTATTTTACTTTCTACACTGCAGATGGCTGTATTATACCCTACCTGCTCCCTCTTTCAATTTCTCTCTCCATCAAATCTAAGCACTTGGTTTTACCCCTGTGTTTTCTTATGTTGCGGTGGAAAGAGTAAGTATCAGCCTGTTTTACTTTTTTCAGGAAGGTCAAGTCCCTAATGTAATCATCTTGAAAATAAATTTCTATTAAGAACAATAATATAATCTATGATAAATGTTATATAATACAATCCCCATTGCTAGCTGGTGGCAAGAGTTCAGGGTTTTACTGTTTTATCACATCATGCTCAGCACACTATCTCAAATGGTAAGATCTTATTTTTTAAATGGACTCTACTCTTTGTGCATACCATATATCCTGTATCATTTTTGTTGTCAACCACCATAATTTCCCCATATGCTCTATTGTTTTCTTTACAAATAACACAATAAAATAAGTCTCTGCATATAACAGCCAGTGAAACTTCCATGCAGAATTTCAGAACCTAGGGCTGATTATATGTCCATATGCTCTTCATTAACTCAAAAAACATATTGGTGTATGTATTTATATTCTTTCTACTTCTTTCTCCTTTTCTGAGATTTTATGTCTGTATACATCTATACATTAAAAAATAAGTGAATAAGTAATACAATAGCACATTCCCCTTAATAGCTATACATTAGACAATGATACATTTCCTCATCAATGATCATGTATACACAATAAGAGAAAGGATGGATCATTTATCTCCCTTTCTCCCCAGTTTTATGATTTCCTACCTAGAGGCTATCTCTGCCAGCAAAAAGGAACCAAATAAAATTGTGGAAGATTCATAGTTATAATTAATAAGTGAGCATAGGTATCAGACATGAAGAAAATCTATTTCATCGTTTTTATGTATAGGCTTGAATATGTATTCTGTGTGAACTATTACCTATGCATGCTTTGTCTGAAAAAAGAGCCTGTTGAGAGAGAGATGGAGGTGGTTAGTTTAAACATAAAGGGACTTTATTAATGTCAACAGGAATGGTGAAGTAAACATAATACTGTTCAGGTGGCCTCTAAAGTTATCTAAATAGTGAACAGAGAAGCAAGGGGGGATCACTAAAACACATCACGTGCCATGCTTACAAAAAAGATTTGGTAGATTGCCAGATTTTCATAAGGCTAGAAACATTTGCATTATGAGAAAATGCAGAAGAATTCATAGATTTTATGCTAGCTACTCTTCCTGTAAGCACCTGATGTATATTGTTATGTATATTGTTATTGCATTTAAATAATGACATGTTTCTAGTTGAAGCCAACAAAGTTGTTATAAAACTGTTACACAGTTATAGCTCATTTGCAATGTGATCTTTTAAAATTGGTATGTACGCATGGTGGATTTCTTGGGAAATGTTTAATGGAGAAATAATGTTATCGAAAGACAGCGAATAAAGTAAAATTGAATCATGATGTTGTTGTTCTTTTAAATATATCAACTGAGTATTATATAAATACTGAATAAAATGATCAGCATGGATTTTCCTAAATATCTGTGTTGACTCCTTATAAGTACACTATTTAAGCAAAATTTAAATTAGAATGCATTTTCTATTTATAAACATTCTTTTGATATGTTAGCACACTGCTACAGCATATAGGTGAAGAGAGCAAAAAGAAAAATAAGAATATTATTAAATATTATCAGCACAATATTGGAAATTTGCCCCTACGGTTTTGATAAGCTATAAATCAAATTCTAATTTTTAACAATATATACTGCAAAGTATAAAATCTAAATGTTTTAAAACATAAAGTGTTGCTTTCATCTTAGAAACAATATGATTGCATAGGAAAGGAAATTCATTTTTATTATTACTTATCATACTTTTATTATAGAGCTAATATAATCTCACTGCAGGTAAGATATACAATTCGAAAAAAATATTATTACCCTTTGACCAAATAGCTATGGATAAACCTTGTTAGGTTATTACATTAGTGTCCACTGCTTACTTACATGGGCTTGGCTCTATGATTTGCTTTGGCCAACAGCTATCAGCAAAAACAGCATAAGCTGATTTTTGAAACTGAGGATATACAGAAGAAGCCTCATGAACACCAGTAAGAGGGACAGAGATGCATAACAGGCTGGGCCCCATACCGGCTTATGGCACTTAAAAATTGAGTGGGATATCTCAGCTGTACAGGTTCCCCTGAGGAGCAAGGGGTCCCAGCCCCACACTAGGCTCCCCAGCCTAGAGACCCAGTGCTGGAAAGAGATACCCCCACAACTTCTGGCTGTAAAAACCAGAGGAAATTGTAGTTGAATGACAGGGAGAGTGGCGAGAGTCTCAGGCTTCCTTCTCAAAGGGCCCATGCATGGACTACTAACTAAGTGACTTGTTCACTCTGAGCTCCAGAGCTGGGCAGCATCTTGAAAGGCACCAAAGACATGTGGGGAGAGACTTGGGTGTCTGGCTTCAAGGTAAGGGATGGAGGGATAGCTCTCTCCCAGACAGAAGTATTGGCAGAAGCCATAGTTTCTTTGCTGAGTTCTCCTCCCTCGCAGCATAGAGACAAAGGCAGCTGCCATATCTGAGTCTCCGTCAACCTGGCTAACAGTTTTCTGCGATGCCCTAGCCATTCCCAGAGACCCTGCTCCATCCAACTTTTGGGCCCAAGCCACTTCCAGTGTTTTTTTCTACACAAATGGCCTGTCTTGGCTCATGCTGCAGACTTTCCTAAAACCTTTCTAAAGTTCACAAACCCCAAATAAGCAGCATCTGGCCTAGGCATGCCCTGTATCACTTGCTAAGCAGCCCCGATCCTGGCACTAGCGGCAATTGGCCTTGGTTCACATATTAGCCTCTCTTAGGCACCTCCAAGCACAGGATAGATGAAAAACATCTGTGGATCACTCTGTGGCTCATACCAAGAAAGGGATAGGATGAGGATGAAATTGGCCTATAGTAGGGCCCTTCTCAGGAGTGCTCAAGGCTGGCATGTCCAGTAGCCAGCTTCAGATGACACCAGAGCACCACCAGGCCACTTCCACAGATGACACATACAAAGGGCAAGCTGGCCAGGGACCATTGCCATGCTAAAATAAATCCTCTGTAGGGTCAGCCTCTGCACAACAGCTCCTTCACTATAGTCACAACCCATCCTCACAACCAATCAGCCCGAAGGTCAATCCCCCCCACTGACATGCAAACAGCAACCAAGGCTCAACTATAACAGGAGGGCACGCACAATCCACACAAGGGACACACTTGTAGCATTAGGCTCAAGCGATCAGGGAGACTGCCACTGGGCCCCACAGGATATCTACTACATAGGGCCACTCCACTAAGACCAGGAGACATAGTAGTTCTATCTAATACATACAAACAAACAAAGGGAGGCAGCCAAAATGGGGAGACAAAGAAACAGAACAAATGAAAGAACAGAACAAAGCTCCAGGAAAATAATTAAACAAAGTGGAGACAATCTACTTGATGCCAAGTTCAAAACACTGGTTATAAGGATGCTGAAAGATCTCAGTGAGAACTTTAACAAAGAGATAAGAAACATAAAAAAGAAGATAGAGAACATGAAAAGAATCAGTTTGAAATGAAGAATACAATAACTGAAATAAACAATACATGAGACAGAGTTAATAGTAGATTACATAAAGCAAAGAATCAAATCAGCAATTTAGAAGGTAAGGTAGCAGAAAACACCCAATCATAACAGAAAAAATGAAGAAAGAGTCCAAAAACCTGAGGATAGTTTAAGGGTCTTCTGGAACAATATCAAGCATGCCAACACTGGCATCATAGTGTTATCAGAAGGAAAAGAGAGACAGTGAGGAACTGAAAACTCATTTGAAGAAACAATGATAGAAAACTTACCTAACCTGGAGAAGGGAATAGACACACAAACCCAGGAAGCACAGAGTCCCAAACAAGGTGTACTCAAAGATGCCAATACCAAGACACATCATAATTAAAATGCCAAAGGTTAAAGACAAGGAGAGAATCCTAAAAATGGCAAGAGAAAAGCAGTTAATTCAGAAGGGAGCTTCCTTAAGGCTGTCAGCTGATTTCTCAACAGAAACTTTGCAGGCCAGAAGGGAGTGACACAAAATATTCAAAGTGATGAAAAGCAAGAACATACAACCAAGGTTACTGTTCCCAGCAAAATTATCATTTAGAATCAAAGATCAGAAAAAGAGCTTCCCAGAAAAAAAAAAATCTAGAGGAGTTCCTCAACACCAAACCAATATTACAAGAAATTTTAAAGGGACTTCTTTGAGATGAATAAGAGGATCAAAAATATAAATTAAAAAATGGCAATAACTACATATCTATCATCAATTACTTACAGTAAATGGGTTAAATGCTCCATTCAAAAGACAGAGTTGCTGAGTGGATAAGAAAACAAAACCTTTACATATGCTAGTTATAAGACACTTACTTCATATCAAGACACAGAGATTGAAAGCAAAGAGATGAAAAAAAATATTTAATAAATATGAAAATAAAAACAAACAAACAAATAAACAAACTGGGGTAGCAATACTTATACTAGACAAAATGACTTTAAAACAAAGGCTATAATAAGAGACAAAGACCCAGTAATCCCACTTCTGGGCATTTATCCGAAGAAACTCAAAACCTCCTTATTGGGATGATCACTACGTAAATTCTATCAACGTCTAATTACTATATTAGCACGCCTGAAATCTATATAATACTGTATGTCAACTACAATTAAAATGTATAGGTATATATTTATATATAC
>NW_017731703.1:1276358-1284728 GCF_001890085.2 Hipposideros armiger
AACTGTTTAGCTTTCAAGTAGAATTTATAGGAAATATAGAGAATGTAAGAATTGTTGGGTTGAAAAATAAAACACTTTCTCAAACCCATTCCACTTGACAAAAACAAGATTCTCAAAGAAATGGCTTCAGAGTAAGGATCATTCAAGAATGTTGCTGTAAGATATTTTGTTAAGACTTTACAAAGTTGAAGTTAATGTCTGAATACCTGAACTTTAAGCAAGAAAAAAAAAGCCTTAGAATTTTGCAGATATTGTTCCACAGAAGTCTAACACACCCAAAGATAATTGTGGATATGATTTTTGGAGCATGGAATAAGCCATGATTAGATACATAGGAAACTGAGAGTTTTTAAAGATAGTTATACAAGCATGGCTACAAAGTATCAAAACAAGTCACAATGAAAAGAGCTTCTGGACCATCAACTGTTTACAGAGATTAGGCTAAAAAAATAAATAAACCTATTCAGCTTCAAATACACCCATTTATTAAGGAAAAGGAAATACATCTCAGAGTGCAGAGCCAAACACTCAGAAGTGAAACACCTGCAGGAGAGAATATAGATTAGGAAGTGCTCCCAAGGAGCAGAACTAGATACTTACTAATAAAGGAGAAACATTCCTTTCCCCTTAGAATAGGAAGCCCTGAGAGCCTACACTTGGCTGGATTTCAGAGTCACTATCTACAAGTTTTTACTAAGGTCTCCCAGTCCTCCCCTTTTTGGCCTTTGCCTAAACATTATAGAGTGGGTGGTGCTTACGTGTTTGCTTGCTTGCTTGCTTGCTTGTTTTTGGTTCTGAAATCTCAAGTTCATGAGTAGCTGCAGTTGAGAAGCCTCATCCTCATCTGGAATCAATGAAGATTAACAGATCATGGAATTCAGGCATAATACTGCCAATGTTCCCCAGCCAATGGCATCAGGATACACCTTTGGTGGAACAAGTGGGTTTATTGACTCATTGCATCGAGGAAGAATGCACCCCATGGGGAACCATGGGGCATCTCAGTAAGAGGATGTTAGAAAGGATTTACTGTAGGATTTGGGTTTGTGTTCTGTGATTTGAGGAAGGATTCTAAGAAGTGGGGGTTTTTTGTCTCAATTTGATTCTCTCAGGAAGTAGGAATGATTTTAAGACTCGATATCTTAATAGTATCTCAAAGGCGGAAATACTAGAGTGAGGCTAAAGCCATAATTGGTAATTACTGGATGCTAAATTTTAGTCAGGAGGGGGGTATTTACTATTTGTGTATGTGTGTGTGTGTGTGTGTGTGTGCGCGCGTGTGCGTGTGTGTGTGTGTGTGTGTGTATGTGTGATTTCCATAATGATTTTGCTTTTGTTTGTACTTAGATAAAATTATGTAATGGTATTTTTTTTTGGTCTCAGTTTATTATGGTTTCAAAGTGGCCTTATATTGGTGTTCTGTGTTTGTTTATTTTCAGCAGAAGAATGCCACAACCTACTGAGAATATCAGGCTACTCCTAACAAGACTATGACCTATATGTTAGTATCAGATCAGTCCCTGGATGTCAAGAAATTATTTTCTCTTTTGTCTCTAGTCTTTTTCTCCCCTTTCTCTCTAGTTTTCTATTCTTCTAGGTAATATTAAGATACTCAGTTTACCAGATAGTCCTATTTCCTGACAGAACCAAATTCAGAGCAAACCCCCATTTTCTTGAACATTATGAGGAGATGAGATATTTGGGGGGTCTTGGGGGAGTGTGAATGTATTTTGCAAATGAAAGGGGCTTTAAACATTGGGTCCAGAGACCAGGTTGTGGTAGATTATTACATTAGTGTTTCCAAATAAATCATGTCCCTAGGGACCCACACGCCTCTGAAGTTCGCTCCTTTACTGATTCTGAGCTCAGTCAAATGAGCTCAATTATAATTTATTAAATATACTTTAAGTAAATGCCAAACCTACTAATAGATACCAGTCAACAATACAAAGCAGGTAATTTAGTTTTATTATCCTGCATTAACTGGTATTTTTATTTGCTATCTTTTGAACATGCTGACCCATAAATGAAAATTTAGCCAGTTTTGTATATATGCTTTTGTTCTGGGAAATACTTATTTTCTCATTTGTTTTATTCTTCCAAACTTGTAATTGCAAATCTTGCTCATCCCTCAATTCTTTCTATACCTAGTTTTTCTATGTCTAACACAAGATTAGAAAACCCCAAATTCTCAAATCTTTGCTGCCTTTTCCACTTTGAATCTATGAATGGTCTATTTTAATATGGCAACACTGTAGATGAATTTTCCAAAGGTATCCCATAAATTGAGCTTAGTTAGAGAACTTCTGGTCTTCATTATTGCCCCCAAAGAAATATCCAATGGCTACAAAATATTTATTTTATGAGGTAGCATATGAATGAGGCTTTGAGACCAATGAGGTAGTTAAAAGTGAAGTTGTGTGAGTTTATCGCTGTGTGCCTTAAACACACTGTGCATCACACTGTCTGTGAAATTGGTAAAAATAATATTGCTCACAGATTTTATTATAAGGTTAAATAACGTAATACATGTGAAAAAAGATATTTCACATATACAGCACTAAATATACATTATTACCATGAAGAATGGGTAGGATTTAGAGGCAGGAAGTGCACATTAATTCTAGGCAGGGTTACATACAGCAGCATAAAGGCGGGGAAGTCCACAGCACATGGAGAGATCAATGTCTATGAAGTAGGATTTATAGAGTGCGTGACAATTGCAAGCTAGATTAGAATTATTAATTTTATCTGGGATTTGAAAGGGGACAAATCCTTCCTTTCTAGAAAATGTCATTTTAACTAGTTGAAAAAGAAGATTTTAGTCTAGAGACAGAAGTGCATGGTACACAAGTTACACTGTGTAATATGAAAAGGACTGCCAGGTGGAAGAGACTTGTTCTGTGTTGTTCAAAATGGCAAACCTAGAGCTACCAGTTTAGTTTACTTGCAGACATATTTACCTTCAGAGTCATAAATTATTTCCTGCAAATAGATGTCTGTCAAGAAAAAGGGCTGCTACATAGAATAAAGAAATGTTGCTCACTGGAATTAGAATAGCAAAGACTGGAAGACAAACCACAGATGCTGCAGAAGGTATCGGTATAGAATTAATATAGGAGTTAATGTGTGTATGTGAGCCTAGTTCATTTTTCAGGAAAAGGGGTACATGATTTCATCAGGCTCTGAAAAGAATCCATAGTTCAAAAAAGATTAAGACCTATAAAAAAACAATATTGGACTTAGATGCCTCAGTGGGATTTCTAAGGTCCCAATGGCTAGTCAGTATTTATAGAGAAGCAACTAGATGTCACAACCTTGGTACAGCAATTGATTTTGTTATGGCATAACCTGATTTTTCTTGATTTATCATTCTTGTGGTCTTCATGTTTACATCGATACCTATTCCTATGTTTGCTTCATCTAGTTCTTATATTTTAATTCCCTTCCTGATCATTTAAGCTATCCTTTAACATTTTTATTTTGTGAGGTTTAACTTTTGTCTCCTGACTTTTTAACTTCACAATGGCCTTTGGGCTAGAAGGATCAAAAGCCTCCCTTCTGAACCTTTCTCTCAAACTCCCACACCCCCACACCTAGACACATTTTCCCCCTAATTTTTTTATTGCTTTCAGTGACAGGTTTTGCTTTTGTCGTCATTCTTTTGGGAAGAATATTTTTCACAGGTCTGGCATTTTTTAAGTTATCAACCTTATCTGTAAGTGAAAGTCTGTTTAGCAGAGAAAAAAAAAAAGGATTCTGAAACACAAAGCAAGGGTAAGGGACCAAACTGTGACTCTTTCATTTGCAAATTATCTTAACTTTGTAGGCAGGGACTTTTATTTACATTTTTATTCAATTAATCAAAAATTGAGAACCATATAATTTTACTGATATGTGGTATATAAAACTGAAAACAACAAAGGAAAAAGACAAACAAATGAAGAAACAAAAACTCATAGACACAGGCAATAATTTAGTGGTTACCAGAGGGTAAGGGGGGATGGAGGTGATAGATGAGGGTAAAAGGGATCAAATAAATGGTGATTGAAGGAGAACTGACTCTGAGTGGTGAACACACAATGTTATATATAGATGATGTATTATAGAATTGCACACCTGAAATCTATGGAACTTTACTAACAATTGTTGCCTGGATAAACTTGAATTAAAAACATAAAATAAAATAAAATAAAATAAAATAATCCAACCTATAAATCCAAATCACAGTGTGATACACTGAGTCAGGCAGCCCCAGTGGTATATTTCACTAAAGGCTAATTGCATTAGGATTCTCCTAGGATGCTAGCAGGTTTATGATACTGTGACTCCTCAAACAATCAAGTTTCAGTGCAGTGAGTATGGCTTCATAATCCATAATAAATTTGCAGTCTTTTATAACTCCTTTAGTGATCTCAAAACATTCAGGTCCCAATGCCCTTATATTCCACTTGACCTTTAAAATCACCAATTCTTAGCTCATTCTCGTCAATTCAAGACAAGTCAGACATAAGGCTGTCTTCTATGAGTCAGAGTGACAAACACTTTATGCAGGTCTCATTATATATATTTTTTCTCATTACAACCAGTGACTTGATATATACCTTTCATAAAACGATGCAGACATAATTTGTACATACAGGCTCAAGGGGAAAGGAGTGGGCTACCTAAGCCATTCACTGACATTGCAGAATCAAAGAAAAATAGCTCAAAGATAGGGCTGAGAAGCTGATTTTGCATGGAGTAGATAGTGTTTCACTTACAACACAACATTTGATATATAGATTCATGGCATTATGTTTTTATCTTGCAATACTGACACTGCTGGCAGCTCAACCTGCTATTCCATTAAAATATCTCATAGGAATTCTGGAATTTATCTGCTGCCAAAAAAAAAGATAAAGCAAAGGGAAAAAAATATTAAGGCATATTTTTATCACTAACTCAGGTCCTCACCTCCAGAATCAAAGCTTTTCAACCTCTATCATGAGCAGACTGAAAGAAAGCTCATGTCTAGTAGGAGCAAGTTGAGGAACAATGGCAAAATGTATATGAACAGTACCTTTTATGTCGACACATAGGTTCTATTCAATTTAATATTTCCGTTCGAAGTCAGAGAATAGCAAAGTCTTACTTTGTCCTGAATTCTGAATCCATAGCTATAACAATGCTCTGCTTAAAAAGTGGTAAAGATGGAGGCGGTGAAAATGCCTAAAGTCAAAGCCCCTGAGTCGCTTGGGGAAAAGAGTTTAAGAGGGTATAAAAAGACAGAAATGCACTTTTAGAGGAGACACATCCAGCATGCAGACTACAGATCCTACGTGGCCAGAGTGATCTTAGGAAAGAGTTTTACTGAGACAATTGTGAGTAAAAAGAATTTATCTAATTAGTCCCTGAGGTCTAGCGCAATACTGCCCAATAGAAATTTATGAGACAATGGGAATATTATATGTCCACACTGTCCATAACAGTAGCAACAAGCCATGTGCAGCAGCTGACCACTTGGAATATGACTAGCTGGAGTAAGGAACTAAATTTCAAATTTTATTTAATTTTAATTCATTTAAATTTAAATAGTCACATTTGACTAGTGTCGATGTTATTGTACAGAATAGACTTAGAATATCAGTAATTAAACCTATCTGGAAAACTTTAGTTTGTGAAATTAAAGGGAAAAAAAAGTTTTAGAAGCATAGGTTTAGAGGGGAAAACCCCAGTCTTCCACCTTCTGCAAAGGAAACAACAAACAAACAAACAAAACAGGTCTTCCCTACTATGTCTTTCCTCCCTGTGGGTCTCCTTTACCTTGGCAGAGAACACTTCACTTCTGACTCTTCTGGTCACCAAATGTGTAGAGGGTTTTCCTTACCCCAGAGAGCAATTCTTAGACACCAGCAGGGTGTCCAAGAATTCAACTCAATTCTGACGCTGCCCATCTGGGGATAGCGTCAAATCCCACAGGTTAAGAGCACTCCCACCAGAGTGTCCCCACCCCTGCACCTCATATGCCAGTTCTAAACCCAGGTTGACTAACAGGCTATAAATGGGAGGTTTCAATGATCTCCTCCTTGGGTTTTATTAACTTGCTAGAGTTGCTCATAGAGCTCAGGGAAACATTTATTTATATTTACCAGTTCACTAAAGGGTATGATAAAGGATACAGATGAACAGCCAGATGAAGAGATGCATAGGGTGAGGTCTGGAAGGGTCCCGAGTGCAGGAGTTCCTGTCTCCATGGAGCTGTGGTATATTACCTCCCCCGTGTGCATGTATTCACCCACTCAGAAGCTCTCCAAAACCCCTACTATTGGGATTTTATGGCGGCGTCCACACATAGGCACATAGGCATTATCAATTATTAACTCCACTTCCAGCCTCTCTTCCCTCTCTGGAAGATTAGGGGTAGGGCTGAAAATCCCAAGCTTCTAATCATGGCTTGGATGGCTTGGTTTTACTGGTGACCAGCTCCCATCTAGGGCCCATCCAGGAGCATACCCAGAGTCACCTCATTAGAACAAAGGATGCTCCTAGTGCTCTTATCACTTAGGAAACTACAAGGGGTTTAAGAGTTCTATGCCAGGAACTGGGGGCATATATAATTATCTCACAGGCCACCCCTTGTGGACCTCTCACAGCAAGGACCTCTTACAACAAAATGATACACAAGTCAAAAGATCCTGGCACATTACTAGAATCCTGTGCAGTTATTCATAATCACTCTAGTCCATTATTATATATGAAAAATGTCTCACAGGTTGAGTCCACTCAGGTTTCCAGGTTTCCACTAAATCTTGTCAGGTTCCAAAAACAGGAGTGGTCTCCACAAACATAATTTCACCCTTTTGGGCATTGGATATAATTAAGCTAAGAGAAAATATCATCTCTTGCTCTGAGCCTCTTCCCAGGTGTTAATGTAATATTGGATTTCCCTTACTATGTAGTCACTTATTCATTACTTTACCCTTAGTTACTATTCCTCCTTCTTTCCATTTATACGTGAACTCTTCCACCTCTGGAAGGGACATTAGGTGTGGCCACTGTGCTCGTCTAGATTGCAGGCAGCAGGACTAGTCTAGCCAGTGCCTCCCCCTTCACCCATTCCTGTTCACATAGGGTTAGGTTACATAGGTGCAGAGATAGTGGGTTATCTTTACCACCAGGACATGTAGCTGAATTCACTGTTAGCCTCAATTTTGCCAGATGAGATGAAGGCATATCTTACCCCATTAGGCCTTTAAGAATTGTGACATAAAGGTTAACAAACAGTTACAGTTCCTTGCATAGTAATTATTCATGCTGGTAGCCCTGTAGTTGTACACTTGCTCATATGCCCATTGAATCAAGGGGCGGGGGCATAGTTGAGGTGATATGGGAAAGAATACCAACACCTTCCCCAGCCCCTCTTCACAGATCCAGCACAAAAACAGAGAAATCTGTCCAATGGGACACTCCTTTAGCTCCACTCATGTTCATGTTGAATGTGAGCACACAATGATAAAGGCATATAAGCCAGCCCTTCTTATTTTTACCTCTCCTCCATTTTAGACAATCAACGTTGTAATTGACTGTTCCAATTCTCTATCAGACTAGTATTCTGAGGAGGGTAGCTTTCTACCAACCATTGGACATTATGGACTGCAAATTGTGTTCTTTGGTTTGAAGAAATGATGGTCAGCCATCCAATCTGGTGCAAAAGCCTCTGTTCCAGTTCTTTCATAACACTGTGAGCATTTTCATCTACTGCCAGATAAGCAAAGCCCAGTCCAGAGTTAGTGTCTGTTCCTGTCAGAGCCATTGGTAGTCCCCCAGGGCTGCCACCATCAGTCTGCCCTGGCAGCTATGATCTGGGCTTTCCCCCCAGGGACCCTTCAAGATAGCAATCTGCACAGGGATATCTGCTTGTTTATTCCAGTCATCTTCCAAATCTGGAAGGGGGTTCTTTTGATGGACATTGATATGTCCTACTTTAATGTACTCCTCAAATTCCCACAGTGATTTCCATTGGACCCTGCCCATATGGGCCTCCTTTTAATATGCCAAGTTTCTATTGACCTCCTGCTGAGCCATGTGGTCAGATCAGTGGCCACTGCCCCCCAAAAACTCAAACAGGGTTGTTTTCCACTGCTCAAATTTTCAACACTGCTAGGAAAACACTATGCAATTCAGCCCACCAAACTGATTTATTTCCACTTTTTTACACCAGGCCTTCCAAACAAAATGCTGTCCATGGAACTGCTTCCCACAAACCAAGGAAAAATTTATTGGTCAGTCAAGACTCTATAGTGGAGTAGAGTGTGGGAATGGAGTCAATGGAATTGTAATAGATAAGTATGATATTGGGGATGGGAGGGTAGTGGATGGGGGAGGGGG
>NW_017731703.1:1285298-1288240 GCF_001890085.2 Hipposideros armiger
GCCGTCGCCGGCGACCCACGGCAGCCCAGCTCCAGGTTGAGCTGCTGTTCAGCATCTTAGCTGCAGAGGGCAGTGTCACCGGCCCTCATATGTGGGATCCGAACCGGGGCCCTCTGGCATCCCAAGCGAGTTCTTAACCATTGCGCCACTCGGCCGGCCCGAAACCGTTTCCATTTTATTACAGAACTCTTCTGGGCACTGCCATTCGCCATTCCCAGTAGAGAATTTCTCCAACATCACCCAAGCCATTATGAGTATTTCAGGTTTCAAAATCATCTTATGTACTTCAGTTATAGGGCTAGCTCCACTTAATATCTCATTGCCAGGTAGCAAATGGAAATTCTCTAGCCCAAAGTGACAAAAGTGCCATACGATAATGCAGGATGTAAAAATAGAGGAAACTGGATATGGGGTGTATGCAAATTCTTCAAACTGTATTTGCAACTTTTCTGTAAAGCTGAATCTATTCTAAATTGAAATGTATTTTTAAAAAGTATCAAATTGTATAATTGTAACATGTGCAGTTTATTGTAGGTCAGTTATACCATAATAAAGCTGATTTAAAAAGTAACCAAAAATGAAGTAGAAATAAACAATGGATATAAATTAAAGAGATGGACGGAAAGGAACAATAAAAAATATGAGCAGACATGAAAGAAATAGGATACAAATTTAAAATAGAATAAACAAAAACAAGTGCTGGTTATTTTTAAAAACTAGTAAAATAAGCAGGCCCATGAATTAAGGAGAAAAAAATGGAATGAACAAAGAAATATAAAATAGGGAAATCTTTATGTGAAAAGTTTGAATGTTTAGATAAAATAGTAGTCTCTGAAAACTACTGTATGAGTAGGATATTTAACATTAAATGTATCAAATTAGTACTTAATATCTGCCTATTAGATTTCAACTTGGTTCAACCACTTCAGAAAATTGTTTGGCAGGATCTGTGATCAAGCAACTCCTCCCCTATGTAAATCCTACAGAAATACATTTGCACAAAAGGGCATGTGGAATATTATTTATAGCAGCATTATTTATATTAGTCAGATAATGGAACAATCCAAGTGCATATTTGTAGTAGAATAGGTAAGTTCATATAATACATTCTTATTGAGCTATGAAAGAAACTATTGGTAAATGCAAGGATGCATATTATAAACCTCATATTGAGTTAAAAATGCCAGGTACTAAAGCGTTAATTCCTATGAAGTTAAATAAACAAACAACCATAACTAATCCATGTTGTTTTACATCAAAATAGTGGTTATCCTTCAGGAAGAGGAAAAGCAAGATCTAAGAATGGGTTATGAGGGAGTTCTAGATACTGATAATATTCTATTTCTTTGGTGGTAGCAATTTGGATTTGTTTACTCAGTGAAAATTCAAGCAGCCATATACTCATAAAAGTACCTGAGTACATACTCAAGAAACATTGCATTATGGTCTTCTAAATCAGGGAAGATTCCCCACCCTTGATACCAAACCCATATGATGACATCATGAAGAAGGACATTTACTGGCCAATCTCATTTTGCACATAGAAATAAAAACCCTAAACAAAATGTGAGTAAATAAAGCAGCTAAAACATCTATATATGTATAATAATTATCTATCTTTCTAAAGTTAAAGAACGTGTTTAACTCAGCAGGGGAAGGAGTGAAGAGATAAAAGTAATACATTTGAAAATGGGTTAACAAATGACTTTATTAGGATTATTGTAGACATGTTAAATAGCATTTAGACAATACTAAAAACAGAGATTTGATGAAATGGAGAACAATCTGAAGAAGTTAACCATAATAAAACACAGGGCAGCCAAGAGATTTAAAAATAAAGAACTCAAGAGACATGGAAGATAAAATGAGAAAGTCTACTATTCATCTGTTCAAAGAGAATATACAGAATAAGAGAGACACATTAAAGAATTTATTAGCATAATGTGTTTTACAGCAATGCCTCATGAGTTTCTTTAGCTCAATAACAAAATTGGTTTTCTACATTGGCACAAGTAAAGGAAAAGGCCAGGGAAACATTGACCCAATTGGTGGGTTCCTGTTGAGGGGCAAGCCATGCCTGCGGACCTGAGATATCCTGAAGTGGCACTAATGCCTCCATGCATGTTCAAACCAAAGCAATCAAGTTCTTTTATTTGTACTTGAAAAACATATGTTGGGAAATCATGCAAATAATCGGACAAGATGAAGGAAGCTAATGCTGCTCTAACAGTTTTTTTCTATTAAATAAAACACATTCTTACCAGGTAGCTTACAAGTTCCTTATAAAAGCTCTCATCTTTGAAGTATCAAAATTGCATTTTAATAAATAAAATATCAATAATAGCTAAGTACAATATCTAGTATTTCTCATCCTAATTTAATTTGTTCTAACAGTTTCTTTAAAGTATATTAAGTAAAGAATATTTACTTTTGTGTTTAATTCACATTTTCCCCACATTGAGTTAGACACTTTCATAACAATAAACAAACAACAGTCTACCGAGGAATAACTTTTATGGCACATTTGACCATAAAAAGCAAAATAAATTTTGTCAGCATCCACATGTTAGGGGGCATAAAAAGCATGCTTTTGTTCTGTAAAGCTACTGCCTACATTAGGATAGGAATACAATCTAGTGGAATTGCAGTAAGATGGAAAAGGGCTTTTAGTTGTCAAGTGTTAGAGCTGAAGTATAGTTTTCGTTAAATGAACTAGGGACAGTCTCCATCAATTGGAGAATGTGAAACCAACCTTATACATAAAGTAAAACTAATCTTGCCTGAGAATAGTCAGTGTTTCAGTTAGAAAGAGAAGTGGCAGTCCCACCAGCAGTGCACCAGGGTTCCCTTTTCCCCACAACCTCGCCAGCATTTGTTGTTTGTTGATTTATTGATGATAGCCATTCTGACCGGGGTGAGGTGGTATCTCATTGTGGTTTTTA
>NW_017731703.1:1290775-1326720 GCF_001890085.2 Hipposideros armiger
AGAGAGAGAGAGAGAGAGAGAGAGAGAGAGAGAGAGAGAGAGAGAGAAGAGAGAGAGGATACTACAGATATCAAAGCCTTAGTGGTTTACAGGTAAAAAGTATGTTACAAGTATATCATATTTGTTAATTTCACATTTTTCTTTGTCACAGTAATATCCATTAGTAGAAACAAGGCAAATTAAAAATAAGCATTTTCAATTATTTTGAATTTTGGGTTTTTTTCTCAAATTTAACAATTTTTCAAGAGCAAACAACCTACACTACCACACTTTTCTTCCCAGGTTAGTTCTCATTTTTGATTCCCCAAAGTTGAGATAGATGAAGAATTACACTTAAGTTGAAAACACAAATATCAGGATGCATTTCCTTCTTAAGTCTATTCTGTTAGTACATAGTAATGCTTTCATTTATTTTGAGCTTTTCAAGCCCAATAACCTTTCAATTTCATTAAATATAAAGCTGATTTCCATGTTAGATGAATGGATTTGACATTACTAACATGTCAAAATAAGCTGCTTGGGTAAACAACTTTGTTTACATACATCAAAACTGCTTTTTAATTACAACAACATTTAATTGTGATACTCATTAGAACATGAAGTGAAACAACAGAAAACTTATGAGCTTTCCCAATTAAACTAAAAGCTTAATAGAGATTTGTTATAAATGTTTTTCATATTTTGACATTTCAGGTAAATGCACATATACTTAATTATATAAATCATTTTCATTCAACAAAAACAAATAAACAAGGAATAATTTTCAGACTTATGAAGAAAAATGAAAGCAGTGTAACATACAGGGAAGTGGGATGACTTTTCAAAACAGGCAGTAAGAGAAGGTCTCTCTGCGGAAATTACTTTGAGCCAAAACTCAATGGAGTGAGAGTAAGGCCATGTGGATTTTTGTAGGAAGAGCATAATAACAGAGAATAGAATGCATACAACTCTGAAACCAGGGAGTTCTCAGGTTGTTGATGATAAGGTGCCTGATGCATACTAAGAAAAGATGAATGGTAATAAATATGTTTGGAGAGATAGCCAGGGGCTAGATTTAGTTGGATTTTTGAGGCATTAATAAAGAATTTAGATTTTATTCTAAGTGTGATGGAAAGTGCTGGATAAGTCCTAGAGTATGGCTGTCGGCAGGTTTGGAGAACAACAAAATTCAATTCCTCAGCCCTTAGTTAAGGAAAGATAGACTAGGTTGTTAGATAAAAAGTCTGAAGATGAGAAATAACAATTTTGTTTATACCTGCAGATTACATACTGTATCCAAGCAAATACATTTCTATCTCTAAGACTGGAGTAATGAGTCTGGTCTAGGCCAATGAACAGGGGTATGAGGTTATATGCTGGACTGCTCCAACTTCATGTAGATATGGGCCTGATAGGAGTTTGTTAAATTTTCAGGAGGCATGTTATGACTCTAACTCATTCACTAACATTTTAATTTACAACTTTGCAAAAGTTTGTATGAACCTAAAGCTCACAGTTAGATCTCTTGTAAAGTCAACCCTCCATATCAATGGGTTCCACATCCATGGTCTTACAGGGCATCAAAATATTCAGGAAAAAAAAAAAGATTATGTAGCTATGTGATTAGGCCCATGATGATTGGCCTCTGTACTGAAAATGTACAAACTTTTTTCTCGTCATTATTTCATAAATGATACAGTATAACATTATTTACATAGGCTTGCATTGTGTTAGGTATACAATAAGTAATGTAGAGGTAATTTAAAGTATACAGGACTTTTTCTGCCTGACTTATTTCACTTAGCATTATAATCTCATGATCATTCCATGTTGTTGCAAATGGCACTATTTCATCTTTTCTTATGGCAGAGTAGTATTCCATTGTGTATATATACCACAGCTTCTTTATCCAATCATCTACACTTGAAATCTATGTAATTTTACTATTGTCACCCCAATAAATTTGAATTAAAAAAAAACTTATTGAAATTTTGCAGAGATATTTTCCCAATGATTAAATTCTGGGAAATATTGATCTAGGAGACTGCTGTTTCTCTACCTAAAATCAAAATGCAAACATATGGTAGGTGTTAGACTTAGTTTTTAACCCACTCAGGCACAATTTCTGTGTGTAGAGCTTTTCAGCTTAAATATTTGTGAGGTCATCTAAGTAAAGTGAAGTTCAAAATGTAAGCTCAGTTAAACCTGATTTTTCTGTTTAAGAGGACACTGGTAATTGACATCTGACAATTTAAACATCTGACTATATTATGGAATATGATACATAAATACCATGTTGAACTTAAGATTTTCAAAATAAAGAACATTAATATTACTTTAGAACTAAAGACAAATGTATAATGTCCCTTGACAATATGTGTAGGATCATGTTAGATTCTGGTTTCCAAGCTTCTAGCCTTTTGAATGAAGATTAATGAAACCATCAGCATAAACTTTGTTGCCTTCTTTATCCCTGGGCACTGAGAAATAAAGTCATTGGTTTTTGAATCGTCTACTAAACACAACACATATCTATTAATGTGTGTGTGTGTATATATATATATATGACACATATATATGTATATATATATTTACTTTACTTTTGAAAATTGCTTTTCCTTTGAGACCAAAATAAGATCTCAAACAAAGCAAAAGCAAGACACAATTTTATACATCAATGATACCCATCATTGGGAGTGCAAATCCCTTTGCATTTCCTTCAAACAAAAATAATCAAACTTTTTCTTTAGATCATCCATTGGAAAATCCTCATAATGATATCCTCCATTCAGGGATGGAAATGATAGGATAATATTCACTTATTATAATAATAACTTTCAACAAGATAGCATTCACAAAACTTAATGACTCAAGCAGACATTAAATGTATAATTTTAGCAAGCAACTATGTGGTAGAAGAACAAGTATATACAAATTACCTAATATAACTATTCCATGTGCAATGCATATGACAAAGGCAGGATTAGGCCTTTAACAGCTATAAAACATGCACAACAGAACAATGTAGTGAAATCAAATGTAATGATATGAAAATAAATATTACAAATAATAAGTTTTGTAATTGTGTAGATATTTGAAGTTTCTATTATGGTTACACACACACACACACACATAAGCACACACACAATGCACATGCATTTTACTACTGAATTTTGAAGCAAATGACAAAAATTATTACAGTATAAAGCTTTTAAATGGATGTGGTAAATTTGTCATGGTTAGTAGATTCATATTCAGTTAGGTAGCTTTTGACCTCACATATTATGCATTTTTTCAAATTTAGGTGAATAGTTCAATTTGTCACTTTTTAAAAGTAAGTGATCCTCCATGCTACACACTGGGTTACTCAGGAGAAACATATTAATAACTTGCATCAAACTTAAGCTAAATGTATAATTATCTACTAGAGACAAGCATTTAGTAATGTTTCAAGACTTTTAGTATTTACTCTTTTGTGATGGCCTTCAAGTTAAATAACTATGAGGGCAAAACTGTACCACATTTTACATAATAAAATCCATCAACCATGCTCCTATTGAACTATGCAATTCAACTATATTTCACTACATGAACTAATAATATTCATAGTTTTGGCATCATGTTATCAATCAATTTGAAGGAAGTTAGAAATGAGAACATAGAGAGATTCTGTGCTCCAACTTCTATTGTTTAGTATTTCTCAAGGACATGCTCATTGAGGGCTAATTTCATATTGTAATCAATAACTTTCATGTCCCCTTTATCCATGTCATTTAGAAGTTTAAATTTAGTCAACATTAAATGAAATACAGTAAATACAATTAGTCTGAATTAATGTTGGGGAACATGTTATCTAAATACTTTGATGCTAAGTTCTCTTTGACAGCTTTCAAAACAGAAGATATGAGCGTTTCCTGAGAAAATCAACAGAAAAAAACTGCTCTGTGTCTATTCTGACATGGGTCAAAATATAGCATTCTTGATTGGAAATGAAGAACTGTAAAATAGAACTACTATTGATTGGTAATAAGATCAATATTAATATAATAAAAATACATTTTCATAACTATGCATTATAAAATGGATCAACATTCCCAGCTATCTATATTAATATTTATATATGATATAAAATATTATTTGATGAAATTGAGATATTTTTCTCCTTAATTGTTTGCCCAAATATTTGTGTTACTGTGAGTGAAGAGACTTCTTTTTAAGTTTTAATCTTCTGATAAAATAATCATATCAATTTCTACTTATTTTACAATTTTTCCCTCAGGTGCTCAAAATCCACAAATCCTATTGTGTTGTCAACACCTGGAGAGAGGAGAGAATGTTGTTTGTGCACAAACTCCACGTTAAAGATTTATGTCTAAAAATACAAAAAGACAAACTGATACAAAGCATGCAGGTTTGCTGATAAACCGTCTGTTCCCTGTCATCACTCTTGGATGGTGTAATTGATTTGAGGAACTTGATTGCCTCCAGTGCTGAGTAAATCATCAAGTGCAGCTGCTTTTATTTCCATTGTTCACACTTCAAGTCAAACGGTCACCTGCTTCAGTCAAAAGTGCTCATCCAGTACTCCTCTACTCTTTCCTATAAAGTATCCCAGTTTAATTATTTTAAAACAATCTCAAGTGTTTTGAAAGTTCTATTCATTAAGGTTTATTTGGAAAGTAATTAAGAAAATTGTCCCCGTGGCATTTTCACCTTTATAGCCATTTCTCAGACCATGGCAATTGAGCACATAAATACAGAATCACAGGTCAGAATTGACTTTGGGGAGTAGTTGGTTTCATCTGCTATTCCACATTTGAACTATAATATTACTATGACAAGGCACTTAACAATTCCTCTTAAAATAAATTCGGATCACAACAGGAAATGAATGATAGAAAAACAAAATTATTTACATCAGGGAAAGTAATAAAAAATTTAACTCCTGAGCAAAATAGGGCACTGTCAAAGGGCTCAACTTTTCATCATCAAAATACAGTGACCATTTTAAATTTCAGGTTCAAGTGTAACATACAATTTATATTTCTTTTCCAGAGATTTAAAGTTAGAACACTCGGTTCTATCCACAGAGTTTGAAAAGAAGTCTACATATTTATACTCTAATGTTTATGTGTCAATAAAAAATGAAAACAGTTTTCATCAATATTACTTTTACTTTATTTGATTGAATTGCTTCAACAGCAACTTACAATTTTACAACTTAACTGACTGAGAGATAAAAAATGATGCAATCCATGGCACATTAACATCCTTTCAAGTACAGCTCTGCTTTTGTATGAAATCTTCTTGCCTGTTTTATTTTGCTTTTGTTTCTGCATTTCTGTAAAAATAAGATGCATATATTTTCAAAGGAAAAGTGTATCTAACTGTACCAAGATTTCCATCTGCATTCAGTTTAGTTGGAACATATGCTCGATTAATTTATATGGCCAAACTGAGGATTGCATATTCAGCTTAATTTAGTTCTCTATTTTTGAAAAGATTGAGATTGAATAGAATGCCTTTTCCTTTGTGTGCCCTGAATTTGTTCCACCTTCTTATAATGGAAGAATCTCATTCTGCCCTTTATTTCAACCTGGAGGGTACTAAGTCACTCCCTGAGGTGTCATAACCAAGGCACTAACGGTGATTCAGTTAGCAAGATGGTGATAATGATAACAATATCTCAGAGTCGTTTTTCCCTAGAGATTCTCAAAGACACTACCAGTACTCACTCTCCCATATTATGAATTTCATGAACTGTACCTGAAGGCTTAAATGTAGCCCTAAGCTGAAAAGTATTTTTTTGTTAAGTGGCACCTTGTTATCATTATAGCATACATCTGTTCCCTGTGTGTCTTTGGAGTTGTCTCTGCTTATGACAACAACAAGATTTTACAACTGTCAGCAAGTGCCTGCACCACTGGGAAAGGGCAAGAATATCTTCGTGTATCTTCAATATCACTACCCATATTCCTTTGCTATGGATAGTTATGGAGTAAATATATATTTAGTAGAGTAAAATGGTGCCAGGAAAAATTATCAGGGTCATGAAAGGGGGAAGGAGACCTGAATACTGTCAAGCTGTTTCATTTTATAAGAAAAATCTGGCATATCATTTTTGCTCAAAGCAATGTGTCTCTTTAGTTTCTAAAGGGTGTTTCTGAATTTTTATTTACTGGATATATTTGAGTACCAGTCAACAGTGAACAGCATTTCTTTAAAATTTCCTCTCTCATGCATTTGCTCCATGGGATGAAGTGAAGAGGCCCAACAAAAGCTGAAAGAAGAATATATGATATTTTGAAACAGTTCCCCTTTGATCAAAAGTGCTTTTAGAATGATTGAATGAATATGTGATAGAAGACAAAAGCAGAGGTTAACAGGAAGTATTGGGAATGTGTAAGGCCTTTCTGATATCAGAAATCTTTGCTGACTGTGGACATAATGATGTGTCTGAGTGCATTAAAGTTGCAAGGGCAGCATATCAAATGGAACTATAATTAGATCATGTTCATTATTAGTCCATTTTTTACTGTCATTAAAGGACAGTCAGTGAAAGCATTTGTTAAGTAATAGCTTTCCTTCAATGAAGTATTTGAGCTGAACACCTTGAATCTGCATGTATGTAGGCAGGCACTTGTAAGCAATACATAAACTCATATACTCATGATTACATAACTGGACACAGGTAGTGATCTAGAAGAAGGTAAGAAAATGAATGAGAACTACTGAAATCATTCTCTCTGAAATAGTGCTGGACATCAGAGCCTAAATATCTAATTCCTACTAGGCAAGGAAAAAAGTGTATGTTCATAGTTGACAAGGTCAGTACCTTCGTTTTCAATAGGAATGGAATTGCAAGTGCAAGGCAGCATTCTGCATAAATATCCAGCTCTCCTTCACAGGCGGGGGAGCACAGCAGTGGATCCGTCAGTGTTTTTATGACTTCATATCATCTCAAACATTCATGACCAATCCCCCACTCCATGAACTTTATCTTCCATCTCTTCACAAAATGCCATGTCAAGCTTTTTCAAAAAAATTGGCTCTAAAAGGCTTTCTAGATTTTTAACGTAATAAGGGATGTATATATAATAGGAGCAGTACATTAAAAAAAAAATATATATATATATATATATATACTCTCTTCAAATAACCTGTGTTGGTATACAATTAAAAAAATGTTGTACTAAATGATCAAAAGTTAAAATTTTTCCTTATCACAATTTCTTAATTTTAAGCTCCAGTGATTGGTATTAATATGGGGCATGAGATTTGGGAAAAATGCTCATTTGCATAAACAGCTACCCTCAAACCCTCTGTGATGTAATTTATTCATAGTCTACATACTGAAGAACTACTGCCTGAGGTTGTCAGGTAACTTCACAAAACCACATCACAGATTTACAACCAGCTGATTATACTGATCAAAGTATAACGATAGAAATTTCAGTCTTGGTTCAAGAGAAGAAACCTATGCAATTAAAGATTTATGAGTGGTAGAGCACATTTGCTCCAAGTGATGCTTTCATGAATAGTGCCCCAAATAAAATAGCATACTTTTCTCAGGACCCTAGAAACTGACTGAGGTCTGTGGCTTGGGGCTATTAACTGACAGCATGCCTGTAGGCACAAACTTGCTTTCATCTGCCTTGACTAACCATATGTAGGCCAATATTTAAACAGGAGTTTTAACCCAGCTGACTGTAACAGCTCCAAATGAGTCATTATGAACTATCGTTGAAGTCCTTAGTTCACACATAATTGGCCTGGAATACTAGAAGTACCTGAGCCTTTCATACCCATCAATCTGCTATTACTCAGATCACCTTTTTCACAGGATTGAAGCCCATATGTAATCTTCAATACGTATTCAATGATTATACCCTATGGAGCATTCATGTATAAAACACTTTCCCAGCCATTTTTAAAAAGGGCTGCTGAATTTATGAATAACTTCACACATCCCCATTTGTAAGAGAGTATCCTTAGGGATTTCATTCTGTAAAGATTAGATGGCAGAACTCCAAACTAAATAACCTCTTGTTTTGTGCACTTGCTTTATAAGTAAAAGAATAGGAATGAAATTCATTCTCACAGGCGACTCAGGTGGACATTGGATTTGAATTTATTTAAACAGATATTTTCTAAAAATTAGTAGGCCCGTTTAAAAAAATGCTTTAGCATCTTAATATCCCAGAATGATCAGAATCTTTTCCCCATATTTCCAAGGCTTAAGCTTAATTTAGAAGTGACTATTAACATAATTAAATTTAACTGAAACATTTAATTTAACTTAAATTGAGTGATAGTGTGTGTGTTTTAAATCTCATAAGGAGGATTTTTTGAGGAATTGACCATATCTATCTAGTGATTTCATTATTTGTAAGCTCATCACTTTCTCCTCAAATTGTGCCCTACAGGCTGCAGATAGGAAGGTGGGCTAAATCTGGTGGGTGGAGCTCAGTTTTTTCTTTCAAGAGAACAGTTCTGCCAATAATTATTTAAAATAGTGAGTTTACATGTAAGATTTCACTTAGAAAAACATTTGCCCTACTAAAATTCTTCCAAAATATCTTGTTTTAAACCATGAATCTTATCTATGCATTAAATAGTTTCTTTGAATTATAAAAAATTGGAAGAAACGTTTTGTGTTTACAATTTTTAGATGGAAATGACTTTAGTTTCATCAGTAGAACTTTAATGCATACTATACAAAAGTAGGTCATGACAGTCACAATGGATTACAATATATTTTTTTAATTTATTCAATGTTGTGAAAATTGTTTTCTTCACTGCTACTTGGTTAGGCTATTGTCAGATGTCTCTTTATAATATGATTAATAAACACATATTTTCTAAAAAGATACCATATGGAAGACACTCAGCTAAAACTATAAGATACCTAAAATATTTTGTATGTCTTACCTTGATGGGTCTTTCAATCCTGTTTTTTATATCCATGTAAACACAAATAATAACCTAAGGGTATATTTCACAGGAACGCAATGTGCTCTACAGGGATAGTGTGTTCTATGTATAATATTACCTGTATCCTAGCTCGTTAAAAATGGAGATGTCCAATCCCTCCCTGCACCTATTGAAACAAAGTAATTCTCAGTGCCTACTGCAAAATGAAAACATGTGCCCTTGTTTAAAAAGCAGGAAAAAAGTGCCATGAAATTGTGAAGCCTTTTCTTTTGTGCTGTAGGCCTTCTCTTTTACTTTATCATGATGTTTGTTGCTTGCCATTTTGTTCTAAATAAAGAAAAATTAAAATTATTTTTTTTTCATTTTAGATTTTTTTAAAAATTTTATTAAATGTATAGGGGTGACATTGGTTAGTAAAATTATATAGGTTGCAAGTGTACTGTTCTATAATACATTATCTACATATTGCATTGTGTGTTCACCACCGAGAGTCAGTTCTCCTTCCATCACCATGTATTCAACCCCCTTCACCCTCTTCTACCATCACCCTCTCCTCTCTTGCCCTCTGGTAACCATTTTATGTTCATTTTTATATTATGTAATGTCAGTTTAAAATGCAAATATTAAGAGCATCTAACATGTATATGGATTTACTGAACTTATTCAATTCATACTTTTAGTCAATACATGCTTATGTATTTCATTCTTATGAGAAAAATAAATGCTCCATAAAACCAATGCAGTTCTTATTTCATTTCCTGATATGCATACATTCTACAGCACTGTCTACTTTATGCTTAGTGATGAGTAAGAAAGGACTAAAAGGAAGAAACTATGGGTTGTCTTGTCTTTCTTTTTCCTTCCATGTCATCATTTTCAGCATAAGTATTTGGCCAATATGGGGAAGTAACAAAAAGAAAAGATGGGGCTCTTTGGTTGATAATGTTTCTTAGAATGCCATTTCCATCTTTAAATTCAAAGCAACATCCAATTTGAAGGAAATTTGAAAAGAAAAACAACAACCCTGTGAGGGCTGTTTATCTGCTTACTTGGTTGTAGAGATAACATGCTTACCTCGGTTTCACATTGAGTTTGGCTGAACACCTGAGCATCACAAATGTGATCTGTGAATGGTGTGACAAGAATAGTGGACAAATTTATTGCATATATCTCATTTGGTAATGCTCATCCTCAACTGCCCCATTGGACTTGCACTTGAAAAACATTAGTTGAAAATAAAATTATTAAGAACTTCAAGATGGTAAAACAGAACATTGAACCAAGTGTGGAGACCCTTCCGAGCATGGGTCTCTATGCTACTGCACATGTCTTACACCCAAGGTGTGACCTCTGAAAAAGGTCAGGGATTTTCCTTTTTAAATAAGCACCCCAGGGGTTTCTTATACATTTAAAGTTTAAGAACCATAGTGGCTAGTGGATTTCAGAGTTAGGAGAGTTCTTTTCTACCTGGCTAGGAAAAGGCTCATGGGCTCAGGTGGACTTGAATTGCTTACTTGAGAACATTGCTTCTGATCTCACCACCATGTGTATGCATCCTTGCCCTGAATACCCAGCCAGCTGTTAGTTAGTTTTCCAGTGCTTGACCCTCCCTAATTTTGAAAGTAGCAGTGATGGGGAGAAAGACTTGGAGATTTGAACTGTCTGTGGCTTTTCACAGAAAGTTTCCAAATTGATGAAATTATTAATATCATCCATATGACTTTCTGCCTCTTCACACACATTTGAAAAGCAGAACATGACATTCCATAGAAATGCATATGTCCTCGAATAGTCAGTAAACTGCCCTTGCATTTCAAAAAACAATTGAAATAACATGTTTTAGTATTTATAACATTTAATTATTGTATAGTAAGCAAATTTGAAAACCAAAGACATAAGGCCAAATAATGTGCAATACAAAAATTTAAAAACTGGTTGTATTTCACACTCAACAATTGCTGGTAAGCAATAATTTTACAGCTTTAAAAAATACGGTTCTCCAGAATTCTTCATATAAGCCAAGGTCATCAATGAAAATGCTCTTTTCACTATGACTATATCAATTAAAATAAAACATAAGTGAATTATATATTAACATGCTATTTTTACCTGCTTCTTTTTTTAAGAACTTAGTTTCATGAAACTATTCAAAAAACTGTAAAACTTTAGAAATGAACAGGGAATAAATAAGTGGTGCTACAAATGTGTATTGTAATGATGAAAAATGTCTCTTTTGGGCTGTGAATATTATCAACTTAATTCATTACCACAGATAAATGGAAATTGGCCTTAATGCTGCAAATATTCTTTTGGAAATTTAACTGAAATTAATAGAAAATAAAAAGCTATGTTCAAAGTAGATACATGGATGCGGATTTTCACTCAATCTGTGAAAGAAGTTATAAAATCCTAGTCAAGAATTGAAGAGGCTACTTCATGAAAAGTAGACTCACCTTAATGGAATGCATTTAAACCAAGATTAAATGAATGTTCCTTCCATTTTCATTCAGAGGAAGTTTGGAATGGATATCTCTAAAGACATTTGCATCCCTTTGAACAGATTTAGGAAAACAGTTTATTGCCCAGCCTTTCTCTTTGGCTCTCTGAATCTTTTCTACTCTATCTCAAAATGAAAAGAAGTTTCTTACCTTTTCTTCTTCTTTGAACAGACATGTTTGTATTATATGGCCACAAGTAAGGCGCGTTCTCCTTTTACTTCTAGTCTCTCTTCAGTTGAAATGTGCTTTTAACCTAGTGGGAAGAAATTTATTGAGTTACATTTACAAGTGTAACATGCAAGTCACCATTAAAGTATAGTTTACCAAAGGCATTACTATATGACTCATGCTGAGTCAGTTAGCTTTCAAGTTAACCTATACTTTGAAGAACTGTGTAATTGAAGATATTGGTTTGGTTTTGTTTTCTTAGTAGTCCTGAGGATGCTTTTTCAGCCTAAACTCATTTGCTAAACTATATTGATTATGAATCCAATTGTGGTAGATATCCTTCATTGAAAGTTCATATTCACTATTGCTACAGTGATATACCTAAAATCATATTTTTTTCAACAGACTTATTATTCTTTTAAATAAAATCCACTATGATTTTGGATAAAAATCATTAGCAGTGTTTGTTTGCTGTGAAATTAGATTGACAATTAAATAGGTCATGTTTAGAAATACAAATGATTTTGACATATTTAGGTTTTCTGTAAGTAAAACCTCCAGTGAGTTCCCTTTTTTTTTTTAAATTAAATTTATTGGGGATGACAATGGTTAGTAAAGTTACATAGGTTTCAAGTGTACAATTCTGTAATACATCATTTATATATCACATTGTATGCTCACCAGCCAGAGTCAGTTCTCCTTCATCATCATTTATTTGACCCCCTTTACCCTCTTCTACCATCCATCCTAAACCCTTACCCTCTGGTAACCACTAAATTGTTGTCGTGTCTATGAGTTTTTGTTTCTTTATTTGTTTGTCTTGTTCCTTTGTTGCTTTCAGTTTTATATCCCACACATGAGTAAAGTCATATAGTTCTCCACTTTTTCTTTCTGATTTATTTTGCTAGCATAATAATCTCAAGATCCATCCATGTTGGTGCAAATGGAAGTATTTCATCTTGTCTTATGGCAGAATAGTACTCCATTGTGTATATATACCACATCTTCTTTGTCCAATCATCTATCAAAGGACACTTTGGCTGTTTCCATGTCTTGGCCACTGTAAATAATGCTGCAATGAACATCAAAGTACATATATCTTTATGGATAAATGTTTTTAGATTTTTTGGGTATATACCTAGGAGAGGGATTGCTGGGTCATATGGTAATTCTATGCTCAATTTTTTGAGGAACCTCTATACTGTTTTTCCACAGTGGCTGTACCAATTTACATCCCCACCAACAGTGTATGAGGGGTTCTTTTTTCTCCACAGCCTCTCCAACACTTATTATTTGTCTTGTTGATGATAGCCATTTTAATAGGTATGAGGTGATATCTCATCGTGGTTTTGATTTGCATTTCCCTAATAGCTAGTGAAGTTGAGCATTTTTTCATATATCTGTTGGCTGTTTTCATGCCTTTTGGGGAGAAGTTTCTGTTCATGTCCTCTGTCCATTTTTCAATAATCAAAACAGCATGGTGTTGGCAGAAAAACATACACACAGGACAGTGGAATAGAATTGAAAACCCAGGAGTAAACCCACATAAATATGAACAGATAATTTTTTTTTACAAAGGAGCCAAAAATATACAATAGAGAAAAGAAAGCCTCTTCAATAAATGATGCTGGGAAAACTGGAAAGCCATGTGCAAAAGAATGAAACTAGACTGCTATCTGTCACCATATACCAAAATTAACTCAAAGCGAATCAAAGACCTAAACATAAGACCTGAAATAATAAACAGCACAGAAGAAAACATAGGTATTACCCTTATGGACCTCGGGTTCAAAGGGGATTTTATGAATTTGACCTCAAAGACAAGGGAAGTAAAAGCTTAAATAAATGAACAGGACTATATCAAACTAAAAAAAAACTTCTGCACAGCAAAAGAAACCATCAACAAAACAAAGAGGCAACCAACCAAATGGGAGAAGATATTTGCAAACAATGCCTCCAATAAGGATCTAATATCCAAAATATATACGGAACTCATACAACTCAACAACCAAAAGACAAACTCCAGTGAGTTCTTAATGCTAAAGCCTGTTACCTCTTCAACTTAATTATCATATCAGGAGAGCCCCTAGCATCTGAGAAAGGTTTGCCAAGGTAGGTATTAAGGAAACAAGGGAAAACATGGCAGTGATACAAGTGCAGTGTGGAGTTCCCTTGCTATAGACAGATATGCTACTTTCTCATGTATTTCTGTATCTTTGTCCATGCCCATGGACAAATAACTTACTCACTATAGGCTTCAATGTCCTAACTCTATAAAGTAAAGGGGTTGGGCTATTTGACCTTTTATGTTCCCTTTAGCCTTAAAAAGACACGTTTCTATAGCTTTCAACTGATGAACTATACAGAGACAGGAATACTTTAAGAATAATCCTCACAGCCTACTGGCCAATGATGACACAGATGCTGATGTTTTTAAGGAGGTAATAGAAGATATTTGATCCCAATGGTTTGGAGTCCCCCAGCTGTGATAAAGGAGAAAAGCTGAGAAGCTTCACAACATTAGTGTTCTTTGTCTCTTTGTGGATGACCCTTTCACGTTAATATCAACATCAGAAGCTGAATTCAAGAAAAGAAAGGGAGAGTCACACATTCTTTCAATAATCCTTTGTCAGTGAACATTTGAGAACCACAGGAAGCCAAATCAGACATCACTTAAAATAGTTTTTGGGTCAAGATTACAAAAAATAGGAAGACAGGGAAGAACAGTGGAATCAGCAGGAGTGTGTCGCCTCCAGCCCCTTAAACTAAGTTGCCACACAACCCAGAGCAAGTTAGCTAGAGCACTTCTCAGTGGGATTTTACCCATGGAAAGGCATTAACCACAAATTGTTCTCTGGAAGTATTTCCTCTCAACACCGAAAATCATCTGGAATAAAGAATGTTATTTGGTAAGGAAAAGTTCAATAAAGCATGCATGCCAAATTTTACTGTCTACAAAATTCATAATCAAACCTGAAAATAAGCATCGTAAATTGTGGAGTATAAGCCTGTGTATGATTTTTTTTTTTAATCTCAGGTCATCTATATGGCAATCATAAAGCTATTGTATTAACTGTTGGCTATTATTCATGGGGTTTACCAATGTACAGAGGGGAAAAAATGGACTGATAATAAACAGTATTTCTCTCTTCCTGGTTAAGAATCAGTATTTTCTAGTTGTACATAGTTAATTTTTAGAGTCACAAAGTGACTGTGGCTATCAAAACAAACTATAGAGCTATTTATATTCAGAGAGCATTTCAGTTCATACAATGAATAAAAAAATAAAATTTCAGCACCACTTGAGTCTGACACATCTCTGGTAAACTGTTCAAGTATAATTCACATATTCAGTAGACCACAATATTTACTATATTCCTTCAGAGATTTTCCTATTCACTCCCCTTCTATCCATTTCAAATATTCAGGTTGTTTATTTTCAAAATGTCTGTCCAAACTAATAAGCATACTATGAAAACAAACTAATGTCTGTTTTTTAAAAAACAATATTTTTTCTACCAGTAAATTATTTTTTAAAGATTGAATTGCTCCAAGTGCAAGTATAAAGTTCTATTATTTAAAAACTATTAAAATAAATATCAATTTATAAAAGTTACATTAATATTTCCTATAGGGTTTACTTGTACAAATTATTTAAGTACACAAAACTTGGGAAACATGGAGGAATGTAGAAATATGATTCATTTTACTTTATTATTTCAATTGTGTGTTTTTAACTGGCTACCTATAAAACAGAAGTTTAAATTGTAGCTCTTTGGACCAATAGTTGAATTAATTTTTACTGCTGACGATTTTTTATAGAATTAGGAAGCTATTTGTAGTCTCAAACCATAAATAAGATATGATTATTTAGCATGATTTTGCTATGTATGAAAAATTATGAAAAGAAAACAAAAAACATATAGCTAACTATAATCAGTACTAAGTCTGGATCAAATTTTTTGTAGTTTTCTTTCATTGAATATATCATAAAGATAAAAATTATTGAATGTTTGTTTGTCACACTTTAAAAGCCATAAAATGTAGCTTTTAAATTTAATATGTCACAGAATAATGTTATCCATGTGATCAACCATGCAAATAGTATATTTTCAAGATAATATTCTTATGTGTCTAGAATCCATACTTATTTTTTGTTTCCTTCCACACACGCAAAAACTGATTCCAGGTTAAGTGCTTTAATCTATTTTATGTTATAGTTCATTATAAATCCCCTCTGAGGTTACACCCTCATTGTTTTCTGTTTATGTTACATAGTGTACAACCTCTATTTTACTGATTGACTTTCTCTTTGTTTTATTATATGTCATTGTTTTCAAAACAGCTTACTTTTTAAATTAAATTTTGAAATACATTTTTAATTTCTCAATTACAGTCGACATACAATATTATATTAGTTTCAGGTGTAGAACATAGTGATTAGACATTTATATAACTTATAAAGTGATCACCCTGATAAGTCTAGTACCCATCTGCCACCATACATAGTTATTACAAAATGTTTTACTATATTCCCTATGCTGTACTTTACACCCTTGTGACTATTTTCTAACTACCAGTTTGTACTTCTTAATCCCTTCCCCTTTTACACCCCCCCCAAACTCCTCCCATCTGGCAACAATCAAAATGTTCTCTGTATCTATCAATTTGTTTCTGTTTTTTTTGTTCATTTATTTTGTTTTTTGTATTCCACATATAAGTGAAATAATATGGTATTTGTCTTTCTTGATCTGACTTATTTCACTAGCATAATACACTCTAGGTCCATCTATGTTGCATATGGCAAGACTTCATTCTTTTTTTATGGCTGAGTAATATTCCATAGTATATAAGTACCAGTTCTTTACAAATTCATTTATTGATGGACACGTAGGTTGCTTTCATATATTGGCTATTATAAATAATCCTGCAATGAACATAGGGATGCATATGTCCTTTCAAATTAGTGTTTTGCCAAGTCTTTCTTTGTCTCTTGTTACAGCTTTGTTTTAAAGTCTATTGTGTCTCATATGTGTTGCTGCCCCACTTTTTGTTGTTTGTTTGTTTTCATTTTCTATGAATTATCTTTCTCCATTCTTTTACTGTCAGTCTGTGTGTGTCGTTCGATATAAAGTGGGTCTTTGTAGGCAGCCTATTAATGGGTCTTGTTTTCTTATTCATTCAGCAACCCTATGTCTATTAATAGGAACATTTAATCCATTAACATTTAAAGTAATTGTTGCAGTTAATTTCATTTTATTATTCATAGTTTATTTTTTTCCTTCCTCTTCTTAAAAAAGTCCCTTTTACATTTCTTGTAATACCAGTTTGGTATTGAGAAGCTCTTTATCTCTTTCAATTCTAAATGAAAGCCTTACTGTGTAGATTAATCTTGGTTTTAGGTCCTTGTTTTCATCACTTTGACTATCTTGTACTAATCCCTTCTGGCCTGCAAAGTTTCTGTTCAGAAATCAGATGACAGTCTTATGGGAACGCCCTTAAAGATAACTGCTTTTTACCTGCTGCTTTTAAGATTCTCGTTGTTTTTAACCTTTGGCATTTTATTTATGATGTGTCTTGGTGTAGGTTGACCTTGTTTGGGACTCTCAGTGCTTACTGGGCTTGTATGTCTATTTATTTTCCCCGGTTAGGGAAGTTTTCCATCATTACTTCTTCATATAGGTTTCCAATTTCTTGCTCCCTTATTCTTGTACCTCTATGATGCAAATGTTGGTAAACTTGATGTTGTCCCAGAGGTCCTTTAACTATCCTCATTTTTTTTGGATTCTTTTTTTTTCTTTTTGCTGTTCTGACGGTGTTTTCTGTTCCCTTGCTTCCCAAATTGCTGATTCAATCATCTGCTTCATCTA
This sequence comes from Hipposideros armiger, assembly GCF_001890085.2. Taxonomy (NCBI): domain Eukaryota; kingdom Metazoa; phylum Chordata; class Mammalia; order Chiroptera; family Hipposideridae; genus Hipposideros; species Hipposideros armiger. The sequence goes on from NW_017731703.1 coordinate 1,308,225, forward strand.
ATCTACTGTTGATTCCTTCAAATGTATTTTTCATTTCAGTTATCGTATTCTTCATTTCTGACTGGCTCTGTTTTGTGTGTTCTATCTCCTTTTTTATGTTTTCTATCTCTTTGTTAAAGTTCTCACTGAGATTATCTACTCTTGCCCTAAGTTCTCAAGCATCCTTATAACTAGTGTTTTGAACTTAGTATCTGGTAAATTGCCTGTCTTCATTTTGTTTAGTTCTTTTCCTGGAGTTTTATTCTGTTCTTTCATTTGGGACATGTTTCATTGTCTCCTCTATTTAGCTGCTTCTCTATGTTTGTTTTTGTGTATTAGTTACAGCTTCTAAGTCTCACAGGCGTAGTAGAGTGGCCTCATGTAGAAGTTGTCATGTTGGACCCAGTGGTGCAGTCTTCCTGGTCACCTGAACCAGGTGTTCCAGTTGTATGCCTTGTATAAGTTGTGCTTCCTTCCTACTGTAGTTGAGCCTAGATTGCTGTTGGCATGTCAGTGTGAGGGGTTGACCCTCAGGCTGACTGGCTGTGAGGACGGGCCACGACTACCATGGAGGAGCTGTGGTGCAGGGCCTGACTCTATGGAGCAGGACTTGCTTTGCTGGGGCTCTGGTGCCTGCTGAGACTGCCCTTTGGGTGTGTCATTTGTTAGGTGGTGCTCTGCTGTGGTCTGAGGCTTGCCACCAGGTGTTTTGGTTCTGGGGCCTCTTGTGAGGGGCTCTGGTGTAGGCTCAGGTCAGCTGTTGCCTGTGTTCTGCCAGAGGCCACTTGGTATGAGTTACAAAGTGATCTGCAGGTTGTTGCCACTTATTCTGGGCTTGGAGGTACCTGAGAGAGGCTAAGCTGTGAACCAATGCTGACTGCTGCTAGTGTTGAGCTTGGGGCTGCTTAGTAAGTGGTACAGGAAGTGCCAAAGCCAGATGATGATGGTTTGGGGATTGTGAACTTTTGAGAGATTTTAGGAAAGTCCTCAGCATGAGCCGGGACAGGCTGTTTGTATGGAAAAACCACTGGAAGTGGCTTGGGTGCACCCAAAATTTGGGTTGGGCAGGATCTCAAGGAATCACCAGAGCAGGGCAAACACTGTTAGCCAAGTTAATGGACTCGGATATGATGCCTACCTGCCTGTGCAGACTGGGTAGGGCGAGGTCTCAACAAAGGAACGATGGCTTCTGCCAGCACTTTTGTCTTGGAGAAAGCTGCCCTTCCAGCCCTCCACATGAAGCTAGATAATTTAGTTCCTCCCTGTAGGCCCTTGGCTCTTTATGAGCTACTGTCCCAGTGCTGGAGCTCAGAGTAAGTAAGCCCATCAATAAGTAAATCTGTGTGTGGGTCCTTTAAGAGGAACACCTGGGACTCTATCATCCCTCATCTCACATAGCCACCATCCTCACCAGTTTTCAGAGACAGAAGTTATAGAGACTTCTCTTTTTGACACCGGAACCCGGGGCTGGAGAGCCTGGTGTGGGGCTGTAGCCCCTCACGCCTCAGGGGGACCTCCACAGCTGAGATCTCACTCCTGATTTTTAACAACCACACGTGGGTATAGGACCAGCCCGTTTCCCATCTCTGCCCCTCCTACCAATCTCGACATGGCCTCTTCTTTATAGCCTTAGTTAAAAGACTTTTGTTAAGTTAGACTTCAGGCAGTTCTCAATGATACTTGTTCTGTGGGTTACCTGCAATTTTGATGTGGTTGTAGGAGAATGTGAGCGCAGCATTTACCTACTCCACCATCTTGACCATAAGCCTCCAAATAATTTGCTTTTAAAAAATACATAAACTAATATAAATTATCTTGTCAAAGTGTTTTTTAATTAGACTTGTATGTGATTATTTTTTATAGTTCTTTATCATGAATATATATTAAAGATGGGCCAGTGTATTTCCGTAATGGAAGAAAATTTGTAGTGTTAATACAGTGATACAACTGAATAGGGATGTGTCAATCCATTTGTTTGATAGCTTGAGTGTGATAGACATAGTTGTGGACTTTGTCCGAACAAGTTCAAACAAGCACATTAAAACTCATAAGAGATTGAAAATTAAATTAAAATAGCATCAGTGTAAATAATGTCTGAACAATTTGTTATTAAAAAAGGTAATTTAGCTGGCAGAATTTGAAAACATACTAGTTGGGGTAATTTTCAAACTCAAACCTGGTGTATATTATTTAACTGTAATGAAGAAAATAACAAAACTATAGTCTATTCAGGTAACAGTTTTTGAACAAACATCCTGAAGCAACCTAAACAGTCATTACATTTTTATCAATAAAATAGGCTTTATATTTTTATCAAATAGTGTCTTCTGAGTATTTTTTTAACTACATTGCAAACATTTTGGTATACTGTGTTTTTATTTTAATTAAATTCAAATTATGCACATAAACACAGACCTCCAATATATATGAAACAAAAATGAATAATTGATGGGAGAAATAGAAAATTTAACAATTATTTTCAGATTCTTCAATATCTCTACCCTCAATGATAAAAATAAAAAATAAGCAGAAGATCAACAAAGAAATAAAAGACTTGAAAACACTATTAATCAATTAGAAATAAGAATATGTACAGAACACTTCACCCAACAGCAACAGAATACACTTTTTTCTGAGGTGCACATAGAAAACTCTACAGAAGAGACTGTATGCTAGGTCATAAAATAAACTTCAATACATTTTTTTAAATTGAAATCATACAAGAAAGACAAATACCATATGATCTCACTTATACGTGGATTCTAAAAAACTGAATAAATGAGAAATGTAAATAGGAATAGTCTCAGAGACACAGAGGAAAAACTGAGCGTTGCTAGGGAGGGGGTGGGGATGAAGGAGAAGGGGAAGGATGAGACAATACAAATTGGTAACTACAATACGGCCTCAGGGATAGAAAAGACAGTCTGGGGAATATAATCAATAATGTTGTAAATATTTTTTAGGGGGCCAATGGACTCATGTCTTGTTAGGGACATCACTTCATAGTCGGTGTAGTGGCCTGACCACCGCACTGTACATCTGAAGCTGATGTTGAATAATAATGTATGTCAACTATAATTATATATACATAAAGTCACAGGATGTGGAGTAGAGTGTGGAAATGGAGTCAATGGAATTGTAATAGATAAGTATGATATCGGGAGTGGGAGGGCAGTAGATGGAGGAAGGGGTTGTTTCTGTGTGAAGGGTGAAAAGGATAACTATTGCATTGTTCTGTACACCTGACTAACAATTAAAAAAAAAAAGAGCTTGCTCAAGAGTGTGAGCTCTGAGCAACAGGGTTGCCGGTTCAATTCCTGGCCTGAGCTGAGCTGCCACTGAGCTGCCAACAGGTGACCATCAAATAAAGAGTGTAAAAGCGATTTTTTTTAAAAGCATTGAGGCCAAAATAAAAACAAGTATCTAGCTGAAAAAAAAAATAAATTGAAATCATACACAGTGATTTGGACTGTGTGGTACCAGTATAAGGACAGACACAGAGATCAATCTAATAGTTATGAGGACCCAGAAATAAACCCCTTACATTTATAACTAATTGATTTTCAACGAGGGGATCAAATTGATTCAATTGGGAAATAATTGTCCTTTCAAAAAACAGTGCTGGGAAAACTGGATATCACACGCAAAAAAGAAAAAAGAAGAAAAAGAAAGAAATTGGTTCCCACCTATCATCATAAAAATTAATTCAAAATGCATCATAGTCCTAAATGTAAGAGCTAAAACTCTAAAATTTATAAGAAGCAAACATATAAGTAATTCTTGGTGAGCTTGGGTTAGGCAACATTTTCTTAGATATGATACCAAAATCACAAATGACAAAAGGAAAGTAGATAAAGAGGACTGAATCTAATTTAAAAATGTTTGAACTCAAAACAATACCATCAAGGAAGTTCAAAGATAACCCACAAAATGCTAGTATTTCAAATAATACACCTGAAGGGACTTGTCCCCAGAACATAGAAAGAACACTTACAACTTAATAGTAAAAAGATGAATAATAGAGTTAATAATTGGGCAAAGAATCTGAACAGACATTTCTCCAAAGAAGATGTACAAAAGGCCAATAAGTACATGAAAAGATACTCAAGATCATTAGTCATTAGGGCAATGTCAATCAAAACCACAGTGAGATACCAATTCAATTCTATGAGGATTGTTATAATCAAAAGACAGACAATAACAAGAGGATGCAGAGAAACTACATTCCTCATTCTTTGCTGGTGGAATGTACAACGGGAAGCCACCTTGAAAACCTTTTTTGGAAGTTCCTTAGAATGTTAAACATGGAGTGACCATAAGACCTAGCAATTTCACTCCTAGGTATAACTAATAGAAATGAAACTATATGTTTGTGTATAAATAAACTCATACATGAGTGGCCATAGCAGCATTATTCATAATAGCCAAAAAGTAGGAACAATTGACATGTCCATCAACTGTTGAGTGGATAAAACAAATGTAATATATTCATACAATTGAATATCTGGCAATAAAAAAGAATGATGTACTTATACATCTTAAAATATGAGCGAATCTTGAAAACATTATATTAGGGTTAAGAATCCACTCACAAAGACAGTATAATGTATGGGAACATTTTTGTGCAATGTTTAGAATAAACAAATTTATACAGACAAAACATAGATTAGTGGTTGCCTAGATTTGAGTGTGGGGTGGTGGGTAGCAATAGGGAGTAAACTGCTAACGTGTACCAGAATTATTTAGGGGATAATGAAAACATTCTATAGTTAAATTGTAGTAATGGTTGTGCAGCCCTGTGAATATACTAAAAACCACTGGATTATACAATTTAAATGTGTAAGAAGGTATATGATTACATCTCAATTAATATATATATATATATATATATTTCCAACATTTGAGTATCATTTCCTAGAAAATTGTTTAATGCAAATCATTCTGGAATACAATTATATACTAGTTGATTAAAGTTGGTTTAATTACAATATACAAAATAAATATTGCAGAAATAATATAGGTTTTGGACACCAATCCAATTGTCTAGGAATGTCCCCTTAATTCAGTTTCTGCAGAGTGTTTTATTTTTTATTTATTTATTTATTTTTTGATACCAGGATGCCACTAATTCCTTGAACTATAATGTGCACATTATAGTCTATTTCAAATATCTTATACAAATCCTTCAATTTTCTTTTACTCACTGATAGCAACCTCCTCAATCTTCCTCTAAAATTAGATAACATTTAATATTTTAATGCAAGCTAACATTTTAAGATTACAAATACAGTTTATCTCATTTCCACTGTATTTTTAACAATGTGAACATACTTCTGGAAGCAACAGGGGCTCCAAAAAAATCACAATGTGGGCCATAAATCTTTAGAATATATCATGTGGCTATTTCTTTTATTAATATCTTTTGACAGGAAAACTGCCTCTCTTCTCAGTTGTTTAAACTATAGAGGCAAGCACTCTTTAAAGATTATCTTTACCTACTTTTTTTTTCCCCCCTCAATGCCTTCCTTTCATCATCTTTTCCCAAAAAACTTTAAAGATTCTGCTGACTCCTCTACCATTCACATAGTGTTTATTTTGGGACTTCAGTATCCTGTGCTCCATCAAAAAATGCTTCTGTCACTTCCACCTTTCCCAGAATTTATACTCTTAGGGTTATAATTTCAAATCTACAGAGCATGGAAATGCTGATTTTCATTTGGTGTTGTGTGTGTGCATATGTGTGTGTGTGTGTGTGCACATATGCTTTTTTTTCAGAAAGCTTGCCTATTACCATATCTTTCTTTGTAGAAATGATTAACTTAACCAGGAATAGGTATCATGTAGCTAAAGCTGAAATCTCCTGGACACTGTGACTTATAAATCTCAGAAATGACCACCATCAACTCTTCTATTCCTGTATACCACTCCTCCCATCAAGAGATCTTATCTCATATTCTGGGTTGGTCTTGAAATTTATTTTTATTAATAGAATGTAGTGAAATTGACACTGAATTAGTTCCATGCCTTGCCCTTAAAAGGCCTGGTAGCTTTATCTTTCAATCTCTTGGAGCCCTAAGTTATTGTGTAAAAAATATTCTCTCCTATACAAACCAAACAAAAAAAAACAGTGCTTGGCCAGCCCATCACTATTCCAGGCATAGCCACAGAGGCTCATTTCATGTGAGCTAAAGCATGTTGAATATTTCAGCTCTAGTCAAAAACTCCCAGACAATGCACTGCATGAGTGACCTCAGCCAACCACGTGGAACAAAAATGAGCCCTACTCAAGTTTTAGATTCATGGACAAATAAATGGTTGTTATTTTTGCCACTAAGTTTTGGGGTGATTTGTATAATAGCAATAGACAGATAAAATAGGGATAAAGAAACCACAAAAGAAGAAAATATGGCAGCATGTTTACCATGGGAAAGAGCTACCATAATCAAAATTTTACAAACTTAGAGAAGAACCTTCACATTGATCTGTCTTAAAAGATTATATGAATATAAAAATACACTCTGTAGAAAATGAGTAAAGTTGAAATACAATGGATGTAATACAATGGCTATTAACAGGAATGTATCTTCATGTTTTCCCTTAAAAATTTGAGTCATTATGGTAAACATAAAATATAAAAGGAAAACCAGTATAGATATAGTGGGTTATTATTTATTGATCACAATACATTACAATAACCTTTTTGAGTCTAGCAAGAATAACAATGAGAAATTTATAGGTTTTAAATTTGATGATTGCCAGGATGTATAGGAATGGTAGATAAGATAAGTGAGGGTCTCTTCTTTATTATCTTCCTAGAAACGGCATGGCTGCATTTAATTCTTTTTATAACTACATACTTTTGTGCATGGTCATAATTTTCAACAATAAAAACTAACAATTTTTAATGGCTGTGTTAGTTACCTATTTCTGATTTAAAAAAAAAATGTTCCAACATTTAGTGGCATAAATCAACAAACATTTATTATTTTATAGTTTCTATAGGTCTTGAATGCCAGCCTGGCTTAGCTGGGTGCCTCTGCCTCAAGGTCTCTCATAAGGCTGTGATCAAGGTATTAGCCGGGACTTGTTCTCATATGAAGGCACGAAGGAAGTAGGATATGCTCCCAAAGCCATTCACGTAGTTGTGGGCAGAATTCAATCCCTCTGGGCAGTTGGACTGAGGGCCTCAACTCGTGGCTAATTTTATGGCCTTTACAGGTCAGCTCATGTTTCTTCGGAGCTAGCAAGTAAGAGAGCAAGAGCAGGCATATAAAACAGAAGACCAAGCCTCCTTATAACCTAATCTAAGAAGTAACATTCCATCACTTTGCCATTTCTATTTGTTAGAAGCAAGCCAATAATCCTAGACCTCCCTCAAGGAGAGAGACTGCAAAAGAACATAAATAGGGGCCAGCCGACTGGCACTGTGGTTAAGAGTTGGCTTGGGATTCCAGCTCTGAGCAGCAGGGCCCAGGTTTGGATCCCACATAGAGGGCCAGTGATGCTGCACCCTCTACAGCTAAGATGGTGAACAACAGCTCGACCTGGAGCTGGGCGGCCGTGAGTCACCTGCGACAGCGTAGGCTGCAGTGGGGCTGACAGGCAGCTGGCATGTGTTTTCGTGAGCTGCCATGGGCCACTGTGAGTGGCTGTCCAATGGCCAGCGAGTGACTGCTTCAACCGGGAAGAGCACAATGATGATACCAACATGGGCCAGTGAAGTGACGTCCTCCACAACTAGACTGTAGAACAACAACAAAAAAAAGGACAGCAATTTGTCTGTTCCCCTCCCCTAATTCCCCAATAAAATCTTAAAAAAAAAACAAAGAACATAAATAGCAGGAGGTGATGATAATTGAGGTCAGCCTAGTGGCTGCTTAACACAATGGTTCACAAAAATGAATAATGTTTCTAACCATATATCACAAACTTGAATGAAATGTTTAGTTCAATTTACAGAACAAATTAAAACAAGTTATTAATTACATTTAGTTCATATTTTAATAAGAATAGGATGTTATCTTTTAACAATATTAGGTTTCCTTTGTTTTTAACTAATCTAAGTATATCATTTACTCCTATATAAATATTTATACACAACTACAAAATAATAATGTCTTTTGAAATTGTGTTTCACATGATTTTTAGGACAATAACTTAACATTACAAAAGCATTCGAAAAGAAGAAAATATTCCTGCTTTAGAAGTGAGTCAACCTTTGGTATTTATTACTTTTAATGGGGCAGGTGTGTGCAGAGGGTGTGGAAAAACAAATTCCATGTTGTATTTTGAAACTTTTGGTTGCAAAAAAACAGAAACACAATGAAGTTATTTCAAGCAGTGGGAAATTTATTTTAAAAATAGGTATAAAAATGTTCATATTATCAATGTATATGTAGGAAAAAGGAAAAATAGGAGTGCAGTGCAAAACTATGAGAAAGAATCACCCTATCTCATGAGACAAAGACTCTACTTTTAACACTGGAAGGATTTATTATAGTTCTAGAAACTTTAGCAGGAAGGATTTTGAGAACTCCCAGCTAATACTTTGCCCATTAATGTCACGTTTTGACCATGAGTTCCTTCCATTTTCCCAGCCCTTTATTCTTATTTTCTTTCCTGTATTAATTTCCCTACTTCCTAATTCTGTCTAATTTCCCATATGGTTTCTGCCTCTTCATAAATTCATCCTTTCTTCATAGCTGTAAGTCTATCTCGTGCCATCCTTTCATGCTTAGTTCCCACTGCTAACTGGATTGTTCTCCTACTTCAAATTGCCAAGTGAGAGAATCTGATTGGTTCTACTAATTCTGTCAAACTTGGACAAGCTATAGGTGACTTGTAAGCCTACAGATCCACTGACCTTGAGAATGGTGTACAATGCAGATCCAAACACCTGTGACTGAGGGCAGAAAGCGTGGTGCCACAAAACATGGACTTGTGCTATTTTTTCCACTACAAGCAATCTGGTTAGCAAAACAAGTGCAGTCCATTGATAGTTTTTAAGCCCTCTTGCTAATTCAACTTGGGACCTGAAAATTAAAAGACAGAAATGAGACCCGAGTTACTCTTATTTATACATTTCTAGAGGTTCTACTACATTAAAAAGAGGCATACCTCTTAGTAGTGAGCATTTAATTACCAGCTACCTTTTAACAGATATTAACAGGAATGAAACGTAAGATAGGCACTAGAGGGTTAACAAGGAGGAAGATAGATATTAGGACAGAGACTTGTGAAATGAGTAAATGATGAATGGACAGTTCTGTTGAGCATGAGGCAAAAAAAATGTGTGTGTGTGTGTGTGTGTGTAGAGTATATATGAAAAACATTTTTATGTACATACAAAATAAAATAAATAAGAGAGGTGCTGGAGGACAGTAATAAAGAATCAAAACTACTATGTGGGTTGCACAGATAAATAATTCAGGATGAACAGCCAAGCAAGGATGGCAAGGTTGCTAAACTCCAAAAATGCCACGGAGCAGACAAAAGAGAATTTCCGCACAAGTAGAGTACATTTAGCAGTGTAAAACGAAGAAATGGCGATCAAGAGTGGGGAATATCTCTTAGGTACAAAATAGGGAGTTGGGTTATATGATAAGAACCTACATGCTGAGAAACTGGGATGCAAAATAGGAGCCCAACCAAGGTTAGGAGTAGCAGTAAGACTGAACAGATTCTGACATTGTTATTAGGCTGATTAACGATAACCAAAAGCTCATTTCATTTCTACATGCTTAAAACCAGAGTTGTCTGGGCTGGAACTGATCCACTAGGGTCTTAACACCAATATCACTTCCAAATTAGTAGGAGAGGGAAAAACCTTTGAGCTCATTCTGAAAATTCTTGGTAGGTTCAGTCTCTCCCTCCCAGCCCAATTTATTTCCCATAGTACTATTTTTAGCACTGGGACAAGGGGACAGGTTCATATCAGATTTATAACAATTACATTGGACATGTGTGGAAAGCACAGGGGACTTTCTGCACTGTGCACATCTGAATTACAGGAAAAGCTGCTTAAAATCATAGCAAGTCTATTTGCATATCACTGTCCAGTTGTCAGTTGGTGTCTCAGTTTATAAATGGGAAAACTCACAGTAGATTTAATTTTCATTGAGATATTAGACTTACTTATTGAAATACAGCATATGAAAAAGCATCTCTGGGTTTCCACTATCATATATGTATAGGATGGGGCTCCAATGTACAGGGTATGGGAGAGGAGAGGAAGATTTTCCACCTGAGGAAAGTCTCCAAAAATGACACCTTTTCAACAAACTTTTAAAAGTGTAATACGTGGCATAAGTATTGAATTAAGAGAGAGGTGAAAAATATTTTCAAGGAAGCAGTGTGAACCATGAGGAATATAGAGAATATAATCAAAAAGTATTTTTAAGAGCTTTCCCTCTTACTAACTGATGGCCTAGGCTCTGTGTACTGGCCCACTTCCATATCATCCTTGCCCATGTTTGCTCCCCTTGATGTTAGAATATGATGTTGTCTCTGATTGGCCAACTGTTAAAGAGGATAGCCCCAGGATCCATAGAATTCAGTGAGGTTAGGAATGTAAGTATTTGAATAAATACAATCATTCGAAAGTAAAATATTGACATGATTGATCAATGATATAAAAGAGGTATAAATTACTATGTGATTGCTAAAGAAGGAGATATGAATTCTGAAAAGACAGAGTAAGACTGTATTGAGAAGATTACACTTAAATAGGACTTGGAAAAATGAGTAGTTTTGTGTTTTTTTTAAGAGGAGTTATGAAGGGAGAACTTTTAATCATTGAGAATAATAAGAGAAAAGGTAGAGTTAGGAAAGTGCAGAGCCTGTAATGAAGTAATGATCAGTCTGATATGAATGGAGAGAGATGTATGTGCATGTGGGGAAGGGTGAAGCTATTTCAAGATAAGCCTAGAAAAACAGACTGACCAGATTATGAGAGGGCTTTAATTGCCAGCCTAAGAAATGATAAAACATAGGATGCCTGTGAAGATATTTTACTAAAGTGTTAGTATGTCTAGATCTGTGCTTTAGAAATACTACACAGACACTCTATGGAGTGTGCATGTATATGGCAACACTATTCAATATTAAGGATGCCTGCAACAGAGCTGCAATGTATTCACATATGTTTATGTTCATAAAATTACACATGAATATGGCTATGACATAAAGGGTACATGTGTATTACATATGAATGCTATATATATATATATATATAACACACACATATATATATACACATTGTACTTACAGATGTAAATATTTTAGTTAAAATTATTTTTAATTTTATTATAATGTAACATACCACTCTGTATTTTATTTCTGCTCAAAAAAAATCATTTCAATTATGTTTCGTTCTTATACATAGGGGAAACTTAAATAGCGCAAATACCAACCTGGGTCATATTAGAACTACTGGCTTAGAAATGAACATTGGCCAACAGTCATTAGAAACAGATAGCTGTTTAGTGGTGTGTGGGAAAGGAGTTGATGGTCACAGTCCAGTTCCTACTTAACAGGTGTCTACCTCATAAAACCACCATCATAATCAGCACTTATTGGCACCCTTATTGTCAGTGCGAGAACAGAAGCCAAGATTTAAGATTGCTTTCTCTTCTCTTTCTGTCAGAACTATGTGGGGAGCTTCCCTTCAACCTTTTATAATGGCTCTATGTTTTCCTTCTAACAATATTAATTTCTAAGATGAATTTAGTGTCTAAGAAGCTTCCTCTGGGGACTGTCATTGACTTCTTAAACTGACAGTAAATTCACTTTAGAAAATAATATCAGAAGGAAAACATGGAGTTATTATAAAAGGCTGTTTATAATGAGAACAGTTGAAGAGGTATCATTTCAAATCAGCAGTTTTAAAGACAGACATATGTTCCCACCACAGGGACTTGTCCTACTGCTGAACACCAGAAGAAAATTCATTACTTAACATCATTAATGGATCACACTGAAACTTAATCATAATCTACAAGATGAAATCCACAGCTTTACTCAGTGTTGCTTGTAATATTGGATGCTACTCAATGGAAGGAGAATTTTTTTCCATGCTTGCTGACATGCCATCTTCCATATTTTATGCTTTTAAGCATGAAATCTAATTACATAGAAACAAAAAATATTCAAATCCATTCATTTGCAATAGAATTATTTAAAACCTTCACTTACTGAATAAACTAGTATCAGCATTCATCTTTTGCACAAAGCTGTATTTTTAGATTTAAAAATGTTTTATAAGCGCTCTGTTGTATAGTTTTTATACTTGATTGCACTCACTCTGAAAAGATGTTTACTGTGCTGATATAGGAAACAATTAGCTCCACTTAAATGACTTAATGCAATGTTTCAATGGCAGTTGTTTTAGAATACTTTTTAAGGAGTGAAGAACAATGGACTTGAATGCATTACTATAATTATTATATGACATTTTTCATAGGACTTTCAATGTATAAGACTGAAAAAGCCAATTGCCCACATAACAAGAAAAATTAATTTATATTTTTTACCTAGAAAATAAAAATCAAAGAACAATTCACAAACATCTATATTTACAAGGGGTCTTATTCCAGGTAGAAGAGCCACACATCAGAAGAAACATGAGAACTTCCAGGATAGAATTAAAACTATAAGTCATTCATAGTTTCCCCAGGATCTTCTGAATGTATAATTTTGACTTGTTTATTGAAAATTTTCAACAAAGGAAATATTTTAAATATTCAATAAAAAACAAAGGAAAAGTAAAGCATTTTGAAGGTGATATATAAAATGTATGTATACATGCTTATTGACTGAAAAATTTAAAATACAGAAACACATCATTGCATTCCATAACCTTTTTATTGATTGTATACTGTTTTGTAGTGTCTCTTCATTCTTGCCTACAAACATAATTTTTTAGGAACATGAAATTGAATGTTCCCTAACAAATTGATGTGTTAAAATAAAAACTAAAATAAAGCTCTACATATTGGCTTAAGTTTTTGACATCATGTTTGTCCATAAAGAGAAAACAACACATTTATATAATTTCAGAGATAAGGAATTTCAAAATATCTCATTTGCAAATGAGAGAAGTCACCCAACCTCATAAAACTGCTTAAAAAAAGAGTCAAAATTAGCATCCATGTTCACAGTCTCCACTGTATAATAAAAGAGAAGATTTTCAAATAATAATATTGCAGTATGTTCTTTTGAATATGATAAGCCAAATTAACAAATTATTCCATATGTTTTCAATTGTTTCTTTAGCCTGTGACTATTTTCCTTATTTTGTTTAGTTTTGTTTTTTTCCCCCACCTTTTCTAAAGACCAACATCTACGTAAACTAAATCACACACAACTTATCTGGATGTTTAGATATCTAGAAAAGATTAAATTATTTCAATTTTATGTTCTGATTTCTATACAAATTTTAAAATATTATCTATTTAAACCTTTCTTAATTGAACTATAAAATACCTAAGGACACTAGAGCAATGAGTTCCCTATCTTTGAGCATCTGTCCTGACTTTTAGTAGAAACTCAATAAATGTATATTGATTTTATATTGAAGAAATAAAAAGAGACAGAAATTCTTCCAATATGCATAGGCAATATTCCACAAGGAAGCAGACAAGCAAATCTCACTTGACTTTAAAATTATTCCTAAGAACAAGGATAGAAGCACCTTTACCAATTTTACTCTTAAATAAGCTGACGATGTTAGTTAAAAATAAGTTTTCCTGCTCTAAAAAATAAGAGCATAAAACTTTTATGTAACCTTCTATTTTGTGATTGCTGCAATTTATCTTTTCAATTTAAGGTTTTCTTTCTCTCTTTTTTTTTAGAGGAAATCTATTGAAAATATTATTTCTGCCTAATTTTTAACCTCAGTTTATAAAGATATTCTGAACACTATGTTCCCACACTTAGTAGCTAATTCATAAAATACTTCATCAGATGATATCTTTGTTCTGATTATCACAATTCTATTCACTGAACAGTTTAGTATAACACTACGAATACATTTCTTACCTGACTTCATGTGAAAAAAACTACATAACATGAAAAGGCCCTGTGATATGAATATCGACAGACAGAGGTTTGTGATGTTCAAAGAGATGAAATGAAAACCTATAATTAATAGAAATTATAAATCTGAAGTATTGTGATAATACCACAAAGCTAGTAAGGTCACAGATAAAAAAGAAATCTTTATTTCATGATGCAGAGATTTTTATTCTCTTGAAACTCTTAATTTTGTACAATCACCATCCACCTTTTCATCTGAATGTCATTTTATGCATTGATGATCACTAAACTTCACAAAAGTGGAAAATATTTCAAGGTAGTTTAAAGGTAGCTCAGCAAAGTGGCATGTTATAAAATACTTCAATTTAACTTCTTCATGTTTGTTTCTCTCTCTACCCAAGCACACTGCTGCACCATTCATTGCTATCACTGCAGTATACCCTCAAACATTATACCACCTGTCAAACCTGGCATGAAATAGCTTGCAAGGTTTTTATGTTGATTTTAAGGAATTAGAAGCATCAACCATGTTATTTATTCTGGGTTAATCTTCAGTGATGTACACTGTTACCAGCAGCACTGGATTGCATCCTGAATAATCTTTTCAGGATTGGCTGCTGAAGTATTATATTGTCATCTGGATTAAGGTTGTCTACATTCTGCACCAAATTTTACTTTTTAAAAAGGACTTCAGGCTGTTAAATTCAGTCAAGAAGAAAGCTTCCTTCTCACAATTACAATTTACAAGACTACCTTCCACAATGAATGCAGAATATTTATCATCTTAGTGTTTTATAATTTTATTCACAGAATTAGGGTATCATCTCTATCCCTCACCTAATTAAAACATGTTATCTTTCATTGATAATGAAGAACAAGAGGAAATGGCTATGCAGGTATATAAAAGTACTAAAGTAGAATTTTGCAATATAACTTTTGGCAGTGCATCTTTGATGGGTGCAGTTTCAAAATCTTGAGTATTAAAAAGTAAAATAAATTTCTGGAATAAAGGCTAGAATAATACAATAGGAGGAGTGAAGAGACAGCAAAGCAGACACCAGGAAAGCCAGTGCTGCTGCGGAGGCCGCGGGGGAGCGGCACCGGCTCCACAGGATTCCCCGCAGAGGTGTGGAGACCTGGCAATCCAGCATTCAGCAGAGGAAAAGTTACAAGAGAAGGCATGGGGTGCAATGGTTCCACTAGTAATCAAATTAAAGAAATTCTATGAATTTTCTCAGAGCTAGCTTTCAGTGAGCTTCATAATTCCTCGTTCATAAGAACACCTGTCTTTATAGGCAAAAAACTGAACAAGGTGCTGATTTATTCTTCATCTGACTTGAACGTTATACCACACATGGAGTTTTGAAGAGAGCGAAACAAGTGAAGTCTGACAGCGCAAGGTCTCGCGAGTATGGTGGGTGTGGCAACACATCCCATCCAAGCTCCAATAAGTTTTTATGGTTGATCACACTTGTGGATGGAACACAACTCCTTTATAATTGCCCCTATTATTGTAGCTAATCACACCAGAGGCAGAAAACTAATAGAAGTCAAGACGTGGCCTGGACTACTACTTGTCATGCCTCTACCTCCTGAAACTCTGAACCAGCAGATCCTTACAGAATGAAGTTTAACCTTCCTGTGCATCCCAAATTGACTTGGAAAATATAAGTCTACTTTACACTTGCATGCTGACAAAATGGATGGGACTCAGCTATTGTAACACCAAATAACCTACTTTAGATTCAGAGCTTTCTGTTGACTGCCTTCCATGTGAGGCAGAATTGAAAGTATTTTGAAACCTGAGGGAGATTCAGGTCACTGGGGAGATTTTGATTATTTTGGAAAACAGATCACTGAGGGCCCGACCTTAACTAAGGAATCTCAGGCAAGTTGGTGCCTACTACTCTGGGAAGGGTGATATGGGACCTTTCACAACCTAAGAGAAGGAGCTCTATGGGATATCAAGTGGCATTGGGGTGCTGATCTGGTAACAAAGAAGAAAGGTAAGTCTGATCTTTTCCTGCAGCATTATTGAAACCTCTCTCACAGCTTAGAATGTTCCAACTAACATGTGTTACAGAGACACAAACAAGACTCAAAAGGGTAACTCATCACGAAGGTCTGGGCTGAGATATGGGCCTGCACAGGATTTTAGAGTGGGAGGAAGGGTGTGTGTGGCTCAAGCTAGGAGGCTCAGCTGTGAGCCAGGGGTGCTGGTGCTTTGGAATAGGGGCTGAGCATACAAGCACATGGATGGAAACTAAAAAATGTTGTCACTTTGAAGTCCAAGTGGGGAACACCATGAACACTGAGGACTCTGGATCAGCAAGGGCAACTGGGAGCAAAGGTCAGTCATGACTACAGGACTGGTTTCTACAGCAACCCTGCCGCAGCACAGTCAATGGAAACAAGAGAATGATCAGAACGACCTTGACCTCTCCATCTGATTTGTTAAGAGAATGGTCTCCCTTGGTCTTAGGGAACCCCTCGGCTTCTTGAAAAATTCACGGGTAAGGATAGAAGATGGCTTCCAGAAAATAGACAATTTCCTGCTAAACTATACATTTCACAACCCCAAATAACTGCTTGGAAAAATCAGAGGAGGGACATTATTTGTACCTGACTCACAGGGGTTATGCTTGGAATGAACTGGAGAATGTTGGGATCCCTAAGGACAAAGATCTTCAGAGTCCTGGGATAAGGAATCTGTGCCCTTTAATGCTCCTTACTCATGGGACCTTTTGCTTGGTTTCTGGTGGAGGACGTCCACTAATTCACTTCCATTCCCCCACTGCCTGAACCCAGTTCTGAAATCTCACCTGTTACTTAAGTAGTAACAGTGCAGTTACTTTGAAGCTCAGTTTTGTCATAACTAGGATTTTAATGTAAACACTTAACGCCTTCAAACCTCTTAAAAAACCATGTTCCTCTGCAGTCCATTCACGACAATCTCGAGCAAAGACATCAACACCGCACTGAAGCAGAAGCCTCACTGTGTTTGAGGATTGATCATTTACAGCAAGCATGAGGGCCGTTCTAAAATAAGAGAGGTCATTTCACCCTTAGGAACTTTATGGAAACAGCTACTTTGATAGACTTTACCAAGTTCAGTATATTGCTTGTCTGTGTAGAATTGACCAATTACATGCTTAAGTGTTCATCTTTGTAAATTATGTCCAAGGCTAAACTGAAGGGACAAAAAAAAAAGCATTTTGCCCCACTTGGGCACTACCCAGAAGTTGCTAATTTAAAGTCCTCTAATAGACAAGCAACTATGCTGAGGTAAAGATTAAAATGAAGAATTTCCTGTTTCAAAAAAAAAAAAAAAAGAAAGTCTGAGTTAGTGATGGTTTCTCCCACAAGCCCTGTTTTGCTCCCTCGGTCCACGTCTCATTTCTCCAGGCAGCATTGGCTCCTTCTCCCATTGAGGACCTTGTACTGGCCAAGGTCAATCATAGTTGGACCATTCATACATCTAGGTCTCATTCTTCTCACTGGTAAAATTAGGAATTGGAATGATCAATTGTTCTTACACATTTTTGGTCAAATTTCCCTTTGCAAAATAGAGGAAAGTTTTGGGAACTCCCCGCTCCACAAAAAAAATGCACAGAATCATAGCATCTCAGGAGTTTTAAGCCTATTGATGGTTTCCAAATTAAGGATACAGAGAAGAGAATATTTTAAAAATATATATTAAATATGATTTCAAAATATGCATTAACTTCATTAAGCTTTCCTGTAACCACAAACCATCTGCATTGAACATGCATTTAAGAGTGCAGCTTCAGAAGCTAGACCTTCTCAGTGGTGTTAGAGTAATTAAACAAGGGACACTTTAGACTGATGTGGCTTTAATGCCTTGGTAGCCTACATAATCAAGTCAAAACATAAGCCAGGGGCCAGCCGGGTAGCTCAATTGGTTAGAGTGCGTGCTCTTAACAACAAGGTTGCCAGTTCCACTCCCACATGGGATGGTGGGTTGTGCTCTCCCACCCCCCTACCCCTGCAACTAGATTGAAATCAGGTGACTGGACTTGGAGCTGAGCTTGTACCCTCCACAACTAAGATTGAAGGACAACAACTTGACTCGGAGCTGATGGATCCTGGAAAAACACAATGTCCCCCTTCCCCAATTCCCCAATACTGTTCCCTTCCCCAATTCCCTAATAAAATCTTTAAAAAAAAAAGAATCACTTGTTAAAAAAAAACAAAAAAACCTAAGCCAGACTTAGATTTTGAATCCAATAAACTGAAACTTAAGAACAACCAATCACAAAGCGCCAAGTAGGCATTCCCAAAGAAGACAACCACTAAGCTGTAGCCAATCAAATTATTTTATATTATGTTTACCTGTCTCCTCTAAAAAAAAAAAAAAAAAAAAAAAAAAAGAAAAAAATAAATAAAAAAAACCTCTCCTAGCTACCTTCGACTGAGCAATCATAACCACTTTTGGTTTGGCGCTGCCACAATCAAACCAAAC
>NW_017731703.1:1330180-1336759 GCF_001890085.2 Hipposideros armiger
CTCTGCTGTTCATATATATATATATATATATATATATATATATATATATATACACATTAATTCACCTTCTTCTTTAATCTTATCTAATCAGAGAATAAATGCAGGTTATTCCTCTTTGCTGCTCTAGAACTTTCCTTGTTTTTTGATTTCCTACATTGCCTTTCACCATACACACATGCATGTGCGCACATGTACACACACACACACGCACACACACATTTGCAGAAAAGCCTTCTTGATTTTCTCTTATGCACAAATAAAAGCCGTTAAGAGGTCGTTTTCTCCCTCCCTTCATTCAGAGAAATGTAATCTAGCTTTGAACAACTTGGGGTAGCAGACATACCATTACTTGGTAAAAGTTAATTTTATTATAATTCTAAGTATTTTCATATGCATTTTTGTACATTTATGTTTTAATTAATTTTGTTCTTTTATTAATAATTTAAGTAAATCTATCCCATTTACCAGATGAATTGTTATTTTGCTTTTAAATATCCATGATTCTTTAAGAAAAGTTTCTTTTTCTGCATAAAATTTGTTTTTATACTTGAAAATGAGCTTTTTATATTTCTAATAGACTTTAATTGGCTTATTCCCTATAATTTAATACCTAACGAAACCATTAGACCAGTACTGTTCAACATACAAATAGTGTGATGATGAAAATGTTCCACTGAACTGCCCAATATGGTCTCACTGGTTACATGTGGCTGATACTTAAAATGTACACTTGACCCCTGCACAACGTGGGGGATGGATTTGTGTCAAAAATTTGTGTATAACTTTTGACTCTCTGATAACTTAACCTTTAATAGCCTACTGTTGACTATAAGCTTTATTGATAACACAGTAAATTAACACATTATATATATTATATACTGTATTCTTACAATAAAGTAAGCTAGAGAAAGAAAACGTTTTTAAGAAAGTCAGTAGAAAAAATACATTTACAGTATTGATTTTAAAAAATCTAGATTAAAAGTGGATCCAGAGTTCAAACCCATGTTGTTTATGGGTTAATTATAGTTAGTGCAACAAGGAAATAAATATTTAGTTTAATTTAATTTTGATGAATGTAAATTCATATTAAATAGTCAGGTGTAGCTAGTAGCCACATATGGGCAGCATAGCTTTAGCTGATTATGATCATGCATTCAAATTCATAAAAATTATGTACACAGTATGGTTTTCATTATTACATTATAGAGTAGTTGGTAGAGATAGTATCAGAAAGTAATAAAGAATTTCAAATACATCTTCCCACAAACCAATAAATAATTTAATTAGTGAGCTAAAGAACTACTTTGAAAATTCCATTTAAAATTGATAACTTTATGGCTATTGTGATAATCATGCATGAAATGTTCATAAAAATCACAACTGCTTGTCTTGTATTTCCATAGTTTATTCTCAATGTTGTTGTAGTAGTCATTATCAATTTGTTTCCTCTCAGTAGCCTAATTAGTCACAATATTATTAAAATTCAAATTTTATATATACCTATATTTTTCAGCACATATAGCTAGGTGTGTTCTGTAGTATAATAAAACTATTTTTTTCTTCTGTCCAATTCCCTAGGTTAGAGTTTACTGTTAAATAGCTCTAAAAAAATAAGAAAATATATCCCAGATAATATTGATTTGTTAGTAACCCATCTTTCTCTAGCCCTATAAGTCAATGTCTCCTCTCCTTCCTTCCACCTCTTCCTGCCCTGCTTTCCTTTCTTACTCTCTCCAAGTGCTTACTAATGTAGATTACATGCACAGTGGCTCACATGTACTTTAGTTTCCTATTGCTGCCATAACAGATTAACACAAACTTAATAACTTACAACAACACATATTCATTATTTTGCAGTTGTGGAATTCAGAAGTCCTAAAGACAAGGTATCAGCAGGGCTGCATTCCTCCTGGGGTGTCAAGTGGAAACATGTCTTTGCTTTTTCCAACTTCCTGAGTCTACCTGCAGTCTTTAGCTCATGGCTTCTTCCATCTTTAAAGTCAACAGAGCAGCCTCTTCCAAGCTTTCCTTTCTCTCTTCTTTCTTTCTCCCCTTTCCTGGTCACATCTACTGCTCTGACTGTTTTCTTGCTTTGCTAGGAAGTTAACATAGTTACAGATTCTGGGCACATATCTTTGGAGAAATATTATTCTGCCTACTACAACACACATTTTATAACTTTTTAAAATATAAAAGTTATGGTAATGTTTTGAAAGGGCTAATTATATTTGTGAGTATAGATGCACATATATATTGATTCACATATATATCTATCTATATACGAGGTCGGACAATTAAGTTCGCGAACTTTCCACCATGTAAGTGCATCTAAATCCACATTAAAACACAAATTAATAACTAGATATGCAGTGCAATAAGATGACTGATATACTAATTCTTAAGTTTCATATGTTTTCAAAACTTTTATCCAAAAACTGTTCTTTGAAGATTTCTGAACAGCTCATATATTTCCTGATATGAATTTTTTTTTTGGTTTTGCATTCATCTGATTATGTTCTCATACACTATTCTTAACAAAGATAACACTTAATAATGCTTTTAGCTAATAGTTTGGTGATTCAAATTGTATTTTAACAAATGTACTGATATGTGAGTAGTGTGGTACAAAAGTCTTGCTACAGCCAAGAAATATTACATTAATAATCTCACCTCTATATATCAGACCTAGTATTGTAATCTAGCAGGTTAAATTTGTGTCAGAATGAACGTTTTAAGTCCCCAAACCTAACAATTTAAACAGTCATGCCAAGTTTTTCTTGACTAAATGTGGATCTAGTTAACAGACTAATTCTTGTCATGAAAATTTATGATCACACTCTTAAGTCAATTTGTTTTAAACTACTTAACACTGTGTAGTGGAAAGAAGACTGGTGTAGAATCACCTTGATATTGGCTTAAGCTCTGGCTTGGTTGCCCATTGGGCTGGGACTTTTGGCTCATCTCTTCAGCTCTCTAAGTTNGTGTGTGTGTGTGTGTGTGTGTGTGTGTGTGTGTGTGTGCGTGTGTGCACGTGTGTGTAACCTGGGCCTGGAATTTATATATGTCATGCTTGTAACAGCCCAGAACATGATAAGTGTTCGTTTTTTCTTAGATATTGCTTGTGTAATTTTAAAATTTTTCTATAAATATGCATACAAATAAACTAAAAAATAAATCCTTTATTATTTAATTTAAGTGACTTATTTTCTTTCTAGAATTCAGCTTACTTATACACTAAAATTAGCCATACTTTATTATTACAAATGTGACATTCTGTGCATTTTCTGTACTCATATTTACGGTTTCTAAATAAATGCAAAAAGAAGGAAAGGATATTTTATATTACCATAGGAAAAAGATGAGTAGCTGCTTCACAACTGAAAAAGCAAACAAACAAAAAACACTGGGAAGAATACAATAAAAAATACTTAATGTCTATGTAGTAATTTCATTTGCATTTAGCATCCTTCGCTGTATTATGTGACTTGAAATCATGTTCCTCTTCCCTTATCTCTTTTCAACAATGTATATTAGGTTTCTTGCCTGGAGAGACTGGCATAATATTACTTACACATATATATGTATGTATATATGTAAGTAGTGAAAAAAAAAATATATATATATTCACTTCTTAATGGAGATTTTCTAAAAAGGCTTTCCTTGCTGAGCTAATTTGCCCCCATTCTTAAAATAAATTTTAAAATAAGCTTTTCTAAACTGAATATACAAAATTAATATAAACAGATTTATGATGTATTTCTTCCTCTACCTATATTTTTTACAGCTGAAAATCAGATGTTTTAGGTAAGATTTGGTTCAAAATTGTTACACCAGATGCAATTTACCTTTTAACCTTAAGTCCTTCAATATCTCCTGTTCTATGCCTCATCCATCCACTGGTGAAGTGTGACAGATAAAAATGTCATTCCTTCTAAACAAGGGAATATTTGCACTCAAAATCACTTTTCACCCCCGTTCTTACACTTGTAATAAAACTAAGTAAAATACAAACATAGTTGGAAAGTGAAAGCCACACGCATTTTCTGCTTAATGAAACAACCTTCCCTGTTTTTTCCCCTCACAGCGTTGTTTTCTTGCTGGTACTATATTCTTCCTTTCCAAAAACAGCTGTTACATTCATTATGCACTTCATTCCTTTTCTAGGGCCAACTGTTTTTCAAGTCCTATAATTTTGCCTTCATTTTCTCATCCAAATATGAATATCTCGCTCCTCCTGACATGCACAGATATACTCTATTTTAGGTGCCAGGGCATGTCAATAGCATCAATCACCATTCGCACCATCGATCATGCAGCTATGAAGCAATCGGATGACATCTGCCATAACACCCTCTGTGCTATGATAATGCACTTGAATTTTGATGCAGGAGGATATTGGTTTACAGACTTGTAATCGATCTCAGCATCTTTTCAAGCAGGATAATTTGGAGCTGTAACAGAGAGTTGATCACACATTCTCAGAGTATGTTTGAACATGAACATAGAGTTCCATGTTGTTAACTAACATTAAGTAATTAAAATATAATTCATAATGTTTCCAACAGCCAATGTCATATTACTTATTCCAAACAATATATTGCTCTTTCATCTCTAGTCCTTTTCTCCATAAATATTAGTATTCTAGGATTTTTTTTAATTTTTAATTTTAGCAAGGTTGTGGCATTCTAAAATGCAAAGCACAAAGACAAAGTAATCTCATATTTAGTATGCCTGGCTTGAGCTATTTAAGGTATGCCTGTTCTATTTTATTTTTATTATACAAAACATTTTTATTTAGAACTACATAGTTTGTTTTCCTTTCATACCTAATATTAAGCAATGTTATTTAGGCTCTTGACTTGCAGTATTGGCATCAATTATCACAGAGCCAATTTTTGCATCATCTAATACAGTTAGTTTTTCAGCAGACACACTCCTCCTGTTCATCTGTGTTTTAAAAAATATGCTTCCTTTTGACACTTTCATAATAAATGTAATACCAAACCACTTGTATCACTTTAAGTAATATTAAGGTAGGTTTTTTTCCCTCTGCCAGAACTTTTGTTGGTATATGTTTGATACATACAAAACAGTGTATTGCTTCAAAAGGTGAAATTTTAAAGGCTTGTTTTATAACAAAATAGAGAAAATTGTCATTGTAGAGTAAAGTAGTTATTCCCAGCTATAACTGCTAAATTCATGTTAATTTTCTTTGTCTAATTTTATAGTGTTTCCATTAGCTGAGTCTTCTAATCAGTGGTGTGTTGTGAAATGTTTAAACTGGCACTCTGGCAGAGAAGGGGAGCACAAGCCCTGATTTGTACTATTTTCCAATCCCCATGGCGTAAATACCCCTACTCTGGCCAATTACTTTTTTAAATTCAGGTATAATTGACATATACAATTATATTAGTTTCAGGTGTAAAACAATATGATTTGATTAATATTACAAAATAATATATGCACATTTACACAGCAATATATTCCTTGCATTGTTGATGGTGATCTTTGGTACATGAAAAAAGCATAACATACCATAATAAATGTGAATAAAATATAAGAAAAAAATTGTAAATGAAAATAATTAAAAATGAACAGTAAAGCATATCTGATAGGATTGTTTAACTTGATCTCATTTGAGATTAGGTCATTATATCCTAACCTGAACCCTTTAAAACCCTTGATAATTTTTTTCACTTTTAAAGGAAGTCCTTCCCCTGACAGTCACGAAGCCCTGTGGTTCAACAAAGGAGGAGGGAGAAAGACTGCTTCCAAGATGACAAACGCTGGAGCGGGTTTTATGTTTGGTAAAACCTAGTGTTTTCAGATATTCTGATTAGTTAGAATTTAGGAATGTTATGAGGGATTTAATACTAAAAATAGACTAATATTTTAAAACACTTTCAAGATTATATATATATATATATTATACCGTATTATTTGGTTTGCAGGCCACATTTCTGCTTTAGTATTTGGGTTTAATTTCATGGATTGAGAAATATTTAATGAACAATGACTTAATAATTAACATTAACTTCACATGTCCCATAATTGCCTATCTTCATGCTTTTTTCCCCCACTTTTTCTTCCCTCATGGATCCCTGTCTTTCAAGGCATATCCACCTAATAACCTCTGCAAACTTTCCTCATCCTTTAAGGCCTATTTTAAATGCTACCAGCTCTAAGATACCTTTCCTGATTTCCTCTAATGAGAATTAATATATATATATATTTTTCTTCCTGTGTTCCCATCTTTTCTTTATTCACTTTTCAAACCCTGCCTAAATGTATGCTATTCTACCCCTTTATACTCTTCTGGTACCACACACTCAGAAAAATATTTATTAAATTGGACCAATTGCTTGTATGAGATTAAAAAATCTTCCTTAATATAGTAGTTTTGTAATGAGTGAGTTTTGTAATGAGTGAGATTGTAATGAGTCAGTTATTCATGTAACATACCTAGCTTAGAACTCTGCTGTTCATATATATATATATATATATATATATATATATATACACATTAATTCACCTTCTTCTTTAATCTTATCTAATCAGAGAATAAATGCAGGTTATTCC
>NW_017731703.1:1341984-1343591 GCF_001890085.2 Hipposideros armiger
GGGTGATACCTAATTTTAACCTTTTCTGTAACATAATACATTTGACATTTTAAAAAATATAAAAATTCTTATATTACAAAAGCAATCTCATTGGTACTGAATTGCCAATTCTTTTTCTCTTTTTTCTGGCAACCATGAGGCCCAGATGCTAAGCACTGGAAGATATTTCTTCCAATAGCAGCATCTGGCGTGCTGGCAGACTCCATAAGCAATTTTGTTTTATAGCTTTAAAGCAGCTTCTGGGTCTATTACATGGTTAATCTGATGGGCTGTCTGGGCTGCCTTGTCCTCCTGGATGCCATATGCCAACAGCTAGAGATGCAGTGAACTGTCTGCCCATTAGGGCTGCTATAAAGAGCACACCTGAAAAAAATCAGCTGCAAAGAGTGCTCTACTCCTGTTCAGCCATTACAGTATCAATGATGAGTGAGTGACCTGGCTAAAATAGTGATAAAAACTTGCCAAAATGTTCAATGCCCTCTGAGCCACAGCAGAGACTAGAAAACTATAAATAATAAAATATTCAGCAAATCACTGTGTCATTTGATAGTGAAATAAGGATTTGCAATTTCCCCCATGCAAGAAAAGGAACACAAAATGAGGAGTAGAATTACGAGGATGAGTGACACAAATACCTCTGTTCTGTGGCAAATGATTCATAAAAGCACTCATACAACCTTCTGAGTGTTAGGGTTGTATCTAACTCATGTTTATATTTTAAGGGCCTACCAGAGTATTTTATCATGGTAGAAACAAAATAAGTGGTTTTAAATAAATAAAAGCAAATAACATGATAACACTACAAATAACATTGCTATTGTATGATACATTTTATTAATTTCTTATCCTTTAACATTGCATCATTAACTTCTTATTTTTTAATATTGTATTTTGTATAGCTTTTTCAGAGAATATTTTCATTACCACCCAGGCTACATTGGGCCCCAATCTTCTGTACATCACAATATCTGCCAGTACATGCCATTATATCATTTATCACCATTTACATTTATATACTCGTGTGATTATATTAAACTGCATCCCAGTCTTTTAATGAAAACAGGTTAATTTTGTTTTAATTTAAAACATGCCAACATACACTAATGTTTTAAATTTTTTCATATGAGGGCCAAGACATATTATTTGGTTGTAGATGAGTTCAAGGACTGCACACTAACACAGATCAATTGATAAATAAATAATGCAAGAGATCAGAGAAGAGGAACCAAAGTTAATCAAGTAAATGAGTTAAGTGTAGGTTAAGTCAAGTGTATACTCTATTTGAATATCTCTCATGCTTGGAACTGCTGATTCTTTTTTTAGCCTCATCCCTTTGACCCAATCTTCTGTCACACTCTTCTATTCTACTTTTAAGACCTCAAGTGGTTAGACTTGGCTCTGCCAGATAATCCAGGATACATTCCCTATTTTATTAGTCAATTTATTAGCAATCTCAATTCTATCTACAAACTTCATTCCTTTTTCCCTTGTAGCAAAACCTATTTCTAAATTTTGAGATTAAGACATAAACATCTTATTCTATCTCCCACACTGCCAAAACACCAGAATTTGAGGGTGCAGATAGAATGTACTCTTGATAAAGTTTC
>NW_017731703.1:1345291-1346433 GCF_001890085.2 Hipposideros armiger
AGAAAATACCAGAAAACAGAAAACCTGTTCACCATCTTAGTCTTCTCTTTTATAGTAAGAGATACACTATTGTACTAAAATATACACAAAAAGAAAAATTGAATGGAGCGTCCACCTTTGTTTTGTTAATGAAATAGCCAATGGCAGCTCTTAGTTTAAGAGAGACTTTAAGAAAAACTATAGAAGTTTCCATTTAAAGTTTTTGAAGTTTTCAAATATAGGAATATTCTTTGAAGCCAAGTTTTAAGGGAAATTACTAAGATACATAGAAAAGGCAGATCTTTGTGGATCACGCGCAGAGTTCACAATTTTGAGTTACAGCCCTCACGCTGTGCTTTGCCTATCATTGGTAGCCCTACGGTATCATTTGAGTAAAATCACATTGTTTGGAGAAGTAACTCATGCTGTTCTATCACCAAGCAATCAGTAACAGAGATCAATTGGACAGAATAGAAGGAAAAAAAGGAAAGAGGTAGTTAAAACGCTACTATCTCTGACATAAAAGATATTAAGAGGGAAGTTATTAACAGTAGCCTATATAGAAGTTATATTAACCTATATAAATTATTTTTAATACATACTCATCACCTAATAACTTTAAAGTAAAATATATATTTGCAAAGCATATATCTGGATGGGTAAACTGCAGGACAAAACATGACATGCATCAGATATATAAATATAACCTTAATCATTGAAATTGGTTAACATTGATAAACTGACTCACAAAGCTAAGTCATAAAACCAACAAAGATGGTTCTACCATTTTTCTTAAAACATTCCTCAATAAAGTTAAATTGAATCCCTACATTTAATATTATTTTATACTATTTCCAAAGATAGTAGTTTGATGATATAATTTTATTATTTGACACTTCTCAGGGCTTTTTATGTCTTTAATATAAGCCTGAGAATAATGTCATGAAATTGTACCTTGACGAAGGTGAACAATATCCAATTACCAGAGATGAAGAATTTTCTTAAAATTAACGAATTTTCATTGAAGAAACTTGGCTCATAAAGCTTGAAGGACACTGTCTAATAGAGTATAAATGAAGACAAGTCCGGAGGCAAAGAAAACTAGTTTAAAATACTGACTATGGCATTTATAAACTTTGTGACTTTGTATAAGTTCCTTAATA
>NW_017731703.1:1349257-1350621 GCF_001890085.2 Hipposideros armiger
ATTTTTTTTTAAAATTACCAAATGATGTAATGTTTGGTAATATAGCTTTTTCTTTGTTTGTCTGTTTTAATGTTGTCTCATCCCAGTTTTGAAGCCTTGACTAGAATCTGGTCAGCTCCCCTTCTTGAGCAGTTAAATCCACATCCAACCTTACATCTGGCTCTCACAATCTTGGGCCACCATGAACAAGCCCTAATTACTCCAGGGTCAGGTAAACTAGATCCAGACAACTAAGGTCAGCCCCTATGCCCAAGAGACCAAGAGAAATCATTAGAATTAGCCAATCCTGGGCAACCCAGCTAACCCATCCTCCTTACCATACATAAGCTGCCTCCTACAGCTCCAGCTTGCTGTTACCCTGTCCTGGGTACAGCCTTCCGTCTTGCCTTGCCAGGAGGTCTTCTCTCAATTGGAGCTGTAACAGAGTTTTTGCCTTTGACCCATGTGAGTCTTATTCACTGGTTGTGTTCTGACATCAAAATCTTTAAATCTTATAAAAACAACAGGAACTGTGAGCAAGATGACATGGTCATGACCACTGACTCCTGCATAGCTTTATGGGGGGACTGTTTTTGCCTTACTGTTTGGTTCCAAACCACCACATGAGCAGCTTGAGATGGAAATCCAGCAGCTTAGCTAAAGCCTTGTTACTTGCTGCTGTCTCTGTAGGTGATTGTCATGCCTCTCCTTATCCAAATTTCTTGAGCATGGGGATACTCAAAGGAATAGTGTTCACTGGCTAAACTTCCTGGGCTAGATATTAGCTGAAGTGAAGCACATCTTAGGGCAGTAGGAGTAGTAGGCCACTTGAGTCACACCTTCTCAAGTTGGGCATTCAGGTGTGTTTCAGATCACAACCTGTGTTTGGCAGACGCCTATTCCAGGGGTCCATCCTTCTTCATCACTGGTGTTTCTCTATAATTATTTGGGGGCACAGCTCTGGTTTGGCTGTATGTTTTGGGCTGGAGTAAATTGTTGGTTCAGCTGCTCAACAGTGGATAAATGGTACTCAGATCTTGTTGGCATTGTTCAGGTGGAGGTAGTGGCCTACCTGCCTTCTTTGTTGTTGCATATGTTGCTATTATCATCAGTAAACTTCATGCCCCCTGACCCTCAAGAGTATAGTGGGTTGCACTTGGAGGCCAGGAGCCTAATGCTTAATCATTAGGGGTTCTATGAGGCAAGACAAGAATATCTCATCCCTGTATCCTGCCCCACCTCAAGAACATCTGCTGAAGTTACCCAGTTGCTTAAATAATGCAAACCTCCTAACCAGTGTGCCTGGACCTTAGTAAGTGCAACTGTGTATCACATGCAAAAGGAATGATAACTTGGGAAAAGGGGGCTAACTATGTTCCCCCAAA
>NW_017731703.1:1351071-1384790 GCF_001890085.2 Hipposideros armiger
TATATATATTTTTCACCCAATGGAAAATCTGAAATGTACCATAAGAATTTACATAACAAAAACATAAAAAGCATAAAAGGCACTGATTGACTTTTGTGCCTCTATAACAGACATTCTACACTTTAACTTATTATATAAGACCTACTATATAATAACTTATTATATAAGACCTAATGGATAAAGGCTAATTATTTCCACTGAATCTTCATTTGCTAGCCTGAAACTGATTGTTCTTACACCTGGAAAGAATAAATGGCACCTCATGGTGAATTCCTAGAATCGTAATGATGTTGTCTCATGCATTAAGACCTTACGCAATACCCATGTTATGGACTGAATTGTGTCTCCTCTACATTCATGTTGCAGTCCTAACCTCGAGTACCGTAGAAGGTGGCTATATTTGGAGACAGGCTTTCCAAAGAGGTCAAATGAGGTCATGTGCATATAGATAGGCCCTAATTCAATATGACTGGTATCCTTATAAGAAGAGGAGATTAAGACACAGACTTGTCCAGAGGAAAGAATATGTGAAGAAAGAGGGAAAGGACAACCATAGACCTCAGAATGAAACCAACCTTACCAACACCTTGATCATGGATTTCCAACCTCCAGAAGTGTGAAAGAATAAATTTCTATTGTTTAAGTCACCCAGTCTGTATATTTTGGCACGGTGTCTGTAGCAAACTAATACCACCCAATATTATAGAAATTATTACTCCATTCAATCAGCAAACTAAATATTTTGCTATTATAAACTTGGCTAATATACACGTATTCTACTCAGTGCTTATTTCAACAGCTCCTCAGGCACAGATTGCCTTCATCTGTGAAGGGACACAACACATCTCGATTAGGTTACACATGGGCACCTCTGCAGGCTCGCCATGGCACACCATCTTTGCAGACAAGATTTTAACTGCATCCATCTTTATCCAGAAACTTAGGTATCACATAGTGATGACACCCTCTTCCAAGGGATTTCATTGGACACACTCTAAGGAGATATCAGTCCAACATTTTAAAAATCCTTTTTGGGTTCTGAGCCAACCTATTCCTTATTTACAAATTCCATTAATCTCACTGATGCTGCTACTTACAAATCAGCCCACCTTAAGTAGAATTCCTCCCAAAGCGTTAAAGTCTCTCTAAATTCAAATAATAGGTACTCCTGTTAGTGCCCTCAGAGTCTCCTTCATTGTAGAGCCTTTGGTAACCTCTTTGCCTGCCTCTTAGAATCTCTGGACCACCTATTATGGCATAAGTTGGCCATGGGCTTCTGATGTAAAGAAAAAAACCAACAACAAAAAATTACCATTTTTGGTCTCTGTGCTATACATAATAAGAGTGAAAATTGCTGGCCACCTACTGGCCTCTCCTGGAAATAAGGGCTCTCATAGACCCTGAGCCTGTGACTCTCCTCCCCTAGTGCCCACTATTCTTTGGATAATGAAATATATACTTTGGATACTCCACAAGCTCACCACTGAGCTATCTAGGCCTTACTGGTACAGGATGGAGCCATACCTGGACCCTCTGACATATTCCATCTGCAGGAGGGGATGGCCTTTCATGTCCTCAGCCCCTTGTCAGATACTATGAGTACTTCCTCCATGGATCACCCCTCCCCCAAGCCCCGTGACTACCTGGGAGTCCCTTGAGATTAACTGAGTGAATAGCAAAGGGAGCTCATAGACTCTACGGATTGTACTGCAGCCATTATAGGTCATGAAGCTCAATGGAATGTTGCTGCCTTCCATCTCTTAACCAAGATGACTCTGACAAAGGAGAAGACCCAAAGGTCAACACAACTGAACTAACTTCAGGCAGCCATCTTAACACCAGGTTCCCTGGTTAGCAAATGGCTTCATATGCACATTTTTATAGACTGCTGAACTATTGCTGAAGGGTTGTTCCCTTCAAAGTAGAGAACTCTGGGAATCTCTTGCCTCACAGATACCCAAAATATAAATCAAGGTCACACATGTCTCTGCATACACTAAGGCCACAATACAAGGTCTCAGCAGGACACTCCTTATCCCCATTACTGATGGTGATCAACACTCAAATTCATTTTTCAGAATACACAATGCTGGGCTCTGGAAAAAGACATTCAATGAAACTTTCATTTCCCTGATAGCTCCCAGGGAATTAAGAGGCCTAATGGGCTCCTTAAAAACTCCTATTTAAATTACAAAATGACAAATTAACCTGTAAATGGGGCTCTATCTTACCCCAGACTTTAATCATTCTTAATACAAGGCCTCTTGGCCAACTCACACCTTACACCAACTTTAACAAAATCTTCCCATCATCATTTCCTATATTAAATGAGGGATATGTGTTGCCTCCATGTATACAGATATTTATATTTGAGGGTCTTTAATAATAGATCCACCTATCGTTATGAGTTTTTGATCCTGCTCACATCTCAGAAGGGCTGGAAGCCAGATAGAGGACACATATTCTCCTGGCACCAGTTAACCGTAAATTCACCCATGAGCCAGGCACCTGCCCATGTGTCAAGAGTTTAGGTAAGCTATTACTTCTTGTAGTGTTGCCTCAGCATCTATTTTATTTGGCCAAGCAGTCTGCAGTGACTTGAAATTAACACTAGCCCCTCATGCCAAGTGCGTACCCTTGATAGCCCACAGAGTCACAAGCAAATATAAAATCTTGACATGACTTCCCAACAGCTCTTGTGATCAACAGTCTTCCAGGTCTCCTAGGGCCTTCTTCATCTTATGTGCCCCTTAAATAACACCCCCATGTGGCGTACCAAATCCCACTATTTTGGTTTGAATTGACTAATGCAGCCTTGGCCTGAAAACTCCAAAGCACTCCACCCATGGACCCTATTAAAGAATGTGTCCCAGGTCCTGCTTCTGTCCAGCTGCACTCTACCCTGATCTTCCCATATGGTTCCTTGAGGCATTCCAGGTACTTCTTCTAGGTTCTGTGAGTAATAAACTTCTCTATTTCAACTCTTTCTGTGATCTATTGTGAAATAGCAGGTCACCAGCCAGCACTCTGTGTCCTACTTAATAAGTGCTATTCTGATAAATTCATAACACCATTTGATACGAGATCCATTTAAGACTGAGATTTCACTACCCCAAATATCTTCCCCAATGTTCAGGATTTAAAGGGCAAATAATTAATCCAGGCTCTCCCTCTGATCCTAGCTAGAAAATTAAAAGTTATGTTCCCAGGCCATTCCTACTACCAGGAAGGGAGGTAAAACGAAACAAAGCAAAACAAAAACTCCCCTTAGTAAATGAAAATAAAATTTGAAGATAATAATGAAATTAACACCATATCCCAAAATGATGACACTGGACCTATCCTTGGTAATTAATGCATGCTAGACACAATTGAACATCAGACAACAAAAGCCTGTCGAGTGCAGCTGTACACCATTCTGTTGGCTGTTGATCTTGTTATTATTAGTCTGGGTACTTTCATTGATATGTGATTTGGAGGCCCAAGCCCTCTAAATAAGCCACTGTTTCAACAAAATAGAGCAAATGCTGAGGGGGCCCACGTCATCGAGTTTGGCTGATACAGGCCATGCCGCTCAAAAGCATCTCTGGCTTACCTATCATCAATCAAACCAACAACTGAGACAAAGGGCCCACTGTCATTAGCTTAACCAAGGGCATGCCTACAGGCTAAGTTAAAGCTCCAACTTCAGCCACAAATATTTAAATTAATAAAAAACCTGATACTCTATTAACAAGATGTATCCAATTAAGCCATATAATTTAAAATTTATTTTCAGAACACCTCTCTCTCATCACACATCTGGGCAAAATCTTGTACTGTTGGAATTTTTTTATTTGGTCACCCTTAATCAGGGCTTTAATTGTGCCATTTGGGTTGTAGCACTTTTGTCAAATTACAGCAGTATCATGGATGTCCGAATCATTTTTTGCTAAATGTGCACCCACAAAGCCCCTTATAAGATATTTGCAAGCCAAGTTCCCAGGCCCACAGTTGCCTTGAAATTCCACAAATGGCTCAGCCTTATTATGATACTATGGAGACACAAAACATGAGCCACATCAACCCAAGAAGATCTCTTCTAGGGAACAATACTCCAGTCCCACATCTTAGATGGTATCACTCTGGCCCAAGAGCTCACCTCTTTATCACCTAGGAAAAAAACATCACTTTAGAGGACCTTGCCCTAACCCAAGACCACACTGCTGGAGATGACTTTTCCCCTGCACTACAGATGGTGAAACCCATAACCCTGAAACACTGCCCCAGCAATGCCCATCGGTGGCCTCTCCTAAGACACTAACAAGCTGGACATGACACGTTCATTGCTTGCTCTCCTTCGATATTAGGGATTTTATTACATTCCATACTGAATTAACCCTTGATCCTCATATACTCCTTGTTCTCTGCCAAAATGTAAACCCCTGCACTCCCATGCCTGAAGGGAAATCTGGCAGAGGTTTGTACCATCTGTGCTATTCTAAACATTAATGGAGAGTATTGTTTTCCCCAAGAGGCACCTGCTTCATGTTGGTGGACACTTTGACCCCCTGGGAAAATGACTCCCACTCTCCAGCATCTTCTCCTCCTCCCCACATCCAGCTTGCCGCAATGACTTCCTGCCCTGCATTTCCAACCATGCCCACCACAACCACCCTTCCCCCTTGGTTACAAACAAAGACCACTATTTCACCTTACTAAACTATCAGCTCAGACCCTCCAACAACATAACTGTCAGACCTGCCACCTTGACTCAAGGAATACAGCAATATATTATTGTCATAGAAAGTATAACTCAAATGCTTATTACATTTTACAACTCCATCAAGATATTATGAAAGACCCTGAAATTCTAAATGTTTTCTTGGCAAATATTATATAATGGGAAACTTGGTTACCGGCCAGCCTACAGGGACTTCTTATAATTCGACTTATTTTTCTCCATTTTACTCTCATAATAAAATGTTTTCTATTCTGTTCAGGGCAAGGTATTCCATACTCTCTAAAAGTCTCCTGTACTATCAGGACCACTCAAATAAGCAAGCTCAAAACTAATGTCCAGATAATAAGGAGTCAATTGTAATATACTTTTTGTTTTTGTTTTAATTTTTTCCAAAGCTGTCTTGACCCAGTTTTGAGGTCTTGGTTTAATAATGGTCAGTTTCTTTTCTTGAGCAGATGATTAAGACTTCACTCTCATGGCCAGTCACACTTCAAATATATAAATTCATCTTTTTGGTATCAAAATAAAAAAAAAAACAAAGACTATGCACCAACACTTTCTATCTGGCTCTCACATTCCACAGGCACTATGCACCAGCCCTCATGTCCAGAGGTTATGCAGTAGGCAGCCGGAGAGTCCCCATGTCCTGGAGCCTGGAAAATTATTCAAATTAGCTAATCCACAAGGAACTTCAAAAGATACCTAATCCACCCCCCCCCTTGCTTTGCACATATGTCCTCTGTAGCTCTAGCTTGCTCTTTGCCTGTCCCCAGTGCAATCCACTATGTGGCCTTGCTCGGTAGTCTTCTCTAGATTGGGTCTGTAGAACGTGAGTTTTTCTTTTCATTTATATGAGTGCCACAGTGTTCTGTTCTGATATTAAAAGGATCTTTTTTAATCTTATAAAATATGTATGTAACAGATACCCCTGGCAATCTATGTGAAATGAAGTAAGGTTACTATGTTCAGGAGATTTATAAAAAGGAAAAATTGCATAGTTGCTAGGTAAAATAAACTATACTCTGTTGTGGAAAACCCCAAATATAAAATACCCTCAGTATCTCTCACCCAGGCATGGTCTCTATTCCTACCACCAAGATGTATTGAATTTAAGCTTTACATTTGATGTTCAAACCATGTACATCATCCTTCCAATCTCTCACTCAGTGCCTCTTTCTGAGGTTACTGTCTGCAATGAGGAACTGTGGTAAATTTCTGACTCCTGAGTATCAGTGATGAGTAGAAGATATCTGCAAAAATTATATGGACATTGAAAAGCTATAAAGGCAAAGGTTTGATTTTTAAATCATTTCAAAATTATGCTGGTGGCCTCTGTTTGGTAATAATGACAATAGCCTAGAAATGGAACAGAATATACAAGGTGATGTACATAATAAATATCAGTAGGTAGTCATTTTTTAATCTTAATTTTTTAAAAAGTTTACATTTTGGCAAAGTTATAAGAGCTTGACATATAAATTTCTAGTATGTAGGTAGGAGCATGTGTGCTCTTCTCTGATCTCAATATCTATAACCCTTAATTAGTGCCTATAACCCTTAATTAGTAGCATGATATTAGGCAAGTCGTGTAACTTATCAAAGCCCTAGTGTCCTTCTATATAGGTGATTATAGTAACTGCCTCATGAGTTGTCAGTATTAAATGAATAATTCATGTAAAGCATTTAGTGGACTTCATAGCATGTAGCATAAACTTAATAAATTATAGTTATTAATAGTAATATTAATGTTTTAATTAACTCATACTAAGGCATATCTGGGAACAAATTAAAATAAGATGAAGGGCCGGCCGAGTGATGCGATGGTTAAGAGCTGGCTTGGGACGCCAGCGGGCCCCGGTTCGGATCTCACATATGAGGGCCAGTGACACTGCCCTCCACAGCTAAAATGCTGAACAACAGCTCAATCTGGAGCTGGGATGCCTTGTGTCGCAGGCGACTGCTGAGGCTGCAGCTCCTGTGGCAGTGGGTTGCCATGGGCTACCGTATGTAGCCAGCAGCCAGTGTGAGCAGCCAGCAGCTGCAGGGAGCGGCTGTCCAGAAGTCGGCGACTGATCTGCCTTGCCCAGGAAGAGCGCAATGATGGTGCCAACTTGGGCCAGTGAAGCAACGACCTCCACAACTAGACTGAAGAAAAAAACGACAGCAACTTGTCAGTTCCCCTTCCCCCAATTCCCCAGCACTGTTCCCATCCCCCCAATTGCCCAATAAAAAAAATATTTAAAAAAATAAAATAAAATGAAATAAGATAATAAAAACAATCTCAGCCTGAAACAGAATAAGTATTTGATGAACCGTCAGTGACCAAAATAAAATACTTGTTAGATTTGGGCAAAATATGAACCAGAAGAGTTATATAAGTAAGTCATCACCTCTTCCTCCAAAAGCTGAGAACCTATTACATAGTAATGCAAAGTTACCAGAATGCTGAAATGGCTGCCATGTTGTTAAAAGAATTCAAAACATTCCAAGCAACAAATAAAACAAGGCTTGCAAGAACAAACTATGTGCCCTTGAGTAGTTTCCAAATTCTGAGATGCATAAGCCATTTTATTCAATATAGTCTGTATTTTAAGTTTACTTAACCCCAAATCTAGCCTCCTCTTTGCTTTGTGCAGAAAAATGTATTACTACTTTGTGTCACTTTTCAAGTTTTTATGCTATTTGACAGACACATTGCTATTGGATTTAACTGAGTAATTTTAATTTCCCTTCACATTTTAGCAATTCATTTCATTTCTTTAACAGTATTTCTGAGCCACATATGTTTCCTTGCATTTTTTATATTGTTCACACCGACTATAATAATTGAAAAATGATTATTTTTGCTATATATCAGAAT
Source organism: Hipposideros armiger (assembly GCF_001890085.2). Taxonomy (NCBI): domain Eukaryota; kingdom Metazoa; phylum Chordata; class Mammalia; order Chiroptera; family Hipposideridae; genus Hipposideros; species Hipposideros armiger. The sequence continues at coordinate 1,358,655 of NW_017731703.1, forward strand.
CAAACAATCTGAGTAAGTGTTTTCATAAAAAACTGAAGTCCTGCAGAACCAGTTATTAATACTACATGAATAAATGCATTCATGATAATATGATTTGAAAGCATAGTTCTTCTTTAAAAGTAGATAAATAAACTGATATTTATTCATCTTAGTGTCTATGGAAAAGTTATTCTGATATGCACAAGGATAAATGATCTATGTAAAAGTGTTAAAATATCTACCCAATTATGTAGAAGTTTTTTGCTGTCAAATCAATAGGCTTTCAAATATGTTAAAATATCAAATAAAAGGTAATTCTTATATACAATCTCACCTATTCACAATTTCAATATGTCTCTGTTAAGATATTGGGAGAATTTTAAAGACTATTTTCTAGTAAGTAATTGTGATATCAGATGGAAGAAAAAACAGGGTAAAAATCCTTAAAGCATCTAGGAAGTAAAGAAAATCAAATAGTATATAATTTTAAAGTATAAAATTAATTATATAATTCATATATAAGTAACTTTGCTAAATTACACCTTATATATAAATGTACTTTTAAAATTAGATATCAGAATTAAAAATATATTGTAGCCTTTTACTTTATCTTTCATTCAAGTAATTGTATGTCATCATACATAATTTTAATGCTTATGATATTAACTCTACTTGAGGTAACCATGTTTATGTAAATCCCTTCATTGCACATTTTGTCACATGAATTTAATAATTGCATATTGTATTAGCAAGGGCTCTCCAGAGAAAAAGAAATGAGAGGATGTGTACAAATATATAGAAAGAGATTTATTTTAAGGAGTTAGCTCATGTGATTATGGTGGCTTCATGAATTCAAAATCTGATGGGGGAGGCGGGCAGATTTGAGACTCAGGAAAGAGTTGCAGTTTGAATCCAAAATCAGTCTGCTGGTGAACCAGAAAGAGTCAATGTTGCAGATGAAGTCAAAAGGTAGTTTGCAAGAAAATTCCCTCTTGCTTAGGAAGGTTCAACCTTTTGTCCTCTTCAGGCCTTGAATTAATTGGTTAACATTATGAAGGGCAATCTGCTTCACTCAGAGTCCACCAACTGAAAATCTCATCCAAAAACACCCTCACAGAAACATTCAGAGTACAATTTCACTAAATATTTGGGCTCCATAGCTTAGCCAAGTTGATATATAAAATTAACCATCACACACACACACACACACACACACACACACACACACACACACACACTTTTCTACTTTGTAGTAAGTATAACAACTAAACAGAATGACTAGAAGTAAACACTTTTGGTGTATTTTGATTTGGTATGTCACTAAGATTTTGCCATAATTGATTATTGTTCATGTGTTGACACTGATGATATCAGTAATGAAGCACCTTTCACCTCATATTCTACAGGTAAAAATTTCTTAAAGGAAAGTGTCTATCTTATATAGTATAAAATATCTAAAATATCACAATAAGCATATTGTAATTGTTATGTAATTCTTACTTCCATTAGAAGAAACTAACTAGAGTTCCACCAGATCACAGAATAAAGACGAATCAGTTTTCTTGTTGCCTCACAGTTTTATAAAATAACATAATCCAGCTGCAACCAGAATTGGTTTCCTGTTTCATAGCAGGACTTAAAGGAGCTGAAATTGAACAAGATGAAATATGAGATTTCTCGGTAAAATGGTATCCTTCTAGTTGTCCAACTTCAAACAATATCAGTATCCTATTTCTATTGTTTTTTCAGGTTTAGTAACTTGAAATAGTTTTTCCCACCATGCTCTCAAATTATATATAATTTTTGAACTTGGTGTAATCTGGTTCATTTTCCTTTCTTACTTTCATACTAAAATGGCCTAAGCTTTCATTTCTTCATGCTTGGGTTTTGTTTTCCATTCTTCTCACTGGACTCTATATTTCTTCTCTGTCCAGTTTACTCCATCATCATTTTCTGGATTATTGTGTGCAAATAATATTATTCAAACATTATTTTTGTGGACATTTAAAGTTCTATCAAATTTTAATCATCCAGCAGAACACTAGTCTAAAATAAACTTTCAGAAAATAAAGTTCTATCTATGTATTTGAAAACATCTCTTGGCTGTAGAATCACAATTAACAGCAGCATCATGAAATCCTGAGAAATCATCCATTAATACAACAACCAGGCACAGTATCTACTGTGTACCGGCTCTGCTTTGGGCATTGAATATAGAGCAGCAAACCAAACAGGGACAAAATGTATACTTCCCTTCAGTATACATGTCACATACTAAATGCTATAATGGAAAGTAAAGTAGAACACAGGATAAGTGAGACATGCTATTTTTCATGTTTCATTGAGTTATAACTGACATAAAGTACATAAATCTTTTTTTTTTTAAGATTTTTATTGGGGAGTTGGGGGGAGGGGAACAGTGTTGGGGAATTGGGGCAGACAAGTTGCTGCCCTTTTGTTCTTCAATCTAGTTGTGGAGGACGTCACTTCACTGGCCAATGTTGGTATTATCATTGCGCTCTTCCCGGGTGAAGCAGTCATTTGCTGGGCATTGAACGACCACTCATGCTGGCTCATAACAGCTCAGAAAGTGCACGCCAGCTGCTGACCAGCCCCACTGCAGCCTATGCCATTGCCGGTGACTCACGGCAGCCCAGCTCCAGGTCAAGCTATTGTTCACCATCTTAGCTGTAGAGGGCAGTGTCACTGGCCCATGTGGGATCTGAACCAGGGCCCTGCTGCACAGAGCTGGCACCCCAAGACAAGTCTTAACCAATGTGCTACTCAGCCAGCCCCATAAAGTACATAAATCTTATGTGCATAACTCAATTAATTTTTGTATTATATATAACTATGTGAGCACTCAGATCAAGATGTAAGGGGTTATATTTAAGATACAGTGGTCAGGAAGCCTCACCAGTGAGGTGATATTTTAGCAGAAATCTAAAGAAAGTGAAGGAGTCAATATGTGCTTCTCAGGAGAAATAATTACACTTTATTTAGCCTGGTACTCCCCAGTGATTTAATCATGCAATCCATTACCTATGAAACTAAACATCCGAGAGAAAAGTTCTACATAATATATATAAAGTTATGTAGATGTGATGTATTCAGTTGCTTTTCTTTTGCCATGATACTGTATCATTAAGTCTCTCAGAAAGAATTTCTCCTTACCCATCAATACATTTTTTCATTCTAGACAAGACATACACGAAACAATCCTCATATTTATTTCCAATACTTACTTCCTGTTACTGGTTTACTATAAAACTCCTTCAACATTCTAGAAGCTATCTTTAGTTTTCTCAGATAATTCCTTTATCTTTTTATAGTTCTGTTGCATCAGATACCATACACTAGAGTATTCTACACATATTTTTTGTATGTATGTTCAATCTCATTTTCATAAAGATATAGTTTATATTTTTATTTGTTTCTTAAATTTCCTATTATCTACAATGAGATTTCCCATTTGGTCATTCACTATGATTTTTTTTTATCTTATTTTCTTGAATGTATTTATAACAGTTGCTTTCAAGTTGTTGACTGCTTATTCTAACTTTAGATAATCTAAGGATTGGCTTTTATTGATTGTCTTTTCCCTTATCTAAGGGTTATATTTTTTCAGTTTTTTCACATGTCAAGTGGATTTGATTGTATACTGGACTTTGTCAATTATACTTTATAGAGACGTTAGCTTCTTTTATCAGTCTATGAAAAAAGTTGACTTTTGCTATGGCAGGCATTTGAATTAGTAATATATTTTGCTTATCCTGTTAGTCTTGATAGTATTTTTTCTAGAAAAACTATGGCTACATTTTTACTTAGTTCTACAATATGGCCTTTACTCTAGAGCATTTTTTTTTAAGTTTTTAAGATGTGATCTCAACTGAATGCCCCATTGTTCAGAAGGTCTCTCCATTCCAGGTGGGCTAAAAATCCAACATCTTCAAGCAATATTACACCTTAGGAATCTTAGTTCATTTTTTATCCCAATAGTAGTTATTCTCTTCTCAACCTTACAGAGTATCTCTCCCTGTGAATGTACACCCCAGAAATCAATCAAGGACTCAAGCCTGGGCCCTTCACACATTTCCACTTAATCGAACTCCCTCAGCAACTCTTTTCCCTTCATTTTCCTGCCCATGAATTCCAGCTCTTTGTATCCCAGAAAGTTTCTTTATGCTTTCTCACCTCAGAGAGGCTGTCACATTCTGTTGGGCTCCACTTTTCTATGCCACAAACAGCAAAGTGCTCTAGGCTCAAGGCTAGGTGAACTTTGGGTTCATCTCACACATTGCCCTTCTGTAGAGAATAAACTCCTATCGTGTTGTTGGTTTTTTTCAGTGCCTGAAAGAAGTTGCCACATATATTTTGCCTTTTTGACAGTATTTTGTTAAATTTTGAAGGCCATATTTAGTACCAGTACCTCTGTTGTGCCAGAAATGGACTGTCACTTTGTTTTTAACATTTTAACAATGGTTCTAATTAAATATCTCATCTGCTCTTCACAAAAGCTTTCAAAGATGTTAAAGCAGGTCTCGTTCCCTATTATATTTCCATTTTTCAGATTTTAAAAAAATTGAAGGTTATCGGAGTTGTTTTAGTTATAATATTTAAACATTCTTAAACTTCTTAAAATTTCTTAAAGCTCTCAGATTAGTATCCATGACTTACATATCATTCATTTGCTTTATCTATTATTTAATTGTTTTCTGTTCTTGCAACTCTGTTACCTACAAATCATAATGATTTCAAATTATATTAAAATTGATTTTAAACACTCAATTGCTGTGAAAAAAGAAAAAAAACTACTTGCTCTTACTTTCTTCTAAATTTTTAGATAATGAAGAATCAATTTAGATAATGAAATATTAATTTTCTTGCTATAATTTATTTGAGCTTTCCATTTTTCTCTGAAACAAAAATAAGTCATACAGTACAAGTAGATACCCCTATCCCTTTTTATATAATTCTTACAAAGAAAAAAAAATATTTCTCAGAGTATTAGCATAAAAATGTTGTGAAATTATCAAAAACACTGTAACTTTACATAAAGTTTATGCATAAAACTTGGGGCCATAACCATGCCTTTCACCATTTTTAATTATTCAGTAAGTTATTTTTTGTTCTCACTATTTTCATGAATTGCCCCTTCTTTCATTTTACCCTGCTAGGTCTTAGCAACCTAAGATACTATGAATGGTTATAGCTACTTTTCTTTTTTTTTAATCTTTTGACACAAGCACAATCTATCCCAGTCAAATATTGCCTCCCCCTCTTGCATATTAAGAGGAACTATTATATTCCATCATAAACAAATAAAAATTTGTACTCGGTAAAAATTATATTCAATACAAGTGGTCTGCACACATACACTGTATCCAAAAAACTGTAGGGGGTAATTGCAATTTCCCTACAAGTAAACAAATTCTTCTCTCACACCCTAGTTTCCAGGGATTTACTGTCAGTGGGTTTCACAGCATTGAGCTAGAAATACATAATGAAAGGGAAGAAATAAAGAACTATTTAACTTATACTGATCAAGAAATAGAGCCATATTTTTCTGCACCACTGCTATTTCTCAGCAGGTTACATATGTACAGGCTAATATACATTCCAGATCCCACAGGCTCTTAAAACTAAAAGACCTCAGTGTCCTTGGCCTGCTCATGACTTACAAGAGACATAAATATGGTTTGGGGATTAGGAATAGAAGCATTGCATGCTGCAAATTTTAAATTGTCAATTAAACAGCATCATTGAATCCTGAGTGGAACTGCCAAGGGCATGTTTGTCTGAAAAAGGATGGATTAACGCAGGCAGTCCCCACTGACATTTAAGATACATATCTGTGATTCAGGACACTTGAGGATCTGTATCTAAACAATGCGATCACATTTCAAATGCTTGAAGCAACTTTTGTCTTAGTAAACTGAAAAACCTTCAATCAAATAAAGAAAAACTCTCAAGATATACTTAACTTTGTAAACTATTTATCAGCAGTATTTGCATTTATTACCCATACATGTGATATTAACCAGATACAAAAATGCAGGTCCCTTGGATATGGTTGTATTAAATGTAAAAATAAAAGACTCACTGCCATTTTTGCACTCTGCAGCCTTGCTGTTTGGTGAAGATATTTTATTTGCTTTTATGAGAGTAGAGATTTATAAATAGAAAAGTATAGACACTTGAGCTGACAAAAATTTTAGAGTGTTTTATGTTTTGACTTATTATTCATACTAATTATATTTTCTTCTCAAAGATGTAAAATAAATACAAAAATACAAAAAAAATATCAGCAAAACTAAAACAATAATTTTGTGAGACCTTAAATAGACTACAAGTTTCCCTCCCCCCCTTTTTAAAGGATTTTTATAGCATTCTTTTCTCATTCATTGAAGAAAAGTGAGGTTTATTTTAAGCAATCTTAAATTTTTACTTTTATTTGTACAATTCAGTGATAACACAATGATATATATGCATATATACATATACCATGATATATACATACATATCACTGAATTATACAAATAATATATGTAATATAAATATACATATATATATACACAAGTATACACACAAATCTCAGTGTGATGAATTAGTTGCTCTCTACAGTGAGAAGTATACCAGCATATGTATGATTTATAGCAGTTTTTAAGAAAATTAAGAAAATGCAATGTTTAATGGAAAGTGGCATCAATATTATTATTAAAGGATTTATACATGTCATGTGAAGAATACTAATTTCTTTACATTCAGAATCTGTTATATAGATGATAGAATTATAGATCTAGAACATAGAAATTTCTAGGAAATACTTTATAGCTTACACATTTCTAGAAAGTTAGCCTTAGCCAACTTATAATATTGATATTAATGGCAAAACAAGTATGATCTTTCAGGATTATAAAATAAAGCTAGAAAACTCATTACAAGAAGAAAACAGGGATGGGCGATTTTTGGTAGAATATTAGACTAAATCTTTTGTTGCCACCACTGTATCATGTCCTGGTATTCACATATTTGTGTAGACCCTTCTGCTTGACTTTGGGCTGCTCCTATGACATGTTTTTACCAACAGAATGCAGCAACACTAACACTTTTCCAGTTCAGGAACTGACACTTAAGAAGGCCAACTAGTTGCTCCTTTTAAAGTCTTGAAAGTCAGCTATGTGATAAGAAGTTCAATTACCCTGAGACCACCATGTTGTGAGGAAGTCCAAGCATTGCACAGAAGTGCACAAATGGAGCAGAACCAAAGCCCTTCACTGTCAACACCAACTGAGCTCTCAGCAGTTAACAGGGATCAATTATCAGCCATGTAGGCGAGTACATTTAACACCTTACAATCATTCCTGAACACCAGCAGAAATGAGGGAGCAAAACAGTAAAACTGACTAGTTCACCCAAAGCACTTCCATAAGTAATTTTCCTGAGGTCATAAATAATATTTTCTTATTATATTAAGCCACTAAATTAGGGGCTGAGCTAACTTGCACAATTGTCATGGAAGATGAATGCTGCTATGATAACCACATGAGTTAAGATTTTGCTTCAATTCATTTCAGTTGAAGCATTTAAGTACCATACACAGAGAAACTTTATTTTAATGGCAGGCTTACTATTGACAATTAATGAAGCATGGGGGCAAAATAAAGCCTGAGTGAATAATTAAAAATATTCAGAAGGCCGCGGGCCTACCAACTCTGTGCTTGATTCCTCAAGCTTTACAAGAGCCAGATAAGCCAGGGCCCACCTGAGAGAAATGTGGCCTTAATTAGGTGAACAAAATATGTTCACACATAATATATGAAGGAAAAAAAAGAAATACACAGCAAAATTTAATTTTAGTGAAAGTTGAAATAGTGAAATCAATGGATTGTCCTTAAAATATTTAAAATGTATTTGGTTATAGAATCCTGTTAGTGTTTTCATTCATAAACACATTTTCTAAGGAGGAATCCAAGTTCTTGGTGTTAAATATATAATTGCTATTTTTCTATAATTGCTACTTTTAAATTCAAAACAGTCATTTCATTTATCCCCCAGCCATACAATCAAATCCTTAGTACCTTATGCTTATATAATGCCCTAGCCTTCTACCTACCCTTCCTTCGCATCACCATTCACTGCTGCATAATGCTACTAGATTAGGCTTCATGTAGATAATACCTTATCCTGTCATCTTGTTCGCTCAAAGACCTATGATAGCAGTTATCATATATGAAAATTTAAAATCTTGTATAAATGGCTATTTATGTGTGCGATATACCGGGGGGGTGGGGGTGGGGGCAAAAAAATGTACACATTTTAAGAGATGTTATCTACGTATTATGTATTATTTTTTGAAGTTAAATTAAATTACATAGCAATGTATAATATGACATTCACTCGAAAGATGGCATTAGTCAAATGCATGCTAACATCACTTATTGTATTACAATTTTAATACAGTTTTTTTTTCTTTCTTAAAATGTGTATACATTTTTTGGCACCCTCTGTATATATGTGTATGATACATATATATGCATATATATGTATATATATGTATATATATATATAGACTTATTATCCATACTAATTGTATTTTCCTCTCAAAGAGTAAAATAAAGACAAAATTACAAAAAAAAAATCAGCAAAACCAAAACAATAATTCTGTAAGCCCTTAAAAAACTACAAGTTTGCCTTCCCCCACTTTAAAGAATTTTTTATAACATTCTTTTGCCATGAATTGAAGAAAATTTATGGAAACACACATATATATTTCACATATTTTGACCCTACAATAAATGTTACAAAAATTCCAGGATTCTGTGGCTTCTACCTGTTCCCTGAATAAAAGACAAACTTTCTTTCTTTTTTTTTTTTTTTTGGTCTTTTTTTTTAAAGATTTTTACTGGGGAATTGGGGGGATGGGAACAGTGCTGGGGAATTAGGGGAAGGGGAACTAACAAGTTACTGTCGTTTTGTTCTTCAGTCAAGTTGTGGAGGATGTCGCTTCACTGGCCCAAGTTGGCACCATCACCGCACTCTTCCCCGGGTGAGGTAGATCAGTCGCCAGCTTCTGGAGGCCTCTCACTGCGGCTGCTGGCCGCTCACGCTGGCTGCTGGCTACATACGGTAGCCCATGGCAACCCACTGCCACAGGGGCTGCAGCCTACCCCGTCGCCGGCAACTCACAGCAGCCCAGCTCCAGGTTGAGTTGTTGTTCAGCATCTTAGCTGTAGAGGGCAGTGTCACTGGCCCTCATATGTGGGATCCGAACCAGGGCCCTCTGGCATCCCAAGCCATTTATTAATCATCGCGTCACTCGGCCAGCCCCTTTTTTTTTGGTCTTTACATTTCACTTGTTATTTGAAATATTCTCTATCAAGGTATCTTATTGCTAACTGTCAAAAATGTTTGGTGTGCACATTGATCTTTAAATTCCTTTTGTTTGTGGACCCTTAAAGGCATGATGAAAATCAATGCAATCTTAGCACATTTAAAGTTATAGTTTAAGAAGTCATTGTAAGTTTAAATACATGAAAATGATATGGTTTTCAGCATGTTGTATATATTACTATAATCAAATACTGATTATGCAAGACTTCAAAAAAGTATCTATTGAAATCTAAATGCCTAGTGATTTTGAATTCACCCCTGCATTTTAAAAAATACATTTCTCCTTAATAACTAGAAGTTTACTTTATTCATTGTTTAATCCATGAACTCATATTTTTGTCCCACTTGCCCACAAAGTAGTTTTTCTAATATATAACACATATTTCTTGTAAGTTTTTTTTATTAATGACTATATCATAATTTCTTAAACAAAAATATTCATATGAATTGAAGTTATGTTTTCTTAAACCGGAAAGGAATTACTTTGAATATCATTATATAGCTATTAAAATTTTATAAGTAATGAAAAACAAAAATATATCATAGATTTTGGAAACTTATTTTAAAAATAAAACATGAGACTTCAACTCTGTCATGCTGAAGTAACTGGTAGATTTGTTCTATCATCATAAAAACAAAAATGGACAAATGGACATGATTTATAAAATAACAGTGGACAATGGTACTGCAAGATTGTGATGCCTGAGAGAAGGGGAAAAAAGGAGATTTTTTTTTTTTTTTTTTAGCTGAGCCATCCTGCTACCTGTTGGCAGCTCAGCAGCTGCTCAGTTCGGGCTGGACTCAAACCACTGTTGCTCAGAGCTCAAACTCTTGAGCGAGCTCTTAACCAACTGAGCCACTTGGCCGGTCCAAAAAGGAGATTTTTAATGATATTTTTAAATGATAAAAAATCCAACTATATGGTGTTCATAAAAATGCATTTTAAGTTAAAAATGGAAAAGTTAAATTAAAAAAATTGAAAAAAAATTCTGTGCACACCGTAATCAGGAGAAATATAAATTTATATGTTAATATCAGACAAAACAAAGGTTGAGGAATTGTACCAAGATAAAGAGAGCTATTAATTAATGATAAAATGACTGATTTGTCAAAATATATAAAATACTAAATGTCTATACAGCAAAAAAATAGAGCTACAAAATGTGTGAAGAAAAAATGAGAGAACTTAAAGAAGCAATTGAGCAATTTACTATTATTGTTGGACAACTCAAAACCTCTCATCAGTAGAATAAGTCAACCAATAATCAGTAAGCATACAGAAAACCTAAACAACACTATCAATTCAATCTACTTGACATTTGAAGACCATCACATACAATAACAGTAGAATCACTTTCTATTAAGTACATAAGCAACATTTATCATGGTATAGTATATGCTGGGCCAGATAAGACATTTTAAACATTTGAAAGAATAGAGCATCAAAATGAATACATTAGAAATCAGAAGCAAAAACATACCTGGATATGTTTTTGAAACATATGTTTTTGAAACACATATGTTTTTGAAACACACAAAAAAACATATATGAAACACACAAATATTTTGAAATTAACCAATATCCTTCAGAATAATAAATTTCATGGAAGAGAATTATAAGAGATACTAAAAAACATTTTTCACTAAATGAAAATGAAGTCACAAGATATTATATTTGTGTGACACTGCTAAAATAGTACTTAGAGAACAACTTACAGCTTTAAATTCTATGTTTGATCAAATGAAACCCAAAGCAAATAGAAATAAGAAAATAATTAAGAACATAAATCAACAAAATGGAAAACAGAAAAGCAATAGAGAAATGAAATGTAACTAAAATATGGTTCATCATGGAGATCCAAAATGGCAGAGTAGATAAACACTGTGTCTGCTTCCTTCCATGAACACATTAAAATTACAATAAATTATAGAACAATCAACTTGGAGAACTATATGAAGCCTAGCTGTACAGAAGTTTTACAACAAAGAAAATAAATAAAAAGCTATATCGAGAGTGGTAGATGGGGCAGAGACAAGAAATGGGCTGGTCCCAAACCTCCGTGTGGTGGGTGAGAATCAGGAGGGATATCTTGGGGATGGAGGTTCCTCACCAGACAAGCAAAGGACCCCAGCCCCAGACCAGGCTCCCTAACCAAGAGCACTGGTGCCAGGAAGAGGAGCAGCCACCATATCTGGCTGAGAAAAGCAGTGGGGATTGTGACCACCTGGGTAAGACAGAAGGCTACAGGAAACCCAGATGTCCTCTTAAAGGACCTGTACACAAAATGACTCATAAGCACTCACCCTGGGATCTGACAGAGGGATGGTGACTCTGGGGGCATTGGAGGCATGCAGGGAGCAGATTGAGGTGGCTCCAGAGTGAGGGCTGGAGAACAGTCATCATTCTCCCTGTGTTAGATCCTCCTCTAGTGCCGCTGAACAGGCGGGCACCATCTTCCCTGGCACAGGCCAAATCTGAATCTGATTGTTCTGGTGAGTTCTGCTGCTCCACCCTGCTGACTCACCAGGACTCTGCCTTACTTAACTCCCCCAGTGCCAGAGGCAGTTTCTCAGTGAGTAGCTAGCCCTCCCCACATTGCACTCTTTCTTGGAAAACTATTGGAGTCTGTAGGCCCCAGGTAGGCAGTAAATGGCCTTAGTATGCCCTGAGACTTTTGCTGATTAGTTCCAGGGTCATCACTGGCACCAAATCAGAATCTATTATGCATTAACCTGTTGAACACAACTCTTCCCATTCTAGTGACTCCCTGAGAACCTGGCTCACCCAACTTGCTTAGCACATGAGGCTTTATCAGTGGCTGAACCTTAAGAGAGTGGCAAGTGGCAGCAGGCTCGGGGTGTTCTGGCTTTTTAGGGAGTTACCCCAGGCCCAGTATTGGTGGCAGCCATCTTTGGTTCACAGTGTGGCCTCTCCCACACACATCCAGATTCAGCACAGGCAGCAAACATGGATGGTTTTGTAGCTCTTACTAGGCAGTCCCCAGCCAGTCACAGGCAGAGAGTAACTTAAGCTTGCACCAGAGCCCATCCCAAGAGGTTGCAGAACCAAAAAACCTTGGAGTTTGGCTTCAGAACGCCACTCAATTAGCCCCACAAGTGCCACATACAAAGGGTGGCCTCAACAGGCACCAGAGCCCTCTGGGAAAATTCCACTCAGTGGGGTAAGCCCCCCTACACAGCAGCCAATAAGCTCTGGATGTGGCCAAACTTGACAGCCAACCAGCCTGAGGGCTAATTTCACCCACTGACGTGTTAATAGCAATCAAGTTTCAACTATAACAGGAAGGCATGCACCACCCACACAAGGGACACTCCTGGAGCACCCAGAGAAAGTAACCAGGGAAACTACCAGGGCTCCTCAGGGCATCTACTACAGAAGGCCACCTGGCCAAGATTGGGAGACATAGCAGATCTACCTAATACATAGAAACAAACACAGAGAGGCAACCAAAATGAGGAAATGAAGAAATACATCGCAAATAAAATAACAGGAGAAAACTCCAGAAAAATAATTAAATGAAATGGAGGAAAGCAACCTACCAGATACAGAATTCAAAACAATATTTATAAGGATATTCAGGGAACTTAGTCAGAACATCAACAAAGAGATAACAAGCATAAAAAAGGACATAGAATCCATAAAAATGTGAAAAATACAATAACAGAAATGAACAATGCACTAAAAGTAACCACCAACAGACTAGATGAAGCAGAGGATGGAAACAATGATTTGGAAGATAAAGTAGCAGGAAACACCTAATCAGAATAGCAAAAAGAAAAAAAAATAATAATAAAAAAGAGATAGTTTAAGAGACCTCTGGGCTAACATGAAGTGTAACAATATTATCATCATAGCGACACCAGAACAAGAAGAGAGAAAGCAAGGGATTGAGAATGTGTTTGAAGAAATGATCAACGAAAACTTTCCAAACTAGGTGAAGGAAATAGACATATAAGTTCAGGAGGCGCAGAGAGTCCCAAAGAAGATGAACCCAAACAGGCCCACACAGAGTTATAATATAATTAAAATGGTAAAGGTTAAAGACAAACAGAAATCCTAAAAGCAGCAAGAAAAAGACAACTAGTAACTTATAAGGGAGCACTGATAAGATTGTCAGTTGATTTTTCAACAGAAACTTTATAGGCCAGAAGGGATTGGCATGCAACATTCATAGTGATTAAATGCAAGACTCTACAACCAAGACTGCTCTACCCACCAAGGCTATCATTTAAAAATTAAGGACAGATAAAGAGTTTCCCAGACAAGAAAAAGCTAAAGGAGTTCATCATCAAACAAGTATTACAAGGAATCTTTGAGAGACTTCTTTAACATGGAAAAAAATATATATATATGAATAATACAATGGCAATAGCTACATATCTATCAACAATTACTTTAAATGTAAATGGATTAAATGCTTCAATTAAAAGAGATACGATAGCTGAATGGATAAGAAAACAAAACTCTTACATATGCCACCTAAAAGAGACTCACTTCAGATTTAAAGACACACACAGATGGCAAGTAAAGTGATGGGAAAAGATATTTCATGAAAATGGAAATGAAAAAACAAGAAAAGCTAGAGTAGCAATACTTATACCAGACAAAATAGATTTTAAAACAAACGCTATAACAAGAGACAAAGAAGGACTCATAATCCCATTTCTTGGCATTTATCTGAATAAAACCAAAACACTACTTTGAGGGAACGTGTGCATCCATATGTTCATTGCAGCATTTTTTACAATGGCCAAGATGCAGCCTGGGTGTCCGTCGATGCAAGAATGGATAAAGAGGAGGTGGTGCCATATGCCAACAACTGCTGACCCTAGAATCCCATAAGCTCCCTGTGAAACTGGTGCTGTACCTTGTACCCCACCATTTGTTATCTTACTGTATTTTTATCTTACTTGTTATCTTACTGTATTTTCTAAGGATTGGATAATGTTGTCCAAGTAGCTAATTTTAAATTATTTAAAGACTTTTTTTCCCCTTTGGGCATTTACTCCATCCCACCTGATTTCCAAGGAAGCAGTGGGCCTGTTTCTGAGAACAGCTGAAATCAATGGCTCTACATTCCAAACAACCTAAGAGCTCTTTCCTTGTGGTGTGGGATTGCTTTTGTTATTAATTTTGAAATATACTTTTGAACACTGGGATCTCAGAAACTACTAAGTCTCTAGAACTATAATTTTGAAAGGCTCTTGCTTGCAGCTTTAGCAATTAGAAACTTCCCAAATAAAACTTGTGTTCAAAATAAGATAAAAAAATTAAAAAATAAAAAGAGGAGGCGGTGCATATATACAATGGAATATTGCTTGGCCATGGAAGGGAATGGGTTCTCACCATCTGTGGTGGCATAGATAGACCTGGATGGCATTGTGCTGAGTGGAATGTCAGACACAGAAAGACAGATGCAATGTGATTTTGCTTTTATGTGGAATCTAAAGAACAACAGAAACAAACAAAACAGAAACAAACTCATAGATACAGAAAATATTTTGATGGTTGCCAGATGGGAGGGGGTTTGGGGATGTGGATGAAAACAGGGGAAGGTATTAAGAAGTATAAATTTGTTGTTACAAAGTAGTCATGGAGATGTAGGGTACAGCGTAAGGAATATAGTCAATAATATTGTAATAACTATGTATGCTGTCAGATGGGTACAAGATTTGTTGTGGTGATAGACAGGAGAGGTTTAGGGGTCAGGGTGGAAAAGGTGAAGGGATTAAGAAGTGCAAATTGGTAGATATAAAATAGTCATGGGGATGTAAAGTAAAACATAAGGAATATAGTTAATGATATGGTAACAAATACGTATGGTGCCAGGTAGGTTCTAGACTAGTCAGGGGGATACTACTTAAATTATATAAATGTCTAACCACTATGCTGTACACCTGAAATTAATATAAAATAATATTGAATCTCAACTGTAATTGAAAAATTAAAAAGGGGGAAAAAGGGGAAGGGGAGTAAGAGGTCCAAATTTCCAGGCATAAAACAAATAAGTCATGGGGATATAATGTACAGCATGGGGAATATAGTCAATAATATTGTGATAGTGTGGTATGATGTCAGATGGTTGCTGGACTTATCATGATTGGTGATCACTTCTTTAGGTATATAAATGTTGAATAACTATTTATATGATGAAGGGGAATAAGAAGTCCAAATTTCCAGGTATAAAACAAATAAGTCATGGGAATGTAACATACAGCATAGAGAATATAGTCAATAATGCTATGATAGCATGGTACAGTGTCAGAAATTGCTAGATTTTTCATGCTGATCACTTCTTTAGGTACATAAATGTCGAATAACTATGGTGTCCCCTGAAACAAATATAATATTGTATGTTAACTATATTTTAATAAAAGTATTTTAAAAATTCATTGGAACTTAAAAAAAATCTGGTTCATCATAAAAAGCAACAAAATGCATACCATTTTAGCTAGACTGATAAAAGAACAAAATAAAAAGGATATTGAGAAAAGTTTAAGAGGAGCAATTCCTACAAATTTTTAGATATTATAGTGTGAAAAGATTGTATTGTGAACAACTTCGTGATAAATTCAACTACTTAGATAAAAAGCACAGATTTCTCGAGAAACACAAATTGTCAAAATTGCCACAAGAAGAAATAGAAAAGCTGTGATACCCTATACGTGTTACAAGAAATTAACCTGCAATTTAGAACATGAGGTCTGACAATTAAGTTCATGAACTTGTTTTGAGATCAGAGGGATTATTCATTATGAATTTGTATCAACTGCACAGTTAATCAAATTTACTATTTGGAGGTGCTGAAAAGGCTGCGTGAAAAAGCTAGACAAAATGAACTTTTTGTCAACAATTCACAGCTTTGGCAGCACGATACCGCAGTAGTTCACTTGGCACTGCCTGTGAGGGAGTTTTTAGCCAGTAAACAAATAATTGTTTTGGAACACCCTTTCTACTCACCTGATCTGGCCCCAAATAACATCTTTCTTTACCTGAAGATAAAGGAAATATTGAAAGGAAGACATTTTGATGACATTCAGGACAAAAGCTCTGATGGCCATTCCAGGAAGAGTTCCAAAATTGCTTTGAAGGGTGGAGTAGGTCCTGGCATTGGTGCATAGCTTCCCAAGGGGAGTACTTCAAAGGTGACAGTAGTGATACTCAGCAATGATGTATGTAGCACTTTTTCTAGGATGACTTTGTGACCTTAATTGTCTGACCTCATGTACTCACAAAAGACACTGAGTTCAAATGGCTTTCCTGGTGAAGTCTATCACCATGAAAGAAAAAAACTAACTATATCCTACACAAAATCTTTCAGAATATAGAGTAAAAACCACTTTCCAACTTGTTTTATGAGGCCAAAATTAAATTGAATACCCAACCTAGACATAGACATTACAAGAAAAGATAGCCACATGTTACCCTCTTTTATAAACAGATACAAAAATCTTTAGTAAAATATAAAAAAATCTAATCCAACAGTATATAAAGAAGATACTATATCTGAATATGATTATTTTCACAAAGTTAGGAAATATTTCACTAAATTTAACACCCTACCTTGATAAATACTAAATTTAACAAATTGGCAAGAAAACGATATGGCTATCTTACTGGCCTATCTGCAAATAAGCAGGTGTGATATGTTTATTTTACCTAGTTAATCAGTTTATTACAGTTTTATTATAACTGTAATTTAGACATTATTTTCAAAATTAACATTATCCTTTTAGTGACTCCCAAATGAAATATCTCTTGGGACTATAATATGTTACTTAATGCATTATAAAATATGAATCATTAATAATTGTGCTTTAAAATATACTACAAATTATGAATCATTCATGTTATTTCAACCAATTATGGAAAACAACAGTAAATATTGAAACCAAATGAAAGTATGAACACAGATATTTTTTAAAACCAAAAGACAAAATTAAGCTTCTTATGATGTATCACCAAATATCACAGATAAAAAATATCTTTCCTAACGTCTTAGATTTAAAATAATTTTCAGAAATACCAATAAAGTGCCAGGGTAGCTCAACATCTCCCTCTAGAATATACTCAAAATATTTGTTAACTGAATACTTCCACTAGAATGTGAGCTCTTTGAAGACAAAGATTGTGTCTTCCCGGTTTTTTGTTTTTATCTCTAGCACAATAGCAACATTGTACAGAACTATTTAAAAACTATATTTTAAATTAAAATCACACAGCTCTATTGCACTTGTTTGTTTTGTTTTGGGTTTGGTTTGGCTTGGTTTAATTTTATTTTTTTTTTGATATTCTAAATAGAAAATCCATTCCATTTCAGAAACTTTACTTAATTCTTCTATTGCTTGAGAGACTGTGACTTATGACTGACATATCTTTTATTCTTGGAATTTATTTCTACCCATTAGGGGCCTGAGTTCTCAGTATTTACTGAATAAAATATTATCTTTCTTTCCAGTGGGCCCCTAAGTTCCTATTTTAAAGTTTTAGTAAGAGCTAGGGAAAAAGCCACTTTGATATTATCATTATTTCTAAAGCATAGAACAACAACTTAAATGTTCAAGAATTCATACAACAAATAAAATATGACAAAAAGAGGCCATAGGGAATTTGTAGTCAAGTAGCTAACATCTCTACTATTAAACAAAACAAAAGCATGACTTGTCTACTCTCTTTGATGTTTACCTATGAGATGTAATTAATGTTTTCATTCAAACGCTTTACACATGATTTAGCACAGCCTGATGCGCAATTTTAAATCCATCCGTACATGACATAATTATTGTAACCCGATTTTCCCAATACAAGTTAAAATATAACTGTAGCAATACTTAGAACTTGTTTCCTTGTTCCTGAGACATTAGTTTTCTCATTTCCCATATTACTGATTTGATTACAAGCAAAGAGGGGATTTTATGTTCTATAGATGATAATTGAAATTTTGAAACTGGCAGGAAAATAACTTTATAATATAAAGACAAGCCAGAAATTTACAGAAATGAAATATGCTAGGTAGGCTTTGAAAAATAAACTCGACCTTCATTTCCATCTTTTCCTATTCTTTCTATTTTATTCCTGCCCAGGAAACAAAATTCTCCATGGGGCTTGCCTGTGAAACTGAGTCACACATCATGATGTGCAGCTCTAGTCAGGCCAGTCACTGCCCGGGCACCAAAGAGCCGATTCCCACTGCACCCTCAAACTGCATGATAAATAAAGGATTGCCCTGTCAGGATTCCACCCTAGCTTACCCAAATTGACAAAAATTTTCTGAATTACACTGTTCCAGGGCTCTTGCATTGACAGGAGGCAGTCAAGCCTGACAGCCCTTTCCCTCTTGTCTGTTATCTTGAAATCAATTGCACAGCCTGATGCACAGAATAATGGCTGTGGACTCTTCTGCAGGACTTGGCCCATCTGGTCACTGAGGAAGACAGCACTGCCGGCTTCCTATCGATCTGGGAGGAGCATGCTGCTACACAGAGGTGACCTGCATCTCTCCACCTGGCCCTGCCACTGAGAAAATCAGTTTCACAAGTGTGCTCATTCAGAAATAAAAACAACTTTGTATCAAGGCATATCCATCTTCGTCTTTAATTAAGAGCTCTGGCCTGTTTGAGAATAAATAATAAAGTGAAAGTGAAGGAAAGGGCATGGATTCTCTGTGTCAGGCTCCATATTTTGTGTACGTCCCTTAGTTACAGTCTTGAAATAATCACACATTTCAGTGGAGAGAACAGCTAATTTGGCTATTTTAAGAAATCCCATCTATTTCATCTTTGAAGAAAATTCTTACAACGGTTAGTATTTCTCAATTCCTTTCTCGCTGGTAAACGATTGATTTATACTTAATTGTTTGAAGTTGATTATACAGCTTACCTGTTTTACGTTTTAAAAGAACTTCATTATTGGTGAGCTATAATAAGTGAACTCTGAATGTATGAAGGCTGTAAATTTCTCCTGACTTCTTTATTGGGGGGAAAAAAAATGAAAGCAAGGAGCAAGAAGAAACAAAAAAAGAAAGACTAATTTATATATTTAAGTTAGTAAAAATTTTTGGGTGCTTGAATTTTCATAGTTTTAATTTTATAGCTTGATTTTTATTTTTTTTAGTATTAAAAAAATGTAGCTGGCTTTTATGACATTTCCTCATGATTCCCTCTATAAATTGCCATATAGCACTAAACATACGACATCACAAGAGTCAACTCATTGATCTCCTGCCCACTCTGTTCTCCTACAGCACATTCCCCAGCTGCCCAAAGTGATGATTTAAAGTCGCACAGCATATTATGCCCCTTTTCTGCTCAAAACCTTCCAGTGCTTTCCATGTTGCTCAGAATAATAAACAAACTCTCCCTTAATGAAGCCTATACAGTCTGCCCCATCTGTCTCTTTGACTTTGTCATACGCGGTCTCCGCTTCTGTTCATCCCACCCGAAATACAATACTGTGCCTGCGGCAGGCCTGTAATTTGTATCTAACTGGGAAGCCATAGGTTAATATTCATTTGTTTACAGGTGTCTATTAAAATGCTCAATATAACCTCATAGATTACAAACCTCATTAGTTCAAGAATTTTGTCTGTCCTGTATATCACTATATTTCTAGTGCCTAATAAAGTATGTGTTCATTAAGGGGGTGTTAGTCATCCAGCTCACATAAACTCTGTGATGACAAGGTCTAAGAGCGACTAAACGTGTTTTGTTTTGTTCATCACTATATTCACACTATCTTGGGTAGTTCTTGAATATAAAACTCACTTAATAAATATTTATTGAGCAAATTGACCTAAGAAAATAAATCTGTTAAATCAATGCAATGGGAAACTGGGGTAGGATTCAGGACTGTCACCAAGATTCAAATAATACAGTTACTTTAAAGAGATATTAGGAGAACATCGATAATAAATTTACACAGAGGTCTAGTAAAACCATGTAATTTAGAGCACAAAGTTTTAAACCACTTATATCTTGATCCAAATTGTGGCTCTACCATTGTTTGTATATGTGTGAGTCTAGCCATATAAAATAAGTGAATTCATTGTCTTCCTCTTTCACAAATGATGCTGAGCACTACCTCATAATTGGTTAATGTGGCAACACTGGTAAAGCACTTATCAGTATGCTGGTGCATTGGGAGGAGTAAATAAGTCATCTATTAATGTCATCAACTTAAGTATTATGCCATTCACTTTTATATCTGAATGATTGTAGTTGTACACTTCAGTGCTTGAAGAGTGTTTTTGAAGCCATGCTTGTCGCATCTATTTGCAGCTACAGAATATAATATCATCTTCTAAGTAGGGTGGAATATTGGAAGGTGGACACAGTGAGCAAGATAAACAAGTAGAAATGAATTACTGCTTACTGGCATTCTTATCCCATCATGTTCACTGGGAGTCTTATTAGGCACTAGACAGTGCATTAAAATAAGAATAATCAAAATCCCTGTTTCATATAGAAACAAGAAAGTTATCCTTTGTCTATCCACCATGACCTTTACAATGAAGTCCAAAATTAGTAGCTTTAATTAACTTAAATCAACTTGACATTGATAAAGTCTTAAGAAAATGTCCTACTGTGTGAAGCTAATTCACTTTTGACCCAGAAATTTAATGAGCAGAATTATTGGTTATGAAATCAATAGGACACATGAAATACAGGTTACAGAAGACTTACGAATACATTTGATACTACAAAACACACTCAGGCTATCTGTAGCAGTACTTTCTACCTACTGATTCAAGTGAGTAAAACGTGCCAAAAAAAAAGTCCAGTTTGACAAAATATATTATTTGACTACTCAGGATTAAATTAGAAATTATCAAATTTGTTTATATCATGTAGATTCAAGTGATTTTTTTTCACATCAGAGTGAACACCAGATGTTTCATATTCAAAGGTTCCAATACAAGGCACTTCAAAATCCTGCATCATTTAAATTCATAAATGACCAGGACTGAAATTGAAAAACCAACTATTGTTGTGATTTATGAATTAGAAAGGAAATAACAAAAGATGTTTGCTATTGGAGACTACAGTACTTATAAGAGCTTACCTACCAAGAGATTTAAAAAAAATTATCATTTTAGATTACATATGTAAGTAAAGGTACACATGTCCATAATTCATTGTTTGTACCATCTGATCTCATCTTCATCCTAGGAACGAATCCCCTACCTACCAATGACTAACAAGGGAATGTCTATTTTATATACTTTGACTCAGATGATTGGTCAAAAATTTGGTGGCTGACCTAAGCTGAACTAATAAAAGCACCTTCAGGGAATTTTGAAACTGGAAGAAACAGAATTTGATATTCCAAAATATAAACTGAAAATCATAAAGCCTCAGCGCTATCAGCAGTCATATTTGGTATATTATGGGCTGGAAAGCCTGAGAAGAAAACATAAAGCATATGCACAGGGAGAAACAGAGACAAAAGACAGAATCCAGGTGGCTTTGGAATGTCTATATCCACTCAGCTCTTTTTAGTTTTCGTAAACCATTCCATTTTTGTAACACTTCCATTGTTACTTAAACTAGTTTGAGAGTAGCAGAGACTGCTGCTTAACCGTCCCCCTAATAACTATTCTCCCTTTTTTCCTCAGTAGTAGAACAGGTGTATAGAGCTGTCACTAGACAAAAGGATACATTTCCCAGGGTTCCTTGAAACTTGGTGTGACAATGTGATCAAATTCTAACCAAAAGGCTGTAAGTTGATATGAGATATGCAAGTTCAGAAATAGTACTTTAAAAAGGAAGTTTCCTATCACTTGTTCTTCCTCCCTTTTACTGGATATAATATGGGAATAATGGGTGGGACTGTCAACTAGACACACGAGGTGGAAGTCATGCATTGAACTTGATGATGCTGCAAAGTGTTAAAAAGAGGCTGGTTCTCTGATACTCTGGAGCCAACTCTGATTTCTTATGTTTCTAAGAAAGATAACTAAACTTCTATTAGACAATTGTTATTTTGCATTCCCTTATCTCATAGACAATCTTAATCCTAACTAATAATACATTAATTTTCTGTCACTTGGAAACAAAAGAGTTATAATTAATATATCACCTTACTCATTTATAATCACAAATTATTTCTGTTTCCACTTGTCATATAAATAGATGTGATAGAAATGACTTAAATATTTGTCATCTGTTAGTTAATATTTGGCATTTTACTTAAGCCAAAGTTCATTACTTCATTCCAAATTGACCTATCTTAAAACTGATGGTTTCTGACAGTAGTAATGCACTGTGGTCTGTCAACTATAAACTGAATTCCTCTGCACATAGATTCCCTCTATCAACTGAAGCTTTCCATGTTAACACTGGAAGCTTATGTCTGAGTATAATGGAAGGCAGCCCTTGAAAAATTATTTCACGTGACATGAGATAATTCTGTTTTAACACAAGACTTGCATATTAAATAAAATTACAAGTTAAAGTAAGCAGAAAAATGTGTTTATCTAACGTAAAATGGAAACAACTATTTTGTTTTTCTTTTATAAGATTTTCACCTTGTATGTTCAAATTATTTAAATAACTTGTGATTTAAGGAGAAAACACTTGCAGAAAGCCTAATACACACTAAGTCCTCAGCTCCTAGCAATTTGCCATCAGTGTGTCAGTTTATCTAATTACATGTTGAATTTATTGTTATTCCTTCAAAATTCATTTTTATCATCTCCTCTGTCTATGTAATCATATATTTGGAAGAAACTTGTTCCATCTTTTTCCAAGAATGAAAACTCTAGTCAATTAGAATATTTTCAAAAATCAGGAATGTGCAGAAAAGTCATACAGTTTGTCTAAGATGATATTGATTGAGAATTTTTGTTCCCCTGGAATTGTTACTGAGCATTCAAGTAAAAGAAAACAAAAAACCCTAATCATCTGCATTCTAAAGAAAGCCATCTATAACTGGGGCAAGGTACTCTCATTCAGACTTTATTAAGGGACAGGAGAACTGGCCCTACCATAATCATAATAAATAACCACCCTCCTACTACTAACAACTCCTGGCTAAAATATTGAAAGCAGGAGGATGGAGAGAAGGAGATGAAGAGGAAAGATCATCTCTAAGCTACTACCAAGTTACAATGTTCTTCATGAATGAATATTCCTTTCCTTCTAAATGGGAAAAGTAGAAAAGTGTTTCACTTTAACATGAAGCCAAATGAAAAGGGCTTTATAGAATCATTTCTCAAAATTAATTGCTGGCTTATGCAGAATAATTGTTATGCCTTTGGGTCTCGCTGGATGGGTACTGGTTGAAGATGGGGAACATAGGACAGAGGTAGATGAGAGAGAGANNAGAGAGAGAGAGAGAGAGAGAGAGAGAGAGAGAGAGAGAGATTGGTTTTGAGAGAATACAAGAGAGTGAAGCTCTTAAACTGGTATAACTCACAATTTGGCATGGAAAGGATGCTGGAGGTTTCCATTGCTTAACTGGGCAACTCAGAGAATAACTATGGACCATCTTGATGGCATCCTTGCTAAGGGGCTGCCTACCAAATAATGGGACCTTATAAAAGGCAAGATGCTAAGAAGCATATGCTTGTGGAAGATAATTAGTAGCAGAACATGTTTAGAAAGCTAGGTCTTCCACATCAGTGAACTGCATAGGGAGGAGGCCCAGCAAGGCACTCCAAATAACTCACTCATTCACACCATCAGAAAGCCAGAACAGAGGGAATGTATGTGTGGTGTGGTACCTAATTTCAAAGATACACCCTCTCCAACTCCCCTCCATCCTTGATAAACCATTTCTTCTGCTTCTCATGTGCTGTGTAGTTCCTTTCCTCACTGAATCTGCATAAGTCCTCTATAACCAACAGAATGTAGCTCAAGTGACACTGAATAACTTCTAAGTACTGCCTTCATCTCTTGGAATTGCTTTGGGGATGTCAGACTCCACAAAAGATAATAAACTACTATGGGTCAGCCATACCCTAAGGAAGACCAAACTGGATATACTAAAGAGGACATATATCAAGATAGAAATGCCTTGCCATAGTGGTTCCCATCATCTCTGTTGAGGTGTCAGAAAAGTGGATAAAGAAGCTTTCTTGGATTTTCCAGCCCCAGTAGATGCCACATGGAGAAGAAACAAGATGCTCAGCAAAGACCAGAGCCAAGGTTCCATATATATGTCATTGACTACATCATCCTAGCAATCTCCAGTCATTTGAGCCAGTCTAGTGTAGACCAGGATATCATGAATTAGATATGAGCCATCACAGTGTGCTCTGCTCAAACTCCCGGTCAAAAGAACTACATGCATAAAAAATTATTCTTTTAAGACACTAAATTTTGAGTTTCTTTTTTTATTCTGCAGTATATAATGGAAACATATGACAAGATAGTGATAGCTTATGAAAGAGAGACAATGAATAGAAATTGACTGCAACCATGATGGTCATTATTTTTTTCTTTTACTCTTAAAGCCTCAACACTGAAAGAATCAGATAAATGATACCCCGTGTTCTATCATTATTATCTTAAATAATTTGTAATACTTTATTTGCCATTGTGAAATACAATTCTACTTAACTGCAAAGAACATGTTGAGAAAATTAAATGTTCAACATGAAAAAATTATATTAAGATCCTGAAAATAAGTAATAAATAATATTCATATGGTGCCACTACAGTGGCTAAATTTTAAAAATTACTTTGCAGGTCACAGTTTTCTTTATTAATATTATCAACAAAGCTTCAAGGAGCACTGTGGTATATCTATAATGCATCACCAATAATAATGAAAAAATATTATACAAAGGTGAGATTATTAACTCAGTACCAATATTACAGCATATACAATTACATACTGAGGAGGCAGAATGCACAAAATGAGTAATTTATCAATAACATAAAGAATATTTTATAATATCTAGATTTCCCATTCTATAACAACCTTCTCCTAAATTATTAGAAAAATTGTGCAGGATTATTATTTTTTTATTATGAAGAAGCACTTCATGAATGGTAGTATATCTACCATCTCTCTGACAACTGCTAGTAGTGCCATACAGTCCTTGTGATAACTAGTTAAAAGTGCCCATAAATTTCTACAATGCTCACTAGGTGTTGGCTGCTCTTTGAGAATGGCTGAGCTAGAGCTTATACCTAGAGAGACATGTTAATTCCAGAGGCAGACTCCCATTCGCTGAACCACATTTATTTTCTCATAGAAAGATTCTGCAATCAGAAAAATAAGGAAAAGTAGATTAATGCACTGCCATGCAAGTACCTTGAACCAAGGTTCAAGTCTGTGTATAGGTGAGGGGAGTAGATGTAAGTAAACTTGAACATAGTATCTTAAACCATATTGACTATTATAACTCAACATGGAAACATATGGAATCTATAAAAAATGGAGACTTCACAAAGCACAATTCAAAGCAAATGACTGGACAATTCTTTTTCAGCGCTCATTATATTATTGAACTGCCCCAAATTGGTTTTATTTGTAGAACCTTAATCATTAAAATAATGATTTGATCAGATATTTGATGGGAATAACCCTAGATTCATTAGACTATTTTAGGCTCTTCATTTTGCCTTACAAGAAGGTTTTGTATTTTGATCATGTACAGAAAGGACTACTGCATGTGTTGATTATCTGGGGAGCTATAGGTGCTTTACCTAGTGATTGTTTGTTGATGACCATTTGGCAGCAGTTCAAAAAGACCTAACCATATTTATTTAGACACTCAAATGTTGAAACAGATA
>NW_017731703.1:1384830-1444820 GCF_001890085.2 Hipposideros armiger
ATATTATATTAAACAAGATAAAAGAAAGCAGGATACTTGGAGGTATAGAACACACAAAGAAAGAGCTCTCTGGGAATAGCAAGAAAGCAAAAACTCTAATTAAAAGTTGGGTAAAAACCTTAACAAACTCCTCACTAAAGAAGATATATAGATGGCAAGTAAGCATACAGAAAGATGTTCCATATCATATGTTACAAGGGAAATGCAAACTAAACAGCACTAAGACCACTAAACTGTTAGAATGGCAGAATTCCAGAACACTGAGAAGACCAAATCCTAGTGAGGAAATGGAGAAACAGGAACTCTCATTCACAGCTGGTAGGAATGCAGAATGGTGCAGTCATATGGATGGTTTGGTGGTTTCTTACACAACTAAACATACTTTTACTTTGTGACCCAGCAACTGCACCCTTTGATATTTAAACTAAGGAGGTGAAAACTTATGTTCACCTAAAAACTTGTACACCAGTGTTTATAGCAACTTTATTCATAATTGCTAAAACTTGGAAGCAACCAAGATGTCTTTCAGTTGGTGAAAAGATAAATAAACTGTGGTACGTCCAGATAATGAAATTTATTCAGCCCTAAAAAGGAATGAGCTATCAACTTGTAATAAAATATGGAGGAAGCTTAAATGCATATTACTAAATGAAAGAAGTCTGTCTAAAAAGACTACATACTGTATGAGTCCAACTATATGACATTCTGGAAAAGGCAAAACTATGAAGACAGTAAAAAGATCAGTGGTACTCAGGGTTTGGGGGGTGAATAGGTGGAGCACAGAGGACTTTTAGGGTGGTGAAAATATTCTCTGTATGTTACATAATGATGGATACATATCTATTCATTTGTCCAAACCCACAGAATGCACAACACCAAGTGTGAACATTAATGTAAACTATGGACTTTAGACAATTAAAATGTCAATGTAGGTTCTTCACTTGTAGCAAAAATACCACTCATTGTGGGCCGGCCGAGTGGCTCAGTTGGTTAAGAGCTCGCTCAAGAGTTTGAGCTCTGAGCAACAGCGGTTCGAGTCCAGCCCGAGCTAAGCAGCTGCTGAGCTACCAACAGGTAGCAGGATGGCTCAGCTAAAAAAAAATACCACTCATTGGGAGATATTGATAATGGGTGGGGCTATGCATATGTGCGGTAGAGAGTATACGGCAAATATTTGTACCTTCCCCTTAATTTTGTTATGAATTTAAAACCACTCTAAAAATAAAGTCTTAATTCTAAAAAGGGCAAAAATGTAGATAATATAAAGGGATATATATATATATATAGATATAGATATAGATATAGATATAGATATAGATATATATGTAAAAATATTAAGAAGAACAAGAAGGAAGAGATAAGGAGGAGAAGGAAGAGAGGGAAGAACAAGAGAAGGGAACAGGATGAGAGGGGAAGGAGAATAAAAGTAATAAGAAGAATGCATAACTTTAAAGTTAAGAGAAAAAACAATAACAAAAATGTGATGCAATCAAAAAGAATGGAAGGAGAAAGTGAAATGAACACAGGAAAGTTAAGAAAAGGAAAAAACAAATGATGCCTTTGGTTTATTTAAAAGAAACAATACTTAATCCTCCAAACTATAAATGTTAACTATTGATTTAGTGAAACACTGAGATAACCCTTGATGCAGGATACCACATGCATTAATGTAACCTTCTTCCTTTGCTTGACTGTAACCTCCCACTCCAAAGTGAAAACATTGCCCCCCACCATCTCCTCTCCGTTAACAAATTACTGAAATTGAATTAAGTGTCGTGGCATCAGAATTGATGCCAGGGGAGTTTGTCACTCTTGTTAGAAGCCTCATCTCATTATTGTAAGCTTCCAGCACTTCATCAAAATTACCATTTAACTGTTCCTACCAGTTTAGAGCTCATTTGGCTTCTGTTCCAGGTACGCACATCTCAGGCTCTGACTGTCTGGATTTACTGTCCCCCTAGAATTCATGGAGGTCATTTACCTGTGACTTCAGTTCTCTGATGCGTCCAAGAAAAGCCACTCACTTTCAGTTTGTTCAGCTTTTCTTGTTTTAAGAATATCCTCCATTGGGGCTGAAATGGGAAGTCTGGTTTTTCTTTTTGTTTTGTTTTTTGTTTTGTTTGTTTTAATTCCATGAATTAACTTGGGGTTCCACTATAAAATGTAAATGTTTTTCTTTGTAAATCAGGTGAATATTTATATGGACAAGTGTGTTAGAAAAACATAACAAGCATGAATGCTATATTGTTTGGAGGATTTTAAAAAATCATCTTATTGTTTCCTTTTTCCAATTTTGAAAAGAAAAAAAAACTCTAAAAGAGATTTTTGGGGGTTAAGATATAGACTCAATCTCAATTTCTCCTCTTACCTTCCACTTTTTCCAACTCTAAGATGTCACTTGAGGCTCATAAAATAAGGCATTGTGGCTCTCCTAATCATTCTGTCTTCTCTTGTTTTATGTATTTATGTGTTTTTCTCCAACTTATAGTCATTTATTTCTAATTTTTTTAACTTAGAATTCTGCCAGAAATCTATGGGCATTCTTAGATCCACTGTTGTTATTAACAATGGAAATGTTTTTAGTTCTGAGGTACAACTTCATTGTGGTAAATGTTGGAAAACACAGAGCAACAGCAGGGAAAGCTAGTGTAGAAAATCCTAAAACATGTAATGTTAAAACTGGATAAATCCTATGGATAGTTCAGTCTTCTCAACTTAAATATGAGAAAACTGAAGCCTAGGAAGAAGAATAAATGACTCACTCTTCCCATAATTATAGTAAAAATATTTTCTTGATTTTTAAAACTACTATTCATTCTTTCCCTGTGACTTTGCATCTACCTCAGAAATGTATAGTGAAGGTTTTTAGTGAGAAACAATAGATTTTTGCACTCAGAATAAGAAACATATACATACTATCTAACAGCTTTAAAAGTGTTTTCTGTTTGCAAGATAGTTCCAAAGAATCTGGCGGGTGTGTTTGCTTGATTTTGTAATTATGGTTGCTGAAATTTAAATATAAAATTGTTGTCAAATAAAATAAGCTAGACTGCAATTGTGAAATACATGTGAGCCATTTTGTTGTTATTTTCACATCCATATTTGTTTCCTCTGAATTTTTTTTTCCTGAAAAAAAAAAAAAAGGAAGCTGGTAAAAGCATATGTGTGTTAGAGGTACTTTGTTAACTGAAGTAATGAGATATATAGCAAGCTTAATAATAAATAATTAATGAGATAACAACTTCTGTTTTTATTTAATGATTTTAAATGAGTATGTTCTGCCTAAATTGAAAGTAAATTAGATTCTGATTATTCTACTGTTTTTAGTTAGACCAAATCATGACAATTCTGTTGTTTGTATTCTACCTAAATAGGACCAAAAAAAACAAAAATTGTGTGGGTCTACTTGAATCATATATTTAGGTGTCATTTTGTTTCCATTTTTCCTTTGTTCTTCCAGCTAGAGATCATCCACTTAAGAAGTAAAATGCATTCATGTGTATGATTACATATATGTTGTCCCTTAGACTGTACACCACCACGACAGAACCTCCCTTTATCCTTTTCTCTTATGCATGGGTTCAGAAACTGCAAAAATAGAATAATGATAAACACATATAAATTATTCAAAAGACTATATTTGAAGGATAACTTTTGAGAGAATTACTGACGCTGCAGAAGATCTTTCCTGAAAAGGACAGGCCTGCCTGTGTCTCATTCCTCTCTGCCTTTCATGGGGCCTAGCACTGTGTCCCTGAGAGTAGCTGTCAGCAAATAATCCCACAGCCCATGGACACGTGAAGAAACTAGGTTGTCCTTCACACTTAAACTAGATAAAAATGGCCTCAGCACTAGCCATTCACTATATGTGTCCTCCCACTATGTTAGTAAATGTTATGGAAATTAGAAGCAATATGGGAAAAGTCAATCATTTCTATTATTTGCTTTTTATTATCTCCCTGGGAAATTTCAGCAATTAGTAACTTCCTTGGCGCAAATAGAAGGGATTCGACTCTTGAATGATCTTCGGGTTTCTTTCCAACTTTAAAACTTTGCAGGTCTTAAGTCCAGTGATTTTTCCATGCTGTGTCCTGACTATATTCAAATCACCTGATTAAAACATACATTATGGAATTAATCATTGTACTTAACAAAATAGGGATAGGTTAAAGAGAAGAAATGTAGTCTACATTTACCCTTGAGAAACAAATTGAAGCATTGAGATTAATGTTTTAAAGGAAAACAAAAGGGATATTGCATTTAAATAGCTATCACAATTTAGGACTCAGAGTTACAAGTGGTATACAAAGTGGAAATTTGTAAATTGTGGAAATAATGGTGTGTCTTTTTGTCCTTTGTTTTTCGAAAATGATTATAATGAAAACGTTTCACTGTCCTGACCTTTCATTACTAAAATCTGGGTGTATTTCCTCTTTCATCTCTGTGAATGGGACATAAATCACTCTCCTTGGCATTTTGTATGGTCTGCCATGCAGGCAGCCAGCTTTTACAGATGCCCTTCCTGGCTTCAAAAAGCAGAAGCCCGCAGGTAGCAGAAAACGCCAGGTTTCTTCTCACGCCTGAGAAGGCTCTGTTTGCTGTAGAAGGAACCTGTATGCTGTGATAAATGCTACTGTGCCGAGTCAGCATGGTGGACAGTTTAACTCCATGACCTTCGGCAGGTTGAAAGCCTCCCCTGTAGCTTGTCTTTGACACAACCTATAACATAGAATGTCAACATCAGTCTAGCAAGTGGGATCTGTATTCATTTTGCTGTGAAACAACTGATTCTCAGTGTGGAGCTCAGGTGCCTCACATTCTCCAAGATTATTTCTCATATTTTATTTTTCTTCTCATTAGTCATGTATGCATGAAAACTTCATCTATGAGTCTTCACCAGCTTACCCTTATTCTGTCCCTTTACATCTCGAGTGGGTCAAGGCCTAGGACACAGTTTCTAGAATCACAGTTTCTATGAACAAAAAGATAACTAAGTGTTGGCATTGTATTTCCTATCTTCATAACCAATAGAATGGCTGCTGATTCCATTACTGTGACTGTTATTCATTAATCTTATCTATCCCATTCAAGCATCAGCAACTGTCGAGCAGAAAGAAAGAAAAGGAGCCATGCTGGGGAAGCTGATATGGTAAAAGTTAACCTGTACAAATAAGAATCAATCTAAGTTTCTCCCTATAACACATATCCACTTATTTTTGAAGCATTTTATTTTTTTTTCCTTGGTTTTTTGCTCTTTGAGATGGTTTGGAACATTTATTTTCTTTTAAAATCACAGGACACTTTTCAAAAAAAAATCACAGGAGGGTCTAATCATTTTAGAAAGTGTTTGAATGCAAAACTTTAGGTAAGAAGACATATACTTCTATTCTAACAGAAAGGTTGGAAGACAGAATCAGTTTAGATGTTATGGGTTGGGTGTTGGAACATGGATGGGAAAACAAATTGATGCTTTATAGCAGCTTTTTTCTCTGATGCATGGTGTAATGATGCAATAAAAGCTTTGATAAAACTGAAGATTTAAAATACTTGTGGCAGAGAATAGGCTATCATGACAAGACACTTTTTTAGTCTATCTGATAAGTATTGGGGTGTCTAGGTAAGTTTAGTGATGGAAATTTATTGTAGAGTAGATGTGCTGTGTTGAAAATACGGCATATAAAAAATGTAAAACAACTAGAATGCAAGTTGTCTCAATACTTTTAATGTTAAATATGATACCTCTTATTGTCTTAAAAGCAAGGGAATAATATATACCAAGCAGTCCTGAGTTCTACGTACTAACCATGAAGACCTTGGAAAGAGTGATAAAAATTTTACCTTGGTAACATTAGTCCATCAAACACCACTAAAAATACCCAAAATAAATTTATAAAATAAAAAAAAGAGGGAAGAAAAGAAGGAAGGAAGGAAGGAAGGAACGAAGGAAGGAAGGAAGGAAGAAAGGAAGAAAGGAAGGAAGTAAAGAAGGAGGAAGGAAGACTTTATTGGGAAATTGAAGATAATGGTCCACTCTAAGGAGAGTAATCAGTGTACTGTGTACCTCCCTCAGGGAAGAGGGGCAAGGGAGTGGCTTTCTCTCTTTAAACTAAGTCAAGTTGCTTCAGGTTAGCTTTTAGAAGCGCTACATGTAGTTTTATGCTTATGGTAAACCAGCCATCTGAAAAATAAATAAATTAATAGGCCTCAATTTGTAGTGTCTGATGGCCTCAATGATATAAACATACCCTGAACAATTTCAGGAGATCAACAGTTTAACAACTGGTCACAAGTTTCCTAAACCTTTAACCAATTTCTCTAGAGACAGTATAAGTTGACTCCAGCATACTGCTGCACAAGTCCACAGTAGTTTGAAAAATGAGGGACTGCAGTGTCTGATGGTCTGTATAACACCTGAGAATAATTAAGAAAACCCTAGGAGTTGCCGGACATGTCATCCAGAGAGCCTAGAAGAACACACCCAAAGAACAAGCTTGGTTTATATCCAACTAAGTCCAACTTATTTACTAAAACAATTACATTTATTTTATACAATCAAATTAAATCTGCTTTACATTTGACCTATCACAATTGCCAGAAAATTCTATCTCAGTCATTATGTTGCATCTTCCCTTCATGTTTGTTGTACTACATAAGAGAAAGATTAACTGGGATGGCTTTTAAGATAAGTTGAGCAAAGAACAAGAACTGAGAACGTCATGAAAAGAACTGGAATTCTGGATGACAGAAGTTGTATTATTTCAGAAAGTTCACATAAATCTGGGACATTGTACAAACCTATCATTTCCCCCATGGCTATATTTCATGAAACCATTTTAGCTCAACATTGCTGCCTAGTGCCATCGTTGAATAAAATATACCTGGGAGCATAAGGTAGACAAGGCAGTTTTATGAGTTGGTATCTATAAATTGGCATTGAACCCTGATCATTCTATTGCTTTCTTTGCATGTTCTTGCCTCTAGAGAGGGCCAGAAATGATTAGAATGGGTGAAGAGATTACTTTGCTATGATTGATCTGCACTATCTCTCTGATTTTGGACACTATTATTAGTATAATAATACTATTATCTAAGGATGGGTTTCTTCATTTTTCAGAAAAATAGAAGAAATAAAGAAAATAATGGAATTTATTTTAAGAGATACTACTTTTAAGATAATGCAATTAATAATACAATAACACACACCTGCTGTTATCCATAATCACCTCTCTTTTACCTGTGTTGATTTTTTATTTGCTGGTTTGTTTGTTTGTTAAAGTATAGGAGTTTAGACTTATCTCAGTTAAACTTCATCTTAAGAGATGATAAGCATGTTACTTCAGCCAATCAAATTGCTTTGATTCTGGTTCCATCATTCAAATTATCAACTAAACATCCTTTTATTATATCCTCTGCAAATTTAATAAGCATAAAATCTATCTTCTTCCTCTCTAAAAAAATAATACAATTTTGAATAGATAAATTTATACAAATAGCCAGGAGACACATTTCCCTCAAAACTCACTTCCAGAGTGATATGAAACTAATTCTCAGATCACTAGTAAACTTGTTCAAATTGTTATGAATGTCATCAAACTGAGTTTTCCATCATACTCACAAGAGAATTATGAAATTATTTTCTAAATGAGTTGTTAAGTTCTGAATATGCTTTTGATGAGGAACCCAGAAAAAACTATTCAGATTGAATCCATGATGGCACCCAATGAGCAGTAATTCTTCTGTATTAAATGTTCCAAAAATAATACAGTTGATCCTTGAACAACATGGGTTTGAACAGTGAGGGCCCACTTGTACATGGATTTTTTTCAGTAAATACTGTTAAATGTATTTTCTCTTCTTTGTGATCTTCATAATAATATTTTTATTTTCTCTAGCTTAGTTAGAATACAGTATATAATACATATAGCATACAAAATATGTGTTAATCAACTGATTATATTATTGGTAAGAATTCTGGTGAACAGTAGGCTGTTAGAGTTAAGTTTTGGGAAAGTCAAAACTTATACGCAGATTTTCGTGCAGGTATTAGTGTCCCTAACCCCCATGTTGTTAAAGGGTCAACTTTACATCTTTGAATACACTCTAGCAATGGGGTCAAGCTAATGGCTTATATTTTAATAAATCAATAGTGTATCAACTTTTCCTTCCCCTGAATTATTTATCTTCCTCATCTTTCCAAGACTTAGTAAATTTGACTGAGTGATTTAGCAGCCTCCTCTGGAAGATTGCATCATCAAAACAAAATGGGATTTACCCTATATTTATTTGAAGCAGTTAAATGCTAACTTAAACATTTGCTCACTTGTTTTAGGGAACTTTTCCATGTTACCTTTGCTAGTTTTGCCTGTTTTGATCTGAAACTGTTCTTGGTTGAAGATAAAAATACTAAATGGATATGATTAGAAAGTAAAAGTTTTAACACAACAAATATAAATACAATAGGTTATTATTAATAGGAGAGTATGAATTGATGTCATACAAGTTACAAAATTATTCTAGAAGGACAGCCTATAGTTTATACTACACTAATCTGTACTCTACTACAATATACTATGGGGAGCAAAGTGAGAGTGATATACTAAGCTATGAATAATGATAAGTCTCAGTGCATGGAAAGGCACTTAACAAAATCATCAGAGAGATTCCCTATCTTGCTGGCAAAACAGGATTTAAGAAGTTATTGTTTTCTTTATATTCTGTGGGATAACAATTATTTAAAGAGCTGACTTGTACATAGTATGTGCTAAAAAGGACTGTATAAACAATAGCTAACTTATCACTATAAGTAATGCAGAACAGATCAAAGCCTGAGCATTCTGATTAATGATCTCATACAGTATTCATGATTTGATGCATCTAAAAAATTACTTTAAAATAAAATTCTGTGTTTTGAATGCTCTTCAACATAGTGTAAGCATTTTAAAATAGCCATCTGTATTTTGGAAAATTACTTGTATATGAAATAAAACATGTGTTTCCCCCAGAGCTGTCCTTGCCCTGGGCTTCTTATATAATTGCTGTGCTCTTCCCAGCCATGCATCTCTGCACTTGCAGTTCAACAGATAACATAGGTTGCTGGAAAAAGTGGAGCGCTGATGAAAAAATAAGGCCCTGTAATTCTACTTGAAACTCCACAGTCATGTGAAGATCAAAGTTCCAAACTGTCTTAGTATATCTTTGATCTTGAAAAGTAGGCACATTTAGGTTGTTTCCTCAGAAGGCTAGCAGATTGACTGTTTTGACTAAATTGGTAACACTTTGCACCATTTTTTAAAAACTTCATTGAGTCTTTGCTGGACAGACAAGATTGGCTAAAATCAGTTTTTGTTTTTTAAAGTTTTATAGATACCGCCAAAAACCATTGTTCTATTCTCACATTTTATATCTGCTTTTTTATGGGTTTGTTGTTTTTCATTAAGGCAGGTTTTACTTACAATTACTGTCAAGCTCCCATTCCAATAAATCAAATTTTCATTTCACTGATGATTTTTACTTTCTTTAATAGAAGGAAATAAATATATAATTCCTTTTGAAAATTTCACTTTGTGATAGATATAACTTAAATGTTACAAAAAGATTCCTGCTTACCAAAATACTTTTAGGTTTAGGCTTGTACAGGTAAATAAAAGAGAACTATTAGTCAAGGTACTTGTTCCAAAAAGTTCTTTAATGGAAACATTGTTAGCTTCCTCTTCATTCCATCATAAGAAAGATCAAAGGATTTTTGGAGTGAAGAATAATGCAACTCACATTTGAGATTAACTACTGGTGAGAGGTAGCTTGAAATCCAGCTCTACAGTCAGGAAAATGCTTTATTGTTTGTGCATGTACTCAAGGACAGTGATCTGCTTTCATCATATTGGCAGCAAATCACAGTGAAGAGATTAAACTATGACTATTAAAAAATAGTTCTGCTTTTAACAGCATATTACATATAGATATTTTTGTGTAGTTATTTACAAAGATATAAAGTTGGAGTAATATGGTAATTTAATTCTCAAAGAGATAAATACAAAAACCCACACCTTTTACAAAGTTCCTTATGCCTACCAATAACTTCATATGCCTTTCCTAAGGAGAATTTAATCATTCATCTGATGTCATTTAAAAACTACTTTTAAATCTATTAGATGTTTATTGTATATAATTTAGAAATCAATGATACATACAAAAAGAGGTAAAACTCTCCTATAAACTCCTAATTTCACCGTTCAAAGATGAATAACATTAACATTGTGAGGTATAGTTTTTGAGATCTCAGTTATCATTTATACATATCACATAGTTTATTTTTGTAAAGAAAATTATTAGATAAGTTTTTGACTTACTATATTTTTATATAAATTATATCATGAATACTGTTCCATATCATCAGATATTATTTTACAGCATAACTTAAATTGCAGGATTTTAATATACTTGATAAAGAAGCTTTAACTAAACATTTAACTTTATTTCAACTTTTCAATATAACTTATTGCCTGTGAATTAAATCCACAAGATGATGTTATAGGGAAATGATAAAAAGTGAAGCAGTTAGATTTTAATATATACTGTTGTTTCCTAACTCTTTCCTAAACATATTATGATGGTTGATTTAACAAATATTTAAGAAATACACAGTCTTAGAAGCACTTAGGAAATTTTCTTTTCATTATAAATGTATAATCCTCTTTTGATATTATGTGGTAAAGAGCTTACAGATAAAAACCAAAATTTCTGTAAATGGAAAAATAGCATGATTATTTAAAAATACAGCAAAAAAGGGAATAAATTCATCCTGTTTTTCTTCACTGCATCCATAGGAATTGAACTTGATATCCTCTCTAAAGTACATAGTAGTTGCCCTTTTATCCACAAGGATACATTCCAAGACCCCCAGTGGATGCCTGAAACTGCTGATAACCCCAAACCCTATAATATACTATGTTTTTTCCTATACATATATACTTATGATAAAGTTTAATTCATAAATTAGGCACAATAAGAGATTACAAATAATAACTAATAATAAAATAAAACAGTTATACTAATATACTGTAATAAAAGTTACGTGAATGTGGTGTCTCTCTCTGTGAGTCTCTTTGTCTCAATCTGATAACCCATATGGCTGCCATTGGACCATAGGGCAGTAGCATATACAGCATGGATGCACTGGATAAAAGGATGATTCACATCCCAGGAGGGACAAAATGAGATGGCTAAAGCTTTCATCATGCTATTCAGAATGTCAAGCAATTTAACACTTACGAATTGTTAATTTCAGGAATTTTCCATTTAATATTTTCAGACCATAGTTGACTATGGGTAACTGGAACTTCAGAAATCAAAACCATGGATAAAGGGGGAGGGACTGCTTTATATATCTGCTTTAAATAGACTTTCTTGATTATAACACCATCTGATATCCTTAGAAACTCAAACTCTTTTGTTCAAAGTTATTAACACCTTTCATCCAAGACTCTCAAAGTTCAACGAAAGCACTCTCTTGCCTTTTCCATGGGTTCTTCCAATCTTTCTACATAGGTTAGAACTGTCAGCAATTATATCACTAACGCTTTCTCCAGTTTTAAATGTCACAGGCTCACCTGGTTACCTCTTCTAGTTATTATTCCTGCATTGCCTTCTTCAGCAGTTCCTTTGTAATTCAGCTCCATGGGCTGACTCCCATTCAATTATCTCTTTATCTTTCTTTCACTCTTGTCTCTCTGCCTTTCTCTCTGTTTCTGTTTCTCTTTGTTCTATCCATATTTGTCCTTTCTGTTTTATTTGGGTCATACGTGGGAATATCTTCCTTAGTGTTTCTGTCCATCCATCTCTTAAGTTCAACTTATTTTAGACCCATGTAACACTCAAACTAGATGTCCTTATCAAAACTCATTTTCACTCAGTATCTATTTCTAAGTCCATTCTCCTTTTATTGACTTTTTAAAAAAAACTCAAAATAATAAGAAAATCTCTACCAGCTTTCTTTTCCTATAATTAATGTTTCTATTAACAGTATAAATTTTGCTATAAACTCTAGAGTATAATGAATGTTTTACATATTCTTAGGTTTTATTTATGTGTATGTGTGTGAATTTAACCTCTACTCCTAATTTTAAATGGCTGGAATTAAGAAATCAAATCTTGTTTCTACACTTATAAAAATAAAGTTTAAAATGAACAGTAAAATTACGTAGACAGAGTTACTTTTACCATACTTCTGAATTTTTATAATATCATAGGAAAAAAATATTCTCATCTAAGTAGGCAAATTATCAAAGAATATTTGATATTTGCCACAGGGGTAGAAGCAAAAGGCTATGGGTTTTTCAAATGTACATTTCTATAATACATCATCTATATATTGTTTTGAGTGTTCACTTGAAACCTATATCATTTTACTAACCCATGTCACCCCAATACATTTAATAAAGATTTTTTAGAAAGAATTATGGATTTTTAATGGCTATCTTTTGATTATACTCACATCTCTTCTTTCCTTTCAGGGACCACCATAGGTTTCTGCAAGGGCAGGCAGTCAAGGAGGCTTTCTGTTCTCTGGGTTATATATAAGGCAAGATCACTGCAAGATGCACACGTCAAAGATAGATTAGCAAGAGAGAGAGGAGTCAGCTCCTCCTCCTTTATGTCAGATCCAGGGGTTGGCTCATTGACCATAGTGAAACTGACCTAGATTGCTCATAATATAACACAGAGCCTAGGGAAGGTGTCAGGAATGTGGGCTCTGCAGTCAGATTGGGTGGATGGACATATGACACTTAGTAGCTTCACTGACTTGCTCACATCATTGAATCTCCTTGTGCTTCAGCTTCTGTTCTGCATAATTGGAATCATAATAGTACCCAGCTCTTTGCCTTTCTCTGAGAAGTAAAAATGTTAATCTCTGAAATATGCCTACCATAAAAAGTACTCAGAGGATGTCAATACTATTTGCTAATTCCAAGCAGAGAACATTTTTCTTAGGCATCTTAATATGTAAACACCGAGTACTGGAATGAAGATGATTTTTATTCACCATCTTGTCTTAGTTGCCTCTTTAGTGATCCAAATGTTATCATTTTGTTTTATTTTTTCCTGTTGTAAAATAAAAACTCTGTCAAACTTTTCTATTTTTAAAAGTTTAGATAATACATTCAACAGCATTTTGTTAACGGCTCATCTTGCTCAATTAGAATCTGTGTTTCCAAATGTCAGCAAGTCCTATGCCTTTTTTTCCCCAGTAAATCCTAATTTTCCTGTCAATATGGTCATACAACACCATGTCAATTGAATTTTTTATCTTTTCCTGTTTTAGTAGGACCCATATTCAGAGTTGTGGTTACTATCTCTCACCGTATATCATAAATCCTGGAAATACTGGAAAAATACCTTTGCCCTGACCTACTCCCAGACCAATTAAATCAGAATCTTTTAGAGTAAAGTCTGGAAAATATTAGTTGTTTTATCTCCACAGGTAATCCAAATGTGCTCCTCAAGTTGGGAACTGCCGATAAAGAGACAATTGAAGAGACTGCCTTTCCTTCCAAGGGGAGTCAAAATATTTCAGCACTGTCAATTATACAAAAGCTTTGAGTTTACCAAGACAGACATTAGCATAGTGAAGACTCAGAGCAATCTGGTTGACTTTAAAGCTAAACAGTCCAAAACAAAACAACAACAACAAAATCTTCAGATTATTGTCTAGTTACTAGAAATTGAAATGATTACTAAAGTGTTACCAATTTACTCCACTCGTATCGCAACTAAAGCAGAAATAGTAAAATAATCTTTCAAATACAAAACTGTTACTGAGCAATTTCAAGTTTATTTCCCTTTCATGTTTTGTACTACATTTGGAAGAGACTCCAACCATATATACTGCAATTGTATTGTGATTGTTGTATGCCTAGTGTACAACTGCATATCATAAATAATGGTAAAAAGGACAAATTGACTTTATAGATAACATAATTACCTACTTAGGATCAATTAAAGCAGTAAAGATGTTAAATTTGCCTGATGTTCCCATTAATTTGGTACATGATCCCAAACAGCTAAATGCCACTGTACAAAAACATTCAATTAACCATATGTTGCAATTCTAATGTAACTGCCATTGATCACTAAGTCACATTCTCTTTGTTGGATGAGTAACAAGTAGCACTCTATTATTACCCAATGACCACCAGTTATGTACAGTATAAAGTGAGAGGCACTGTTTACATATTGCTGAATAAAAACATATAAGAAACTATTTACTTGGTTGATGGTCACTTCAAAGTGCATTTTAAAATTGATCCATTTATCTATTAATTTTTTGTCTTTACCAAAAATTCTTTATTGCTACTTATTTTATTTGTTGGAAAACAGAATGCTATTTCTCCTAATTTTAAGAACCCACTCTCAATGCAGGTTTAAAATATATCAGATATCTTCTTAGAAATATTTCATGTCACTGCAATGATAGAATGGAGCAACTCATCTCCAAATAAATGGTCCCCTACTATATCAAATGTATTAATACATAGACTGTTAATATGCACTTAGTCAATTTAATAGGCCTGCTGCAATATTTGAAATGCATGAGTCCCTCTAGCCCCCATGTTTCTATAAAGTCGTTAGTCCAGGTTCAGTTAGTACATTTTACAGTGATTAAAACTGAAACTCAAAGAGTGTTAATACTATATGTGCCCTTTCCCAGAAAATCTTCATCCCAGCTTGCTGCCATCTGTTTGAATCCAGTTGAGGAAGACTACCCATTAGCTCAGGATGAAAAAGAGGACATTGACAACAACACATGCAAGTGATCAGTGACACCTTTTGAGCATGTTCAGTCTTTATGTTCTCAATGGAGATATCTGAATTGATCTGTTATTAGCAGGTGAAAGAGTCCAAAGAGGCCTGCATTAGGCCAGCTGGCTTCATTGAATCCCCCTGTGAAAGTAATATCAGCTAGAAAAAGAAAAGAATCCCTGATGTAACCTCTGTTCTGTAGCATTACAAAGAGTTGGTGTTGGATTTTAAAAAGAAAAGAAACCTAGCAGGCTGGCCCGCTAGCATCTAATAGGGTGGGAGGACATTTGTTGGGTCACCGAATCCCAGAGCCTGGCTTCACAGGTAATAAAACTCAGTGTAGTCAGTTTGTCCAAGGATGACTCAGTGTCTCAATTCCTTGATTAGGTGTGGGTCCTCAGTTTCAGATCCCTGAACTGGTAACCCTACTCTAGACACCTATACTCTTTGACCTAAATTACTGCAATAATTTTATCACTGCTTAATTCTCCTTGTTTCATTTATGTCTCTCTTCCACCTATTTTATACTTTTTAATTAGAATGCCCAATCTGAATTTCAAATCTGATCATGCCATTTGACTGGTTAAAGATTACGGACCTTGGGAAGCTAAAATAAATGAATGGGACTATATCAAACTAAAAAGCTTCTGCATAGCAAAAGAAACCATTGAAAAAATAAAGAGGCAACCAACTGAATGTGAAAATATTTTTGCAAATAACGCCTTTGATAAGGGGCTAATATCAAAAATGCACACAGAACTCATACAACTCAACAAAAAAAAACCCAAATGATCCAATTAAAAAATAGGCAGAGGACCTGAATGGACAGTACTCCAAAGAGGACATACAGATGGCCAATAGACATATGAAAAAATGCCCAACATCACTAGTCATTAGAGAAATGCAAATAAAAACCACAATGAGATATCACCTCACACCTGTTAGAATGGCTATCGTCAATAAGACAAATAAAAGCAAGTGTTGGAGAGGATGTGGAGAAAAAGGAGCCCTCATATACTGTTGGTGGGAATGCAGGTTATGGCAGCCACTGTGGAAGGCAGTGTTGAGATTCCTCAAAAAATTAAGTATAGAATTACCATATGGCCCAGCAATCCCTCTACTGGGTATCTACCCCCAAAATCTGAAAACACTTATCCATAAAGACATATGTTCTCCTATGTCATTGCAGTTTTATTACCAGTGGGCAAGACATGGACAAAACCAAAGTGTCCTCCCATAGATGATTGGATAAAGAAGTTGTGGTATATATACACAATGTACTATTCTGCCATAAGAAAGAATGAAATAGTGCCACTTGCAATGATATGGATGGATCTTGAGGTTATAATGCTAAGCAAAATAAGTCAGACAGAAAAAGCTGAGAACCATATGATTTCACTGATATGTGGTACATAAAACTGAAAACAACAAAGGAACAAGACAAACAAATGAAGAAACAAAACTCATAGACACAGACAATAGTTTAGTGGTTACCAGAGGGTGGATGGGAGGGGGGTGTTAGATGAGGTTAAAAGGGATCAAATATATCATGATGGAAGGAGAACTGACTCTGGATGGTGAACACACAATGTGAGATACAGATGACATATTACAGAATAGTACACCTGAAACCTATGTAACTTTACTAACAATTATCACTCCAATAAACTTTAATTAAAAAAAGATTTATAGCCCTCAATTTGCCTTTATAAATAACATCCAAAAATATTATTAAGGTTTGCAGGACCCTCTTATCCATATTTTATTACCCCTTCTCTACTTACCCTGTTTGGGCACACCATGTCTGCCTTCTGTAGGACTTCCTAAGTGTTTCCTCATCTTTGTCCTGTTCTCTTCCTATCTGTTAACTCCTACTAATCTTTCTTATCTTCTCAACAGTTACTTCTGAGAAGGTACTTTTCCATGCTCTATGTGGTTCTCCTTGCTCCTTCTTTGTGGTTCTATAACTCATGGTCCCTATTGCAAGGCACTTCCCTACTCTGTTACAATGATATATTTGCATATTTATCTCTATCAATAATTACAAGCACTTGGAGGGTTATATTTCTTAGTAGCCTATCCTGTACTGTATGACATAAAAGTCATACAGTTCATAGTGGGTGCTCAATAGATGTTTGATGAAAGCATAAAAGAATGAATGAACAACATGTTTTTGATAAGTCAATATGTATCAATGACTCTTAAGTTTTATTTTTTAAAATTAATACTATTTTATGAAACTGCAGTTCAAGTTATATTCTTTAAAGCATTTGTATATGTTCTCAGACCAGATAGTTCTGTAACCAGCAAAATAAAACATTTTTGTTCTAGTGCATTGTTATATGTAAAACGTAATTTACCAAAAGAGGTACTATATTTATTATTTATTTAGTTATTTATTTACTTTTTTTTTAAGCTGAGCCATCCTGCTACCTGTTGGCAGCTTAGCGGGAGCTCAGCTTGGGCCGTGCATCAAACCGCTGTTGCTCAGAGCTCAAACTCTTGAGCGAGCTCTTAACCAACTGAGCCACTCGGCCAGCCCAGAGGTACTATATTTAATATATTCTCTTATATTCTGCATTTTTTACCTAACATATAATGCAAATTTTTATTTTAACCAATTATTGAAAAATAACATAATTAGTAGGTACATGATATACTAACAAATGGACACTTCATTTTATTTTTTGTATGTTATTAAAAGCTTAGGTTTATTTATAATTTTGAACTACTATAAATAATACCTGGATATTTATTTCCTGCTTTATCAAAAAGTAGTCTCAACATCATTTAAGCTTTTCTACAAGCTGACATCACCTTTAAACTCTATTACTGGATGATATGGTAATACACATAATGCTTTTAATCAATAATTGTCTAGCTTTATACTTTTTGGCCAAGGATGTGCTCAAGTCTCTATTGTGATTTTTTTTAATATAGCTTCTTTGATTCCACATATAGTACATGTCTTGTCACTCCACGTTTCACTGTGTGCTTGCCTACTATTTCTAATTAATTGCTTCTAATCTCCTGAAGGTTTAGAAGTCAGATTACCAGGCTTGATCAAACTACATATAAACATAAATGTATGATCTGACTGAAGTACTATTATAATACTTCAGCTTTTACTGATTACTTTGTACATATGTTGTATACAGATATACACATATACGTATATTATACGAATACAAATTCTCACAGGCATTTGCATCAGGGTTATGCATTTCTAATCATTGTATTTAAGTTAATTAAAAGGTTTATCATAGCCATTTAAATTTGTGTTTATCATGATGCATGTTTTAGAGTTATAAGCTACTATAAATAGTTATCCAGTAATTTCAAGAGGGTTCAATAATTTCCCAATGGTAAAGTTCTTGTTTTTGAAAGCCATTAGATTACTTCACAACTATTGTTGTCTAGTCCTGGAAACATGTTTGACGTTACTTTGAGCAAAATCAAAGTTATGGAAAAATCAAATTATATTAGATCAAAAGAGTTGTATTTAAGTCACTTATGCAATCAACATGTCAGTATAGAACCTTGTGGTTCTTAAGAAATCGTGTATAAAATTTGCATTTTGTTTTTAACATATTATGTCCTCTAGGCTCTAGTAATGACTAAAAAGATACTGCATGTGAATTATCTTTGTGAAAACATTCTTAGGCAGTCACAGTTCACAGTAGTAATGACTGCTTTATACCCTTCCATGTAAACTGCTGATGACAATAGCAAATACTTCTATGAATGGGTAAA
The DNA here is from genome assembly GCF_001890085.2 of Hipposideros armiger. Lineage (NCBI taxonomy): Eukaryota > Metazoa > Chordata > Mammalia > Chiroptera > Hipposideridae > Hipposideros > Hipposideros armiger. The sequence continues at coordinate 1,403,380 of NW_017731703.1, forward strand.
CTGTGCATCTTGAATAAATGCAAAAAAACCCCACAAAAAACGGTACTATCCTACTAAAACAATAGACTTTGTTTTTATAGAGATCTGAAATGAGAAACATTATCAAATTATCTTTAACTTTTATTATCACAAAAATGCTTGCATGTAATTTTAGTTCTGGACACAGCTGATGAATGAAATACTATCAAATGCTTGGTGTGCCTTTGCTGCCCCCTTAAGACAAATAAACATAAATAAAAAGCTAGTAAAACCTAAAGTAACCTGAATTAATTTCTTTAGAAATCTGTTTCTATATCTCTTAAATGTGTGTGCGTACACACACACACACTCACACAACCCTGAATGGAGAAATTGATCAGTTAATCATTATTAGACAATTAAATCAGTATTTTGACTCTTCTCCATAATCAATGAAAATATTAGTTTGTTTAATGGTCTGAGAAAAACGTATATTTTAAGTTCTATAAAATCTGAGATTGAGTACTTATTTTTGTCTAGTACATTTTTATGATTTTTCTTGAAGTAAGTCATTGAGGAAAATACCACTTTTTCATTTTTGATGCCTTAGTTATAAAAATTGAATTCAATACTTTAATATAATTTATAAATCTTAACCATCTAAATAAAAACATATGGCTTATAAGCATTTTTATAAGTGTTAGTTGAGGAAAAAGAAAGATCACATTAAGATGATTCATGAAATTATAAATTCTAAATTAAAAAATACAATTATGTTAACTGCTTATAAATTTGGAAAGAGGACAGATCATAATGTGTTGTTAGCTATTGGCTTTATTTCTAATACAAGAGACATTAAAATAATTTGGTGTACAATTTATCTTTTAAACTAGGTTTATTCTGTAAAGTGCATTAATTTATAATTAAAGCAATATTTTAGTTTTATTTAAAAGAAATCAACAAATTTTAATCAATAAATAAACATTGAACAAAGTATTATAGCCAAGACTGAGTTACTGTAAGACATCCTTGCCTTTGTAAAAAACATGACATAATTTTGAAGAGAGGTAATCTACAGATACTAACAAAGGATACTGATAATTTTCAAACTTTGCAATATATTATTATGATGATGAAATCAGAAAACACACTAGTTTCATTTTTTCTTTAGCTTCAAGAATTTAAACCATTATTGATCTAAATGGTAATATTCAATGGCCACCAATATTTCTTTGTTTATTTTTTTATTTTAGATGATCTATATAGAATAAATATTAATAAATTTGAAAGCATATATTGGAAATATATAGTACATTATGTTGAGAACTAAATAAAATGTTTTATAAATGTGTGCTTTATTTTTCTTTTCTTGCAACTGAAGGATTTAAGCATAAAGACTATTGCAACTTATGTCTGACAAAACATCTCCTCTGTCATTTTTGCTCTATTATCTAAATAATTCTACCACAAATAGTTATTCACATTTATTTCTCAAGCAGGTATGTCTTAAATAATTTGCTTTGTAATTCCATACTGAAAACAAATAGAAAAACTTACAAAGAAAGGGATATGTGTGTAAGTGTGTGTGTATGTGTGTGTTGTTGTGTCCATGCCTGTGTGTGTATGTCTCTGTGTGTGTTGTGTGTCTGTGTGTGTGTGTGGTGCGTGTGTGTGTCTGTGTGTGTATGTATGTGTGTGTGTGGGGGGGGTGTGCGTGTCTTTGTGTGTGTGTGTGTGTGTGTGTGTGTGTGTGTGTCTGTGTGTGACACAGACTGAGTGGGGCTGGAAAGTGAGCAGTGTGGAAGTCCATGGAGTGGAACAAGTCAACCTGAAGGAAGACCTTTTCATTCATCAGAGGGATTGGAAGTGAAAGGTGTTAGCTGAAGGCAAGGACAAGCCTGATTCACAGTGGTGATAGGGGTTGATGGTGGAAATAAAACCCCTTGAATTCTATTCATTCTAGATTTTCTAACTTTTAGGTTCATCCTTGTGGTGAAACCACTATATCTTCACTGCTGCCATTGTCTCTCTCTCATCATCTACTGAAGATTAAAAACACTGTCAGAGCTGGGCGTGCCCAATAACCACAGATGGGCTTTGGCTGCAAGCAAAAAGCAACATCAATTCCCCTTTGCATTTGCATCAACTACCAGACAGCAATGAGTTGTACCAGTGGGAAGCCTCACCTTTCTGTGAATGGACTGCCCAGTTCAAACAGGATGATTCCTAACACACCTTGCCAGGAAGTTCAGGAAAGCCAGTGGGCTTTTCAGTTCTGCTACTAAATGGATACTCCTCAAAATGATCTGTTAGTGGGCCGGCTGAGTGGCTCAGTTGGTTAAGAGCTCGCTCAAGAGTTTGAGCTCTGAGCAACAGCGGTTCGAGTCAGCCTGAGCTGAGCAGCCGTGAGCTGCCAACAGGTGGCGGGATGGCTCAGCTAAAAAAAAAAGATCTGTTAGTTCCTTAAACGAATATTTTGCCTTCCACAAACAAAACTTTGATGATTCAATTGTGAAATCAATGTGTTACATAAAAAAAATCGTGTTTTCAACCGACAGTTATTTTTATGACTATTATAATGTTTATTCACTAGTGTAGAATGTAAAAAGCTTTTAAATTTTTTTCTTTTTCATTATACCAATCTTATGTAGCATAAAAGAAAGTTATTATAATTGTCCCAATATTATGGAGAAGAAATAGCACAGATGCTTCTTAGGTAAAAATGCAAAATACATTGTAAAAAGTTCAACCTGAGAGCCCCCAGGGTGGAAACTGTCTTCCTTGGCCTTGACCATTGTATTGGTCAGGTTAACATAAGTTATCACATGATATCAAATAAGCCCCAAAATTAGATTGTGTTTCTCCCTCATGTTACATATTTATCGCAGTCAGCTACACATTTTTCACTCTGGGAATGTCACTGGAGACTCACAGGAATGTCCAAGAGATGACTCAACCAGGTTCTTGTCTCTGCACAGGAAAGAATTCAAGAGCGAGATAGATAGATGCAAGAAAGCACAGGAAGTTTATTGAAACAAAGGGACACACTTGAGAGAGGAGTGCGTGCGAACAAACTCAGAGAGCAAGGCATGCCAAGGAAGTCCTGACCAGGGGTATTTATACCTCATGAGGGGGCAGGTTTTGGTGACATCCCATTGATGAGGCTCATCAATTTCCTCCCAGTAGGTGGGTTGCTCAGTTCCCTTCTCTTTCTTCCTTATTTGGCTTCTTTGAAACTGTCATGGTGTCAGATGCATGCTGGTAGATACTACATGGATCGTAACCTCAATGTAAATGAGATTATAATGACATTATAATTAGCTAAAGGTCAGGTCCTGGTCAAGGGGATTAGCCTAATTTGATGAAACTGGCTCTTGTTCTTCTCCAGCTGCAGGATCTGGATACAGTCACTTGTTACTTGTGTAACAAGTGATGCCCCTCACCTTGTATCCTGGAGGGGGTTGTCAATTTTTTAGGCTACTTATCCTGCCCCAGGAGCAAGGGCTATGAATTAATCTTATCTGCATTATTGTTGAGAGAAACAAAAATGACAGGAGGAAATGATGACTCTGAAATACCCTGCTCAGAAGTGGCAAATATCCCTTTTCGTTCATATTGCACAGGTCTAAACAAGGCACACGGATAAAACTGATGTCACTGGAGTGGCTGAACATTATCCTCACAAGGAGGGGCGCTACAAGTCACAGGGTCACACGGCCAAACATGACACCAACAGGGTAGGAAATATCATCCTTCCACAAAGAGAACAGAAATATTTGAGGAAACTAATATGATCTTCCACAATTGTGAAGACGTCAAAATAGCTATGAAATAACTCCTGCTTAGTATGTGTCAAGATAGCATCCTAGAGGTCAAGGTAGGCTCACATTTAGATGCAATCCAGTCAAGAGAACCCCGCGTTCATATCACAACTGCAAGCCTAACATAGAAATATTTACTCTGGAGTGTAAATTAAATTTGGGTAGCCCTCATGTATCTAGGGGGAAGCTTGATATGATAAGTTCCAAAACTCTATTTTATAGATATATGAGTAGAGCCTAATGCTTATTTTTTCCTTTATTGTCTTTAATAAAGTCCTTCCGAGGTTTCATATGTTTCCTACTGAACAAAGCAGTTTTTGTGTACCACTGGGACAGGTGGTTAAATGATGACTTGTGTGTCCCAGGGAGTCTGCTTATGAATGCCAGAGAAAAACAAATGAAAGACCTCAAGAAGATAAAATTCAGAGTGACAGAGGTAGTGCCACTCATTCTTGCTACTTTACTTCTAGAAATACTACTTGCAGTGTTAAACATCTGAAAATGGAGGTTTTACTTTATTAATAATAGCAGTATGCCCTTGTGTGTCCTCAGGGATTAAAACTGTCCTTATAAGTATGGGGAGATAGGGTATAATTTTAATCACAGTATATTATGATATTAGTATTTTAAAAATTATGTTTACAAAAAGTTAGTAAAAATGCATCTATATATTGGCTACACAATAATTATTACAAATTATAGGATTCTCAGAGCATCTTTAACATCTCCCTTTTTGTTTGTTTGTTTGTAAAACACTGGCTGATAAAGCTATATAATTTAATTGGCCAAAGTTAAACCAAATTCAAATAGAAAAGCCCATTTTTGTTATCTCTCTTTTTTCCTATTAGAAATAAACTCAGGTTTCCATCACTTGCAGGCTCAAGGTTTCTAGAAAATCTGACAATCATTTTTATCAGGACCAAATATTCTGAAGTGTTAGTACTCAGAGAGCTCCCTCAGCACAGGTCTGTTCCACTCTCAGTACCTTTTACGTTTTAATCCTCTTTTGATACAGTAGCTGAACAGATTGAAGCTCATGAAAATGAAACCTGGGAAGGTCTGCATATGACTCACACTGAGGAGTATAATTGAGCTTAGCTTTTCACACTGGTCTAATTATATGTGTTTAGTGTTCTTGCTGCTTGGAAAACTTGGAAATCTGAATAGAGGTTATTTTGCAAAAAGAGATGGCATATATATCATGATAAACAATTGTGCATATCTCTGCACTAGGCATTTGGAAGGACAAGTAGGTGACCTTTAAAACATATATAGATTATTTTATACAGATATTCAATATACGTATGCGTTGATCAAATTAGAGTTTTAATGACAGGATATGCAAATTTTGTCAAATGCAATCAAAAGTACTTCATAGCCCTAAACAACAAGAACATTAAAATGTTGTGATTTCATATTTATACTTTTTTTCTTTTGCTAATCTGAGCGTGAGTTTATGATTTTATTAGGAAATAAATGTCAAACACTGGCAAGTGTTATCATTTAAACTTTAATATTGATGTTTGTGTCATTTTGTGTCAGTGTTTCATAGTATAAAATGCTAATCAATGTTGCAGAGGAAAAATATTATCAAATTTATTTAGGAAAGAACTGTGCTAAATAAATATTGTTGAAGTACATCTCATAGCTTTCAATTTATTAATGTACATTATACTTTCCAAAATAAAGATAATCTATGCAGTATTTCCTAAATTCCTCAGACCTTTTTCTCCAAGACATTTTTTTTTTTAATCCTACAGAACAATCTTTGGTAGACACTATTCTGGGAAAATATTATGGTAACCTACATTTCATATCCACACCCAGGGGTGGCCTTTGAAAGCCAAGTCTGGCTGCAGCTCTTGAGACTGTAGTGATAGGGAGTCTGTGAAAACTCATCTGCCCACGGAGGCCGTGAAGTTTGGGGCTGGTTTAAGAATACCGAGAAGGGTTGGATTTCAGCCAGGATTTGAATTGGATATTGGACTATGTTCTAAGTTAAAGAAAGTAGTTTCAAAACATTTCTTCCTAAGCAGCATGCTTAGTTCTCTAAAAGCAAGCTTGAGCCTTCAGATCCAACCTAAAATTGGCCTAGCTCTTCAGTGTATCTAGGATGGAAATGACCTGACAATAGCTTCAATGGATAGTCTTTTCTCCCACCCTTATATTTCTGTTGTACCCACCTGTGTTCTATTCTACTTACTCGTTTAGACTTATCATATGCAAATTGTATTAGAAGTATTTAAGTGCAATTAAGAGGACATGTTCTCTGGGTTCATGTTGTCTGATTTACAATCCTAGTTTCATCGTTTAACAGCTGTGTGGTGGTGCATAAATTACTTAACCTCTCTAACCTCAGTGTTCTCATCTGTGAAATGGATAGGGTGATTTCTAATAGGAAAGATTTGTCTAATGAGATAGACAAAATAACCCAACAGTGCTTTCATAAACCCAGAGTTAAAGAATGCCTTTAGATATAAAGATATGTGCTTCAACACTAGATAGGATTGAATAAAGAAAACTTCGTATGGAATTTTGGCTAAGAAAAGAGTTTTATTACTTGGGTGTTATAAAAGACAAGGTATTTTTAGTGGCCAGTGAAATAAAACCCCACTTAAACTGACTTTAGCCAACAAAAAAGTAACTTATTGGCTAACAAACTAAAAACTTCAACTCATGGGTAATTCAGGCTCAGGTCTCAAACATCTCCATCTCTCAGCTCTGCTTTCTGTGCTTTGTGTGGTCTACTCCAGTCCTATCCTATTTCATCTATCTTTAGCTTCAGGCTCTCATGCTTATAACATTAGCACAGTAGAATAATAAATTCTTCTAGGATATACCCTGCTCATGTCCTAGGAATCGCTTTTTCTTATTGCACCAAATGAGTTCACATTCTTATCCATGAACAACTACTGACTGCTTTAAGCCTGGGTCTCATGGCTACCTCTGGGGTGAGAACTGTACTTAAAATTAATACTAGTATACAGAGAGAGGCAGGGAACTGGTGGCCTCTAAAGAGAAGGAAGAATGTAGGTAAGAAAGTGGAAACAATTGTCCCATTCTGGCCTGTTTCATTTTATAGTTGCTTGCAGGTTAACATCTAGAAAGATGATGAAGAGAGTTGTCAATAATCTATGAATACTATAGATTTTCCCAACTACTCAATTTTTTGCAAAGATATGGATAATTCAAATAATTCAGTTCATCTTTGGTATATTTAATTGTTATTTTTGGCATGATTAAATATTTTCCTATATCATTTTTGTTCTATTTAATATTTTAAGTACCTTGTATTGGTAAACTCAGTGATAACTAGCAACTAGGAGGAAGAAGCATAGAATTATATGTTATTAAATAAACTATATTTTAGTATTAAATTTATAAATAAGCCTCAAGTTAATAATTAATATTAAATTAACTCTTTCAATGGTAAATAGATAATACAACTCTAGAGAGCTTGGCCTCTCTACCATGACATTAAGTGATGTTAAATTTTGTCTTATTATTTCAAATATATATAAACAGAGACAAATAGAAAAATAAATGGAAATTCAGTAGATGCTGCATGTCTGTTTATGTGTGGGTGTGTATCGGCCTGACCATAACAACACATATAGAATGTATTACTTCTCATATAATAATTTTTTATGTTATACATCCTTCCTGTTTTAGAATTGATATTTTGTATGCACAAAGATCTGATATCTATTTAATAGTATAAGATACTTAAATATCCAATGCTGCTGTGTATTAAAATTTAAAATAAATTGGGAAAAATGTTTGGTCAGAGATATTCATAACACAGGGATCCAGAAAAACATAAAATCAATAGAATAAATGAAGTTTGCTCATTCATTCAATCCTTTATGCATCTGCTCAGTAAAGATTGATGAGCACCCTCTATGCCAGGCACTAAACATATACAAGAAATTCATCAAGAAAGATGCATGGTGCCTACCTTGAAGAAGTTTATTTTCTGGTAGAGTGTTACTCTTTGATGAGTGCCTGTTATATGCTAAACATTATGCTAAGCCCTGAGACAGAGTAGGTACCATCAAACAACCGTAAACACAATATTATTTTAGTGTGACTAAATGACAGGAAAAAAATTGCGCATGGTCCTTTTAGAGCTAATAAGAAGCACTTGACAATTGAAATGGTGGACTAATTTCATGACAAAACTGAGTCATAAAGAATGAATAGGAATTCTCTAGGATAAGTAAAGGGATAAACTGTTCTAGGTAGTAGGGGTAACACCAAGGAAAATGAGCCAAATCTTATCTCACATTATTAGGCATTTTTTCAAATGTTTAATATAATTGAGTCATGACATGCAAAGGAAAGGATTGACAGAAGCATGACTGATTTATATAGACAGGAATTAAACCAAGAAAAATCTTCCCAGCCACTCAAAGAGTTTTATTTTGAAGCTATAGTAAGACTGAGATTTTTAAGCTGAACAAAATTTATATATGTGAAAGACCATGATGACAATGCATAGCAGCTGAATTGAAAGTAAGAGAGCAAAAATAGAGATATGGTTACTTATTAGAAAGACATATCAATTATTCAAGTGATAAATAATTGGAGTATTAAGTCAATAACCAAAGAATAAAAAGAAAGGAAAAAAAATCAAGAAATATTCATGACTGAGAGTTAAACTGTAGGGCTTGGGAGATAGGTAATGATTGTCTCCAGTTTTCTAATATGATAGAGATAATTTTGGCCCCTTGTATGACAATTAAAGAGCAATCTTGCACATAGGAGCTAGGTAGGAACTTAGAGGAAATGTATTATTTACAACAAGAGACTACAAGGTTTACTAGTGACCCATTAGACTTGAAAGTTTTTCTGCCTTCTGATTTAATATGATTTTGTTAGAAGTATCCATGGCATATTTTTTACTTTTTAAGTATGATGATCAAGGGAATGACTTTAATAAGTTAAATTCCACAAAATAGTATTAAACAATTTAATATATTTAATCAAATCTAAGTGACCTTGTCCAAGGTGTCTTTCCTTTCATTGATCTATTTAATTTTTAATTCTTTGCCTTGAAGTCATATTTCAGACATGCACATAGGTACTTTGCTTTTTCCTCTGTGGCAGTGACAACATTAAGACATGAAAGAAGACATTAGACATAAAAGAAGACAGGTAATAGTTTAAAGCCAATTTCATTTTCACGTCCCCATTTGGTAGTCATTCCCCCTGACTATTCCTGAACCACAGGAAAATGCCCAGGTGTGACAGTGAGCACCTGTGAAAAATCAAATGAGGATGAACGAGGTTGTTTAGTTTATGGAATGCATCCACCCTGAAACCTATAGCCAGGGCCACATTAGCAAAATAAGTAAGAAGTAAGCACAACAGTCTTTTTAATTTTTAAAAAATTTTCAGGGCAAATAATTGCTATTTTAAATTGTTTGAGTATGTAAGTTCTTTTGTGATAGCCCCAAAAGATTATGAATTCGATAATGGGTCTGGAAAAAGATTATTGGTCCAGGAAGCCCTGAAGTACAACTTTACTATGCTTGTCATTCCATTAACTACTGGATCTGTGTCCCTATTTCAACATAAAATAACTTGAATATAAGACTGAGGAGCACTGGGTCAGTTGGCTAGTTAGGTAGTTGTTGCAAAGTAAAGTTCCATTAATGGTTCAATCAAGGTAGCAGGAAAGAGAATCTAGGGGTGCCACAGCAATTTCTGGTCATAACATCACATTCAGAGGGCTGTTTTGTGTTAGAAGGAGGAAAGATGGTGGCAGGCATATGAGGAGAAAACAAATTTAAATGAGTAAGTTCATCATTGGCAATATCCCCTGTCTGCACAGAGGATGTTTATCACAGACATGCTCAATTTGATCAGGGACCACGGCCTTTGGTCAGGTGGTAGAAATCTGACCAAACTGAAGAATACTGGAAGGAGCCCCAAAGACTTAGAAATCTGTATTAAATATGACCTTTGCTCAAAGAAAATATAATGTTCAAAAGTCGAGAACCATATGACTTCATTCATACGTGGAATATAAAACTGAAAGCAACAAACAACCAGACCAACAAAGAAACAAAAACTCATAGACACAGACAACAGTTTAGTGGCTACCAGAGGGAAAGGGGGAGGGGAGGAAGTAGAAAAGGGTAAAGGGGTCAAATATATGGTGATGAAAGGAGATTTCACTTTGGGTGGTGAACACAAAATGCAGTATATAGATGATGTATTATAGAATTGTACATTTGAAACCTATATAATTTTATCAACTAATGTGAACCCAATAAATTGAATTTAAAAAGGTGATAGTGTTAAACAAGAAAAAATAATGTTTTACTCAGCAAATTTCCTATTATTTAAAAAAAATTCTTAAGATACTATAATAAATCCCATGAAGACAAGCAACGATTTCCTGTATGTTCTATTTATAAAACTATGCAAATCCTTTATATTATACTTGGAGTAGCTAGTTCAATATATCACACCAGTATGCATTCTAGATAATATTAGTTTTCAGCTGTGACTATGGTTAGACTACCTATAGCTGCACATCTGGAAATTGTTGCCTCTTGTCATCTGTAATTAATTGGTTCCCATAAGTAGGTACTATCAAAGTTCATGATATCAGGATGCTCTCTCAAATTACATTACCACTTTTAATAGTCTTAGATGAAGAAAGGAGTTTAACATTTTTATGTTTAGCTCAATGAATACTTAGTTGGTAAATAGGGCTGCATTTCCAGACAAAGTTAGTAATATTTGATGTCCAGTAAAACTTGAATTTAATTACACAAGACCATCAATCAAACTGGATTTGTGGCTTGCCCTATTTTAGTGTAATAAATACAAGTACTTTTTTTATTCAAATATACTTTTCATGCCATCGGCCCTTTCTGTTACACAGTTTTACTGTTTCAAATTTCATTTCAATCAGACCAATAAAATGTTGGTCAGAAACTTGGAAATATTTTCAATGGCAAAATAATATTTTTAAATAAAATTTATTTGGACAAAAAAAGATAATTGTTCATACTTTAGACAATCTTACCCTCACAGTCAGGGTTTCTATAAGAATGTGGTTGTTTATAGACAAAATGAAATGAGAAGTCTGTTCCTTTGTTTAATATGATAAATGATATTGCCATGTTTACCACTTTAATTTAAAAATATTAACTGTTCACTTTCCAAACTGTAAACTATGATGCTTCCATGATTATAGCTTATGTTGCATTTTAAACATTTGTAATGATTCACAGACCTGAATACATAAGTATGTAAGAATAATTAGTTAATCAAGAAAAAAAGTTGTTCTGAGTAAAAAATAAATAACTTCCTTAAATTATCCAGTCACAGCTTCCTCAACAATTTTATCATTTTAAAGGTTTAGACAGGTTCCCCTATTTTGTTTATGTTTTAAGGCTTACTGATTTATTATTCACTTCTGAATTGAGATAATTGTTATTGATCACTAGGTCTTGTAGATTATCATTGTCTAGGGAGGAAGTTATTCTAAGGGTGGCATATCTGAAATAAATAGAACCTGTGCCAAAAAAAAAGATAAAAAAATCAATATCTAAACCTGAGAAAGAAGTTTTATTGTGTCTTGTTAGTCTTAAAATGGTAGAACAGGGAAAAGTATAAGTTGGGTAGTTACAGTATATGAAGTTTCCTAAAGAGCTCAAACTACTTTGGATATGAGACACACTAAAAATAAAAAAAAGAAAGAAAAAGTAGCCATTTCAACATCTAAGTACTTGACATGAAAAAGACCTAATCTGAAGTGGCCAGGGACTGAGTAGATTTTTAAAGTAATTTTAAATGAAAGGCGGCAAAGGAATTTTACACTTTAGGAATACTAATGAGAACTTCTTTTTCAAAATTTATTGTGCACCTTCTTCCTTCAATATGTGTTTCTTTTTGTTCATCAAAAAAACAATTATTTTTACATGCTGAAGGTAATGTTCTTCATGATTCTAACTTCCTCCACATACAATGATGTAAATGTTCAGTCTTACTTCTACTTTTATATTTGGACTTGGAAAATAAATAGATACATAAAATAAACAAATAAAAGATTTACCCATGCAATTCTGGGATGTGTTTCCTAATTCTCTGTGAAAATATAAATATGAGTATAATGTCATAACCAGAGTAATTCCTGCCAAGATATCATAGATAACCTACAATTTAGATAATTACAATATTTTGGTATTGGAGGGGTTTTAAAAATGTGTCTCCCAGTCTCTACAAATAAATCTCATCCAAGAGTGTTTCTTACCACATATGTGTGATACTTGTCTGTTTAGTGCACTTTGGCAGCTTCTATTATACCCCAGAAGCCTGATGCATTTAAAAACTTATATACAAAATCTAACTTAGAGCATCATAACATTTAGATTAAGAAGGTTGATAAAGATCACCCATTTTACAGAAGAGGTCGTTCAGACCTGGAGGATGTTTTAATGGTAAAATCGTGGTACAAGAATGCCAGGAGAGAAGACATTTTAGTATTAAAAATTAAATAACAAGATAGCTGTATCATAGAAACATTAGCATGATTTCCTTGTTTTTCTTACCTTGGATTTAGAGCAGAACAAGAAAAGAAAAAAGAATTAAATGATGTTGCTACTTATATGCACACAAAAGCAACTGAAATACACAGTGACCTAAGAAATTATATAGAAAAACTAACATGAAGATCACATGATTTATGTTAAAGCTACAGGTAAGTGAAAAGGAAAAGAGAAAATCCCTAGCTAGTCCTAAGGATATCAGGCTTCCTATTATAACATACTACACTACTCCAACAAATCAAAGTGTATTTTTCACTATAAACTATCTTGATCTCCACAAAGAAATTCAGTGCTTTCCCCAAACATTTTGTACACATAGTCACTTTAATGCTCTGGACACTATTTTTATTTATTTTTATGACAACATGTTCTCAAACTGATAAAACTCTAAATTGTTACCATGTTTAATAAATTTACACTTATTAAATTAAAATTTTTATTTTGAGATAATTACAGATCCACATGAAGTTGTAAAAAAATAATAAAGATCTCATGTATCCTTTACCCAGTTTCCAATAATGGCATTGACTTGCAAAATCACAGTGTGTTATCACAGCCAGGAGTTTTACATCACAGTCAAGACACAGAACAGTTCTATCACCATGATTTTTTCTATTGTCTTTTTATAACCACACCTACCTGCCTCTTCTCCACCACATCTCTAATCCCTGGCAATTAGTAATGAGTTTTCTACTTCCATAATTTCTAAAGTCAATTTTAACAAAAGGCACAAAGATGGGAATATTTGAAAGAAAAACTAAGCTCCTGAAGCAGCAAATAGTATTTTATATCATTGTTCTCTCAGTATATAGAATTCATGTTTCCTAAATATTACCTTTAAGTTAATTTTTAGATTTTTGATCAATAGCATAGATTTATCAATTGATGTTCTGTATTAAATAAGATTTATTTATTGTTTACATGTTTTGTGAAATTTCAAGAAGTTAAGGGGAAATATTAAGGAGTAGAAAAGGAAAGTTGGAATTTAGAAACTGGATCATGTTCTTTCCTAGTGATGTGCCCTTGAAAAAATAAATTATCTTTCTGGGGATATGTTTCTTCATGTAGAAAATTTCAGAGGTTGTGATGATCCCTAAAGCTTACAAAATGCATGATTTCATTTATAGTAAGATAATTTATGGAATAATTTGAACCTTTTCCCCAACAAAGACAGTTTTCTTTTTCTTTTTTTTTTAAAATATAAAGCAGCAGAGCCACAAAGCATAGCAATAAATAAATATTAAGTGTGGTTGGGAGGCAGCAGATTTGGCTCGCACCCACCAGTTACCACTACTGGAATTCAGACACATGTGATGCATCTGGACAAAGAGTGTGACAGCCTACCTATGATTCATTTACATGCTAAAGGGTAGAATCTCCAGAAGGAGGCTTCATCTAAGGAAAAGAGGGGTCCACTTTCTTCATTTTAATGCAATTTTCAGGGGTGGAAAATGTTGGAGCTTAAATGTTATGATATATATCACTTATATTTATGTCTTGGCACAACCCCCTTCACTTCCCCATATTGTTGACATGGATTGATATCTGAGTCTAAGGCGAGAAAGAGGGCCATGAGCAAAAATATGAAGGGGTTATTACACTAAAAAAAAAAGGAAGATATTAATTCATTAAAAAATTGTGCCTAAGGTATACCAGCACTTTTTTATATGCTGGAAATACAGCAGTGAACAAAAAGAAAAATCTCGTCTTTATTGGTACTGACTAATAACATCACAAAAGCAGCCAAATTATTGTACCCATGTGGGGGAAGAACAGCACTAAGGAAGGAACAAATATATAAATATTTGTTGAAAAAAGTATATTTTCACTTTTGTAGTTACACAAATTGTCTTCAGTATTTTGGTAGACACTACCAAGAACAAGTTCATTACTAGTGCTGTTGGCCATGGTAATTTGTTGAAAATAATACGACACCTAGTGGAAAATGGGCAGTGTCAGGCAATAGTTCTTCATGAGTTCAACAATAAACCAACAGAAGAAGTACCTAACAAAGAGAATTTTAAGGACAGAGTGTAGCTGAAGTGGCTCAGTGCTTCGTGAACCAAGTAGCACCTATTAATTGGAGTAGTAACATATTATGAGGCTAAAGCAGATGTTTTAAGAAATTGGGTACTACCGGGTAACTGATGCATTTAGAAATAAATGTAAAACATCCTTTAGGAACTGCCCAAATTACCTAGATGTCCTTTTGTTGTTGCCAACACTACTGGTAACCCAATACATCTCCTTGAGTTGCCTCTGACAGCAGCTATAGTTGCCGTGAATCCCTGTGATTTCAGACACTCCTCCACTAAAACTGTAGCAAGCAACTCTCAGAGTTTTGCCTCTGTGCCTTGGGATTCCTGGGAGTTTGCTCAGCCTGTAACACCCCAAATGTACTCTGTAATCTACGAAGGCTGTGAATCTGTGAATAAATGTCCCAGCCTCTCATCTTCTAGAGGAACCATTCTGAAGTGTATTCTACATGGATCCTGAGAGATTTCTCATCAGAATAGATTGCCCAGAGGGGTAAATAATCAATAATGTATCCTATTCCCTATTTATTTCTTATTCTTTTTCTAGTTTTCTTTGTTCCTTCATGTCAAATTCCTGAGATTACATCACAATAAATGCTATTGGTTCTGAAGTATCTAAATGAGCGTTAGAATTTCTTATTAGAGGTAAAGAGTCAATAAAATACTAGCTGCATATACATGTCCTGAGTTCATCAATGTTCTAGTTACAAATCATAACAATTTAGGAATCCAGATAAGCAATAAAGCAGTACTGCTGATCTTATCAACTTTGAATACAGAAAGAGATGTGAATTATGGATAATTTAGCAATTATGTAGCAAAGTTAGTTACAACATAGGTAATGAAATCATACATGACAGTTCTCTGTAAGTTAGTGATCTAACATGAACTTCATTTCTTGATCACAAAACCATATAGAAGTTCAACTAACAAAGGTGGCAAATATTGCCTGGATTTGGAACTAATGGTAAATCACTTGGAATTTACTAAACATATTTTTACTGAGTTTAACTAACAGCAAAACAAATAAAATGTAACATAAATTCTATATTTTATACAGTAAAGAAACATGTTACATATATGAAAATATCAGTAAGACAAACTAGCAGTAATATGTCATATAAAGACGATAGCTAGATACTTGGAAGGTTGAGAATGGGAAAGTTCAGTTCTAATGTTCAAAGACGGAATGGTAAAAAGGAATTATTTGTAATGGATATTTGTTATTGGAGAGAATATTGACATGCTTGCAAAGTGGTATGAATAAAAATGCCAAGTTACAATGAAACCTCAGGAAACGGTGAATCAATCAAATTGAGTGAAATAATACACATGTTTGAAAATGATTATAAAAGTGGTTTGGGGTGAGACTGTGAAATCTTTAAAAAATCATGAATGTGTTACTTTATTTCAAAAGCAATGCAAAACCATTAAATAGATTTTGATCAGATTAATTTTATCCGTAGACTTGTTCTCTATATAGCTAGTCCTAGGGTCAAAAAGAAGAATGGTTTTAATTTGGATGAAATTTTTAGTTACGGGCATCACTTGAGAAACAGTACTAGGTATAGGCAGGAAATAATGAAAGCCTAGCCTTAGAATGAAAAATGAAAATAAAGAGTAGTAACTGCTCTGTGAGTATAGGACAATTGATCCATCGTGGAGCCCTGGCAACCTTGCACATTTCCACATAAGCCAGACATAGTTAAGGCTTAACCACAGTCTCATTCAAGTCTTGATGTAATGTTCTGTGATCATCCTTGGAACATGGTGGGAGCAATGTTCAAGTCACTTCCCTATCTTGCCAAGGCTGTCTATTTTGTGGAAGGCTGCCACAAGGATATTTCCCTTCTGCCTCCCTTTTCTTTCTGTCCCATCCCTCCTTTTTTGTACAAAACTGCTTGGCTATAATCTAGAGCTGACTACTCAATGATAAAATGACCCATTTCTCATGTCATCTGTCATCTGGCCCACAGAATTTGGTGTCATTTTGTGGGAGTAGGGATATAGAGAGGTGAAACCATGTTGGTCTTGCTTTTCTGCATATGTAATAAACTGTTTAATTCCATTAAAAAAAGAAAAAGAAAGTAAGAGGATGAAGGTATTCTCAAAGAAATATGGAGTTAACTATTTAAGAGGTTAGGATGGAGAAAGTTGATGATGGAAATGACTCAAGATTGAGGATTGTCAAACTGGAAAGTATGGTACAGTGTTTGGTGTTACTGAAGTAGAATTGCAAGAATAGCTACTCATGTCTCCCAGCTTGAAAAAATGATGAGGACGTCCTGCAGTGTATACATGTCTAAAAGACTGAGTGATAGGGGGAGGAGAATCAAATTACTAAAGATTATCTTGAAGATCAGGAAAAATTTAATCAGAATAAAGAAGAGGAAGACATGGAAATAAAGGAAGTTGAGGTGAGAATGAAAACCCCAAGATAAGAAAAACTAAATGGTAGCCCCCAGAGCCTTTTGAATATCTTGGTTATAATTTTATCCCCCATACATGCTATGAAGTAATGATCAATATATATAATTGAGAAATAATATGTCACAGATTTTATGATTCTTGTATAAAGTATATATACTTAAATACTTTCTTAACCCTTATTTACATTTTGTTACCCTATTCCCTCTCTAACACACAAACACAAAACAAAACTGTTTCCTTTTTTTATAATATCTTTTGTGTATTTTGATAGATCCACAAAATTCAGTAATGAAATAAAAATTGTATATAATATTAATATCATGAAATTTTATGCTATCAATATAAACACACACTTGACAGCACTTATCAGTAATGACCACTATGGGCAGAGACCATTTTGTGATCTTGGTTTTTCATAATTAATAACACTTTTAATAAAGTTTAGAAAAAACTATAAACCATGTTATTCCAACATTCATAGATATTGTATGTTTGTTAGCACTGTCAAGCATTGGTTGAGCAGTACTCATCATCACTACTGTTAGCAATAGAGAACGTAAATTCTTCAATAAGTAAAGTTACTTTTTATGACTCTTTCTTGTTGGTAATTAAAAACAAATCAGTTTCCGATTGTTATTTTTACTAAAATATTTAATACATGTTAATTATTATGTTTGACTTCTAAACATGTTACTGTGTGTGTAGGCAGTTAATGTCTTTCCAAAGAGGTTTTATATTCAAGTGCTAACAAAGTGAAAACAAAGAGACATCAGTAACAAAGCCTGCAATATGACAATGCAATATGGTGTTTGAGAGGACTTCCAGGAAAAAAGCCATTCATTCTGTCAGTAAGGCAAAATCTGAACGTTGGTTTTTCTCACTTGACAGTAGATCAGCATAATCAAAGTAAAGTCCTCTTTGGAGAGTTATGAACAAAATGGAAAACAAAGTCATATATTTACCATACTGTGATAGAATATTTTGTAATAACACTCATTTTGAAGCATTGCCAAGGCTTTTGTAAGAAGTAATGGAAATGCTGCGTTAGTATGAATAAGAAACGATGATTCTCTCCAGCAGTAAAATGAATGATAGAATTCTTTATTACCATTGCCAGAAAATTTATACTGACAAGTATACTCATATAATTCATAGCATGACATAGAACATTGTATTGTCTTGTCAAATAAGGGAGCATTTTAATTTAAGATAAATTATACTTTATGAGCTGGTACAGTTTTCATAGATCATTTATCAAAGTTCTAATCATTATGATTGATTTTTAAAAAGTTAAAAATGAGTTTTCAAATACTGATTATAAAAAAAGAAGCTTGAACTGGTAGTCATGTTTTTAAGATTATAATCCAGAGAATTAAAAAGTGAGATTCTTTATGAAAGATTTCTTTGATAACATTAGTTTCTAAAGATTAAGGATATTTCATCCTTTGCTTAGTTTATGAAAGAAAAAATAATTTTGACATGCCCCAATTACCAAGAACTGTACATGCAAATTATGGTGTTTGTGGAGATATTTTAATCACTTCTCTTGCCTGAATCATGTAATGGATGCTATTAACAGAAGTAATTCACTGAATGGTCTCACTCTGATTCAATAGGTGTGAGTCAGCAAAGTATGAATTAAAATAACAATGATATGCTGAAATGGACCAATTTTCATATTTTTCTACAAGAATATTGCAATGAAGTATTCCATGATAAACAGCATCTTACAATTAGCTACATCTACTTTGTAATACATTTCATTTCAGGTTTAAAGTATTTATTGGGTAATAGGCAGGCATCAAGAACAAAAATAGTTTAAGGCTCAAAAAATCAATTTGAGAACTGTACTAATATCAATACATTAATAAAAGGGAAATTTTGATAACATCTATTATGCTACACAGTGGTTACATTTAAAAAATAAAAGGGCTTGCTTATTTTTAAGTTTAAGTTATTATTTTTAAAATGTTGATTTTTATAACTTATGTGCACATTTTGATGTCAAAATTTAATGCAACAAATATATATTCTTCAAGATAGCAAATCATTTTGGTCTTAATATAAATGATCTTGAAGTAAGATCAAGCATTTAAGTGGCATTCATAATGATAATAAGAGACCATAAGTCAAGGTAGAAAGGGCAGTATAATGATAGATAATAAGAATGATGAGGAAATTATAAATTATGCTTATCAAATATGATCATGCAGTATTGGTAAATGTATTTTATGGATCATGATATATACTTTATTAGTATTCTTACTCCTTTGTTTAAATTGCAAAAAAAAAATCAATCTGTTAATTTAGTAAGAAGACAAATCTAAACCATTTTTAATTATAGTGGACAAAATATTTGATGATTTGGACTTATGAATATTCTCTCAATTATTATAATATATTGCATAGGATCCATTATCACCCAAATATTTAAGTTAACACTTTTTAAATTAATCATTATGAGTTGTTTCATGTAATCTATCAGAGGTATACATATTGTCAGACTTTAAAAGCTGCCATAGCATTTTGAAAATAATCACTCGCACAATACACCCTCAACATTTTATTGATGTTTTTATGCATCCCTATAAATGACAACTCTTGTTAGGGAGAGGAAGTTCCAGGAAAGTGAATCAAGATAGGTGTGCTAAGAAAAATAATGGCCCCAACTATATCCATGACAAAATGCATTGAACATATGAATATGTTACGTTACCTGACAGAGGAATTAAGATTGCTAATCAACTGATCCTAAAATAGGGAGATTATTTTAGTAAGTTTGGCTCAATGGAATCACACAGTCCTTAAAAGTGAAAGTGGAAGGAAAGAAGAGTTAGTGTCCCAGTGTCAGAGGGATGTGATGTGAGAAAGACAGACTGTCATTATTGACTTTGAAGATGGGAGTGACCCAGCAGCCAAGGACAGTGGGTAGCTTCTAGAAGCTGGAGAAAACAAGGAAACAGATTCTCCCCTTGAACATCCAAAAAGGGACATAATCCTGCTTACACCTTGATGTTAGGCCAACATGACTCCTGTCAAACTCCTGACCTATAGAAGTATAAGATAATGAATGTGTTTTACTTTAAGCTGCTATTTTTTTTACGGTAGCAAAAGAAAACTAGTACAATAGGTATATACAGAAGGAGCCAAATAATGTATATACATTTTTAAGAAACAAAAAGAACTGTATCAAAATTATAATTCTCAATATATACCAATAAGAAAAGATGAATACAAATAATGTGTATACATTTTTTGGCACCCCTGGTATATAAGCCAGCACAAATAGTCTTTTAATTCATGCTTTTCTCTTTTCTCTCTCTTTTTTAAAATTTTTTTTTGGGGGGGCTGCAGCCTACGCCATCGCCGGAGACTCACGGCAGCCCAGCTCCAGGTTGAGCTGTCGTTCAGCATCTTAGCTGCGGAGGGCAGTGTCACTGGCCCTCATATGCGGGATCCGAACTGGGGCCCTCTGGCGTCCCAAGCCAGCTCTTAACCATCGCACCACTGGCCAGCCCTCTTTTCTTGTTTTTTAACATTAATGCCTCATAAGTATCATAAGTTCTCAATGATTATTTTTGAGGCTATTAATCATTGTCAATGTATACAAATGTACATGTATGCAAACATACTTATATACATATATATTTTTATATATTTGTGTGTGTGTGTGTGTGTGTGTGTCTTTCCAAGGTTCATTTGAACTTCCTTTTTTTAGGTTGGATAAGGGAAAGCTTAATTTGATAGTAGGTATTCTGAGACTTAAAAAGTTGTAATGTAAACTAAGTGCAATATTTAATTATCTTCTATGATATTCACTTTATATATGTATAAATGAGAGTGAGGAAGAGAAACTAAATATCACCCAAGTGCTGAGGAAATGAATAAAACCAAATCAAAAAGTCAAGTCTTGAAAGGGAAATAGATAAGTAAACTAAACAAATATAATACAACGAGTCACTGATAAAATAAAATGTATCACTAAATATATCTAATGGTAACACAACACGGAAAAGATAAAGAGTGTTTTCTAGCCATGCCTCAGTACTGTTTTTTTGCAGAAAATCTAGATTGTTCTGGCTTTCTAGTTGTGTGATCTAAAGCAAATGATGCACTCTCTCTGAATCATTTCCTATTTCTGTTGGAGTAAAAATAGATAGCATAAAACCTGGATTTTAATTTTTTGCTCTATTACACTAATTTAGGTGCAATTAGGTATGTATCCATATCACCAGAGTCATTTCCTTATTGATAAAATAAAGGAGTTTAATTAGGTGAGCTGTAGAGTGTTTTTCGTGTCATTATTCAGCAAGTCTATGACTTAAATACATATCTGATGTAAATAAATACTATTTATTAGTAAGAGCAGAGCCTTCTATCCCTCCAACTCACCTTCTCCACTCTTCACCAAAAAGACATGTTCACATAATTTCCCACTATCCGTGACTGTGAACATCTTAGGACCATAAAGACAAATTTATTATGCAGATCCTTAGATGTTTTTATTGCTACGTATCCAAGAAATTGTGCTTCTTAATGTGGGTGCCCAACAAAGCTAAACTAAATTTCATTTGAGAGTTCTCCTTTCTAAGGTTTCCTATTTTCTCAATGCCCCTAAATTTGTCCAGAGTTCAATTAGTCATACTAACAAACAACAAAACCCACAGAAGTACATAAGGGCAAACTAGGGTGAAAGGCTTTTTCATTGAAACGTAAGGCAAACATATATTTGTTTTAAGTAGTAAGAGAAAAATTAAAAGCACAATGCTAGATTTTCCAAAACCCCCTGGGAAATAACAAAAAAAAAATTTTTTAAATCACCCTCCATTGAGGGTGATTAATGACCACCCAAAGATACAGGCCCTTATCCCTGGAACCTTAAATATCACCTTATAAGTAGAAGGGGTTTTTGCAGACATGATTAAGCATCTTGACATAGGGAAATCATCTTGTATTTTCTAGATGGGCCCTAAATTCAATCACAACTGTCCTTATAAGAGAGAAGCATAGGGAGATTGGACAGTCACAGAAAGGGAGATGGTAATATGACCACAAAGACACAGATCAGAGTGATGGAACCTCAAGCAAAGGAGTGCCTGTAACCACCCAAAACTGGAAGAACCAAGAAACAAATGGTCTGCTTCACCTTCAGAGAAAGAGTAGAGCCCTACCGACATCTTGATTTCTGCACTTAAAACTAATGTTGAACTTCTACCCTTGAGAAATATGAAATAATAAGTTCTAAGCCACCAAGTTTGCGGTGATTTTTTATAGCAGCCAGAGGAAACTATTCCATCCTCCCAAATAGCTCTGCATATTTTTATTATATGTAGCAAATTTATTCTCTTAGATGACTTGTAGATGACAATTTGTAATATAAGGACTGAAATTATCCTTAAAAACAAAACAGAAAAAAAAACCAGCTGAATAGTCATTTGGCTTTTAATAATAATAGAATAAGAAGTGTCTTTGCTTTAAGGCAATGCTTAAATATTATTGATCTAAATTATCTTGGTTTGTAAATTATTCCCAGTACATCTGTAATATTTCATTAGGTTTTTCTAGTACTTCAGGTTAATGAGGTAAGTTGCGTTTAATATTATCACATACTAGATGAGTGTTATAAAATATTTCTTTATATATAAATTCACTTTATGAGCAATTAGTAATAGTCATGCAATTTATAACTACTTTCTAAACTATAATAATAAAATTAATTTTTAATAATATAAGCATGATGGTAATAGCTTTAAAAACGTATGGAAAATATTACCCCAATCCAATTATTCTGATAATAGTTTCCTTATTTTTATAAATATTTCAGTTTGGTATAGTTTTAGTTATACAGAAAAATGACAAAAATAGTATAAAGAGTTCCAACATACCCACATCTAGTTTTCCTTATTAATAATATGTTATCATTATAATGGCACATTGGCCACAATTAATGAATCATTATCACTATGCTATTACTAAGTCAAGGTTATATTTTGGTGACCTTTACTATGTCTTTAGTTTTTACCTAATGTTTACCTAATTACAAAAAAATTTAATGCTGATAAAAATTAAAGAACATGTAAATAAATGGAGAGATATTTTTATTCATGAATTGGAAGACACAATATCATCAGGATGTCATCTGATATATTTATTCAATATAATTCCAAACAAAACCCAGTAAGCTGTTTTGTAGCTATGACAAATTAATTTTAAAGTTTATATGGATAAATAATCAACATAACACTGAAAAAGAAGAAAAGGTTGGAGATCGTACACGATCCCATGTCAAGTGTTACCCAAAAGGTACGTTAATCAGGATGGTGTGGTATGACTAAAGAATAGATACACAGATCAATGGAGCAGTTGGAAAGCCCAGAAAGAAACCCAAACAAATATAGTCAACTTTGTGTATACACAAAGGTGCAGAAGAGAAAGGATAATCTTTACAATAAATGGTAAAGGAACAATGAAATGCCCACATGCAAAAATAATAATAATAATAATAATAATAATAATAATAATAATAATAATAAACAAACAGAGACAGAGACCCTACACTTTTCACAAAAATTAAGTCAAAATAGATTATAGACTTATGTGTAAAATGCAAAACTTTAGGACTTCTAGATCAACACGGGAGGAGGTATTTGACCTAGGGTTTGGTGATGTCTTAGACACAAGAGCAAAAGCAAAATACATGGTAAGAACGATTGATAAATTGGATCTTATTAATTTTGTTTTTATATTTTCAATTCTAATACTTATTCATAATCTTATCTATTTTTCAATAGGTATAATGTAAAATTTATATCATATGCATTCTGTGTTTCCACTATTAGTATATATTTTTTTATATTGTTATGTAGTTTTTAGGGGATTGATGCCATTTTTTAAATGTTTACATAACTTAATGACTTTTAAAAGAAAATATAGAAAAAACGCTTAACACCTCTAAACCATGATTAATATCCTATGTGTAAACGGATAAGACTCAGGAAAACTGTAATCATAAAATTGAGGCAATTTTGATATTATTTCACTAAAAAATTGATAGTATATCCAGTATATATGATTGGCTTAAAATTAATGACTGCCTCTCTTCTTACGTCTGTTGTTAAATACTGATTAGAAGTGCACTTTTGTAAAACTAAGATGACTAAAAAACATTTCCTTAGTGAACTAAGGTAACTGTGATATTACAAATGCAGATACAAAAGTGGTTCTGGGTAATGTTCTCTGCTACACAGGGGTTTTTGTCCCAAGAGAAAAATAATGAGACTCTAACATCTGTTGGGTTTTAGAAATGACTCCAACCGTGTCTCATGAGACACTCACTTAAGATCAAGTGACAGGGCGGCATCGTTGTCAAGAGCATCGGCTGTTCATACACTTGGGATCATATCCAAGTTTTGCCATTTTCTACCTGTGTGACAGTCTTTCTGTGCCTTAATTTCCTCATCTTCAAAATGGGAGCAATACAGCAGCTTTTTCAAGAGGATGCCTTAGATTGAATTAATAAATCTATGTTGTGTCGACAATAAATATTAACTACTATAGCCATCCTTATTATCATCTGTAATATATTTACATGTAATATATAATAGTTTACCCAAAGTATAAATACCTAAGCAAGTAAATTTGAAAATTTTTTAATTTACAGTCTAAAAATAAAGAACACCTCATCTCTCTTTCTCTCTCCCTTTCTTCTCTCCCTCTCTCCCTTTCTCTCGTTCTCTCCCCTCTCCTGTCTTTCTCTTACACACACTATTAAAAAGCAAAATATCCCCAATTTGATATGATTTCAAATAAATTAGTACTTCCCATTGTCATTTAAGGCTTTCATAAACTATTGAAAGTTATGTGCAAAAATTTGGGATAACAAGAAGAAAGCATGTCCCGGAAAATAATGTGATTTTCTAAGATTCTTATGTTAGTAAATTAGAATTTTGGTGACATGCCTATATTATCTGCCATTTGGTAACAGTACTTTAAAACACTTTTTAAAATATATGCATATCCTAAATTGTGGTCTTCATGATTTAAAAAATGTTTTATTAGAACTATAATTTTAAAGCAGTTTAAGGTTCACAGAAAAATTGAGAGGAAGTACATATTCTCCATGTACTCCCTGTTCTCGCACATGCATGGCTTCACCCATTATCAACTTCCCCCACCAGGGGGTACACTTGTTACAACTGATGAAACTACATTGACACATGATAATCACCCAATAGTTTACATTACAGTTCACTTTTGGTCTTATACATTCTGTGGGTTTGGGTAAATGATAATACCACGTATTCATTATAGTATCATATATGAAGTTCAGACAACTAAGTTCGCGAACTCATCCTAGAAAAAGCACTATATATTTCATTGCTGAAAGTCACTATGGTCGCCTTCGAAGTACTCTCCTTGGGAAGCTATGCACGGATGCCAGCGCCTTGTCCACCCTTCAAAGCAATTTTGGAACTCTTTTTCTGGAATGGCCATCAGAACTGTCATCATATTACCCTTGATGTCCTGAATGTCATCAAAATATCTTCCTTCAATATTTATTTTATATTCAGGTAAAGAAAGAAGTCATTGAGAGCCAGATCAGGTGAGTAGGGAGGGTGTTCCAATACAGTTTTTTAGCCAGTAATGGCTAAAACCCCCCTCACAGACAGTGTCGTGTGAGCGGGTGCGTTGTCATGATATAAGAGCCATGAATTGTTGGCGTAAAGTTCAGGTCGTCTAACTTTTCCACGCAGCCTTTTCAGCACTTCCAAATAGTTACTTTGGTTAACTGTTTGTCCAGTTTGTACAAATTCATAATTAATAATCCCTCTGACATCAAAAAAGGTTAGCAACATCATTGCAACAAGTTTATGAAATTAATTGTCAGAGTTCATGGAGTATTTGTCTCTGTACTCTGTCTATTCATCTCTCCCCTCAATCTAATCCCTGGCAACCACTGATTTTTTTAATTGTCCCAATAATTTTGGCCTTTCCAGAAGGCCAAAGTTTGGATCCTCCAATATGTAGCCTTTTCAGACTGGGTTCTTTCACTGAATAATACACATTTAAGGTTCCTTTATGTCTTTTATGGCTTGATAGCTTATATATTTTTTAATTTTTATTAATTTTTTTTTGGTGACAACAATTGTTAGTAAAATCCCAAGTGCACATTTCTATACTACATCATCTATACATTGCATTGTGTGTTTACCACCCAGAGTCAATTCTCCTTCCATCACCTTTTTCTCTCTTCTACTAGCCCCCCGACTTCCTTACCTTCTGGTAACCACTAAAATGTTGTCTTTATCTTTGAGCTTTTGGTTTTTATGTTTGTTTGTTGCTTTCAGGTTTATATCCCACATATGACTGAAGGCATAGGTTCTCAAATTGTTCTGTCTGACTTATTTTGCTTAGCACGATAATCTCAAAATACAGCCATATTGTCACAAATGACAGATCATCTTTTTTATGGCTGAGTAATCCCACTGTATATATGGACCACTTCTTTAGCCAATCATCTATCGAAGGACACTTTGGTTGTTTCCATGTCTTGGCAACAGTGAATAATGTTGCAATGGACATAGGGGTACATATATCTTTATGGATCAATGTTTTCAGATTTTTTGAGTAGATACCCAGGCTAGGGAGTTCTGGATCGTATGGTATTTCTATTCTTAGTTTTTTGAGAAATGTCCATACTGTTTTCCATAGTGGCTGTGCCAATTTACATTCCCACCAGCAGTGTATGAGGGTTACTGTTTCTCCACAGCCCCCAACACTTGTTATTACTTGTTTTGTTGATAATAGCCATTCTAACAGGTGTGAGGTGGTATCTCATTGTACTTCTGATTTGCATTTCCCTAAGATAAAGAACTTGAACATTTTTTCATATATCTGTTGGCCGTTTGTATGTCTTTTTGGGAGAAGTATCTGTTCAGGTGCTCTGCCCATTTATTATTTGGAATGTTTGTTTTTTTGTTGTTAAGTTATATGAGTTCTTTATATGTTTTGGATATTAGCTCCTCATCAGAGGTGTGGCTTACAAATATCTTCTCACATCCCGTTGGTTGCCTCTTTGTTTAGTTAGTACTTTCTTTTGCTGTGCAAAAGCTTTTTAGTTTGATATACAATTGTTCCATTCATTTATTTTTGCTTTTATTTCCTTTATCTTTGAGGTCAAATTCATAAAGTCCTCTCTGAACCCAAGGTCCAAAAATTTAGTACCTAAGCTTTCTTCTGTGCAGTTTATTGTTTCATGTTTGGGTCTTTGATTCATTTTGAGTTAATTTTGGCTTATGGTAACAGATAGCAGCCTAGTGTCATTCCTTCGTACGTGGCTTTCCAATTTCCCCAGCACCATTTATTGAAGAGGGATTTTTTTTTCTTTTGTATGTTTTTGGCTCCTTTGTTGAAAATTATCTGCCCATATTTATTTGGGTTTTTCTCTGGGTTCTCAATTCTATTTCATTGATCTGTGTGTCTGTTTTTCTGTCAATATCATGTTGGTTTGATTATTGTTGTTTTGTACTATAAATTGATATCAGGGAGTGTGATACCTCTAGCCTTGTTTTTTTTTTCTTAGAATTCTTTGGCTATTCAATATCTTTTGTGATTCAATAACCTAGAAAAAATGGACAAATTCTTAGTAATATATAACCTTTGTAGACTGAATCACAAAGAATTGGAAAAATTGATCAACAGTAAGGGAATTGAAACAGTCATCCAAAACCTTCCCAAAAGCAAAAGTCCAGGAACAGATGGCTTCACCAGTGAATTCTACCAAACATTCAAAGATGATTTACTACCTGTCATTCTTAAACTCTTCCAAAAAATTAGAGAAGAGATAATAATTCCTAACTCATTTTATGAGGCCAACATTACCCTGATACCAAAACCTGGTAAGGAAAACACACATACAAAAAAAAAACCACCAATCCATATCTCTGATGAATGCACATGCAAAAATCCTAAACAAAATACTAGTAAATTGAATACAACAATATGTTAAAAAAAAGTATACATCATGATCAAGTGGGGTTCATTCCAGGGGCACAAGGATGGTTCAACATAAGCAAATCGATCAATGTGATACACCATATAAACAAAATGAAGGATAAAAAAAATCATATGATCATATCAATAGATGCAAAAAAAGTACTTGACAAGATACAACATCCATTTATGATTAAAACACTAAATAAAATGGGAGTATAGAAGGAAAGAGAAGGAAAGTGCCTCAACATAATAAAGGCCATATATGACAGTCTCAGCTAACATCATACTTAAAGGTGAAAAACTGAAAGCTTTACCTCCACGATCAGGAGTAAGACATGGGTGACCCCTATCTCCACTGTTATTTAACATAGCATTAGAAGTCCTAGCCAGAGTAATCAGGCAAGAGAAAGAAATAAGAGGCATCACAAATTGGGAAATAAGTCAAATTGCCACTTTTTGCAGATGACATGATTCTTTATATAGAAAATCCTAAAAACTAAAAAACAAACAAACAAAAAACCTTAGAAACAATAAAAAAATACAGTGAATTTGCAGGATACAAAACCAATGTATTGTACAAAAATCCATTGCATTCCTATATACTAACAATGAAATTTCAGAACAAAGAGTGAAAAAAACAATCCTTTTGCAATTACAATAAAAATAATAAAATACCTAGGAATAAATTTAGCAAGTGATATGAAGGACCTACACACTAAAAACTGTAAAACATTATTAAAAGAAAGTGAGGAAGGGCTGGCTGAGTGGCACGTTGGTCAGGAGTTGACTTGGGATGACAGCTCTGGGCATCAGGGCCCCAGTTCGAATGCCACATTAGGGCCAGTGATGCTGCACTCTCTACAGCTAAGATGGTGAACAACAGCTTGACCGGAGCTGGGCTGCCGTGAGTCGCCAGTGACGGCGTAGGCTGCAGTCAAGCTGCAGCGGCTGCCATAAGCTACCCTGAGTGGCTCGCAGCTGGAGTGAGCTGCCAAGAGCTGCCTTGAGTGGCTGTCCAGTGGCCTATGACCGATCTGCCTCACTTGGGAAGAGCACAATGAAAATACCAACATGGGCCAGTGAAGCAACGTCCTCCGCAACCAGACTGAAGAACAAAAGGACAGCAACTTGTCTGTTCCCCTCCCCCAATTGCCCAATAAAATCTTAAGAAAAAAAAAAGAAACGAAAGTGAGGAAGACAAAAAGAAATGGAAAGATATTCTGTGTTCATGGATTGGAAGAATCAACATAGTTAAAATGACCGTATTACCCAAAGCAACATACAGATTTAATGCAACTCCCATCAAAATGCCAATGGCATTTTTTCAAGAAATAGAACAAAAAATCAGATATGTATGGAATAGCCTATTTCTTTTTAGCGTTAAACAATAGTTAATTGTTTGGCTGTATTACAGTTTATCAGGTTGTCAGAAAAGTCATGACACATTTTTGCAACGAAAAACAGAAAATATACGTCATGACTTTTCTGACAACCCAATATTTATTCACCTACTGAAGGACATTTTGGTGGCTTATAGGTTTTGGCAATTATGAATAAAGGTGCTATAAATATCTTTGTGCTGGTTTTTGTGTGGACATAAGTTTTAAACACCTTTGGGTAAATACAATGGAATGTGATTGCTGCATAGTATGGTTAGAATATATTTAGTTTTGTAAGAAACCAATAAACTCTCTTCCAAGGTGGCTGTACCATTTTACATTCTTACCAGTAGTGAATGAGAATTCCTGTTGCTCCACACCATCACCAGTATTTGGTTTTAATATTCTGGATTTGGGCCATTCTAATTGATGTGTAGTCACATTTCATTATTGTTTTAATTTTATGTCCCTGACGATATATATGTAATGCAAAACATCATTTCATGTGCTTATTTGCCATCTGTATATCTTTTTTGGTGAGATTTCTCTCTTAGTCTGTTCAAGTTGCTAGAAAAAAAAATTTCATAGACTGGGTTGCTTAAAAAACAACCATTTATTTCTCACAACTCTGGATATTGGAAGTCCAAAATCAAGGCACCAGAAGACTTGGTGTCTGGTGAAAATCAGTTTGTTGTTTCATAGACAGGTATCTTCTTGCTTTGTCATGATAGAATGGGGGAGGGAGTTCTCTGAAAACTTTTCTTATAAGGGCACTAACCCCATTCTGAGGCTCCACCCTCATGACCTAATCACATCCCAAAAGCCCCACCTCCAAATATCATCACATTGGGGATAGCTTTCAAAATAATGAATTTTGGAGGGACCCAAACAGTCAGTCTACAGTAGTGTTAGTTAAGGCCATTAGCCCATTTTTTAAGCATATTTTTGTTTTTGTTTTCTTATTGTTGAGTTCTAAGAGGTCCTTGTATATTTTGGATATCAGACCTTTCTCAGAGGTGTCTTTTTCAAATGTTTTCTCCCAGGTTGCGTCTTGTTCTCTCATTCTCTCGACATTACCTTTCACAGAACAGAAGTTAAAAAAAAAATAATGAAATCCAGCTTATCAAGTCTTTCTTTCATGGATTGTGCTTTTAGTATTGTATCTAAAAAATCACCATCATACTTTAGGTCATCGTGGTTTTCTGTTGTGTTATCTTGTAGGCATTCCATAGGCTGCATTTTCCATTTAGATTTAATTTTTGTGAATGTCATAAGATCTGAGTTTAGATTCTTTTTTTCTTGCGTGTAGATGTCTAGTTGCTGCAGAACCATTTGTTGAAAGATTATCTTTGCTCCATTATATTGTTTTTGCTTCTCTGTCAAAGATCAGTTGACTCTATTTATGTGGGTCTAAATCTTGGCTATTTCCTGTTCCATTGATCTCTTTGTTTATTCTTTCACTAATACCACACTATCTTAATTACTGCAACTTTATAGTAAGTCTTGAAATTGGGTAGTTTCAGTCCTTCAACTTTGTTCTACATGAAAGTTGCATTGGCTATTCTGAGTCTTTTGACCAAAAATATTTTAATTGCATCATTCATTTAAAATATTTCTAGATGGAATATGCAATTACATCACTGTAATTTTTATATTTTATTGCACAAAAAAGTATACCCAGTTTCAATAAAAATTATTTGCACACAGTTTCTTATTCTCTCTCTTTCTCTTTTCCCCTCTGACTCTAGGTCTAGTTCTCACTCTTGTGCTTACTCTTTACCTTCTTGATCAAATAGGCCCAAACTGATTTATTAAAACAAGTCAAACGAGTAACACCAATTTTTGGGGGGAGCACTTAAATTTAATACCTGGCAAACCCTTATGAAACACTATCAGAAGTGCTGAAACAAATAGATGCACTTGTCTACAGAGAAAGACTAGCTTTTATAGGTACATGTGTGCTCAGAAACATACACAGACACAGTCTGAAAGAAGGGTAACTCTATCCTTTCCTGATCTCTGTACAGTGCTTGTTTTATGATGTTGAATAATCAAAAGGAGATACAGCTATACAGAGGGTGCCAAAAATGTATACAGATTTTAAGAAAGGAAAAAACTATATTAAAATTGTATTACAGAATTGTATGCCTGAAATCTATGTAACTTTAGTAACAATCCCCAATAAACTTTAATTAAAAAAATGCAATACTCAACATATACTGATAACAAAAGATTAATACAAGTCATGTGTATACATTTTTTTTGACACCTCCGGTATATTATACTGTGTTCTCTTATTCTCTCTCTCTCTTTCTCTTTCTCTCTCTCTCTCTGTAATATAGAAAATAAATTTTGTCCTTTCTCAGAATGCTTTAAAGAGTGTGAGTTTATTTAATAACTAAATATACTAACTTCTTAAATAGTATATTTTTATGATAGGTAAAATCATTAGGTAGTAAAATAAATTTTGATAATAGTGCATCCCAACCTTTATATGACCACTATATTTATAGAACCATAACAATCCTGAAAAGTCTAAGTACTAAACACATAAACCCCATAACAACAAATTAGTTGAAAGCATTTAATTACGTAGCTTTTGTAAAATGCTTTGCTCCTTTATACCATCTCAGAGCTGAGATATAGACCAATAAACAAATAAATCACATTGCTTAAAATGCACTTAAAATTTATATTTTGTATGAGACTAATCACATTTACATAGAATTTGATTGCTTAGAGAAAACCTGAAATTTTCACATGACAAATGGCTATTGCTCAGATAGATGTGGGGATCAATCCAGGTTGCTCGAAGAACATTTGTGCACTAGATGCCATAACATTTTCCAAAGTGGAAGAAAAGCTCCAAAGTAATATAGATAACTACATGTAAAGAGATAATTGATTAAGAGGGGTTTATGGACCTTCAAAATAGTGTGAGTCTATTAATTATTTAGGAAAATATACATAGATAAATTAAGATGGAATACAATGTATCTTTAAATGAACAACAATATCCTGCCATAAAATGTGGGATTGGTTTCAATAATTGAGTACAATCTCTGTTTACTTGAATTTACTTAAATAAGGTGGGGGGATGAAAGGAAAATTACAGTTTTTCATGACAGGGTGCCATTAAATAATTATTGAAGAAAAATACAATATTAGGAACTGTGTGCCATCATATTTTTGTTTTAAAAGACTCTCGATACAGACGGAAATAGAGAAAGTCCTAAAATGTAAAACCATAGCAATTGTTTCCTCATTGTAAGTAATTAAAAATGATTTATCAGTAATAAAATACCTTAGTTTAAGGTCTGCCTGCAATGGAAATATTCTAATCTGTATTTTTTATTTAATTTTTATTCTCACTTTTCTTTGGATGGGCAGTTATGTTAAGAAGATGATTATACGCTATGAAATTTTACCTAGAAGTTATCTTTAAAGCCGGGGTTTTGAACATTATCATGAAAGATTTAAACAGTAATTTGAACAAATGAAAATGTCCTTGCAACTGTTTTTACTGCCATTCTGGGTCTTAATGTGCTATCCCTTACCTGTGTGTGAGCTCCAGTCTTTGCTTCAGGAAGTATCTACCCTTCAAGGCAACTCAGGTTGATGAGAACTTCTGCTTTAGAATCTCATGTGGAGTTGATGTGCTTTTGTATGTGTGTTTGCTGTAAATAACTCACGGCTCTAAGTGATTCTAGATTGGAAACACGCAATGTGATATTCACTATCTTAATCTGAGATAAGGCAGAGGATGCCCGGTAAGGTCTCTCCTGCCCATGGACACAAACCATAATAATGCATAAGGAAATTGCTTATTTAGCAGTCTCAGAGAGGACTGTGAATGTTGAAACCATAATAATCATAAGAAGTAAGCTTTTATTATGACTTTTTTAGAGAGATGACTAAAATCTCAAACACTAAACAAAATTTTAGGGTTACAAAGCAAAATAGGAATTGGAGAAGTGCTGCTTCTTTTTGCTGGTATTAATGATATAGTAAAAATTAAAACTGCATTGTCCAAGCTTTTGAGATTTTTATTCTGGCCGTGGTGAAATCACAATGCCATAGTGGGTTATTTGCTCTGTGTGGATCTCTATAAGACTTTGTCTTAACCCTGCAAACAATAAAAGTGGATAAAGCGGATGTAGCAGAGGAAAAGAACTGAAACTAATGAGAATCTACCAAATATTAGTTCCAGCCCCAACACCATGGAGACAGCTAGGATTGTAAACCAGGTATGTTGGACTAAAGCTACACACTCTCTACCATTCTCTCTCTGTGTGAAGATGGAGGATCTGTGCAAAATTTTTCTGTTTTCTAGCCTATAGAAAGAAGACTTAAAGAGAGACTGTCACAGAAAAACAAAACAAACCAAACCGAAACAATACAAAACAAAAGCTAACATATTATTGAAAAGTCTAAATGTAGACTACAAGTTATAGTGAATGAAAGATGATATATTGAGTTTACTTAAAATTATGAATCCTTAATTATGTAAAAAAGGGAAGACTTTAAGGGCCAGGTGGTAGACTGCCTCACATCTTTTAATAGCAGAGGAAAGAACAGAAAATTTTACTCGAAAGCGCAAGAGAAATGAAATATTTAAGAATAATTCTGATTGAAGTGTTATCATTACTAAAGCAGAGATGGAACAATAGAATTTTACAATATATTTGACTATCATTTTTCATATTTAATATTATGACATTGATATGGTATTTATAGAATGTCATTCATTAAAAAGTCCTTAGATTTTTCTTTACTATCATTTATGTTGAAATACAGCTCTGTGAAACTAATAGTTCTTTTAATAAACTGAAAATATTCTATTATTTATTGATATGCTCTCAGAAAATCCATTTTACTTGAATTGACAAATACTATAAACTGCTTTGAAGTAAAGGTCAGATATTAAAGTGTTATTAAACATATTTACATCTAGTTAAGTTTTTCTTCCTGATATATCATAAAAAATCAAATATCATTAGAAATGGAAGCGTGCTGGATAAAAAATTACTTTCAATAGTATGTGCCAAAAAATTTATTATAAATTTTTCTATTTAAATCCTCCATTGAAATTTTCTCTTCTAAATATGAAAGGAATTTGAACCTCAATATTAAACAAGATTTGTTTTGGACAATATATGATTTGGCAGGATTACAGAAGTGAATTAAAATGTTTTGATATGAAATTTGACATAGTTTCACAGTTGGGTTAATTCCACTTACCATAAGCACAGTGAGTTACACACACACACACACACACACACACACACACACACTTTTTATTACATAATGTAAGAATATTGAGATGTCTCCAAGTAACTGCTGTTTTATGAAATAATTTCAACATGTAAATCACTATTGTATATAATCTTGAACTCTCTAGTGAACTCCCCTCTGAAATAAAGTTTTCATCAATATGAGGTTTCCTGAGGGCACTAGAAAAAAGTTAGTGCAGTCTATAAATAACCCAAAGTTACCCCGGCACCTTGTAAGCTTGCTTGAACTTGCATGGAGAAGCTTTTACTGTGATAACACTAATGTGTGGACCACAGAAAAGAAACTAACAACTTAAGACCCTACAAATCACAATAACAGTTTTCACGCTTTTTAAAAAAGTACTGAGAGATATAAATAGGGAAGTCGTATTTTGTACATAGTGGCCATATTCGTGTATTCCTGTCCTCCATCCCACCCTTCAAATCATGAACACTTAGTAGAATGCAATTCTAGATACTAGGTAGACAAGACTGAATGATTAAAATTGCCACAATAGTCCTGATAAATTCATCCTGGCTGGGAAGGAAAATGGGAAAACATTTCCATCAATGGAATAAATGGAGAAATGAACTCATGGAAGAACTAAAATTTTCACATTTATTTTACACTCACATACAGCTTAACATTTAGCATGCCTGAATAGCACCTAGATTACTTTTGCAGGTAGGAAGTAATTCTTTTTTTTTTCCTTAGCTCCAAGGAAATTGTTTATTCCACATTATAGGCTTTTCACCTGCAAAATTTCATTTCAAAAATTACTTGTTGATGAATGAGAGACAAGGAAAAAATAATGATTTTTAAATGAAAGTATTAGCTTCCGTTTTCTTCCAAATTTGCAGCATGAGATTAATCCATTTGCTTATTGCCAATTTGGAATACAAATAAACTTTTCTCCTCTCTCTTGTAAAAACCTGTCATAATAATTCAGATGCCATGAAGAAATGTGGTAACCCTTTCATCACACAATAATAATCTTTAATGCACTGCTGTTTTAAGTATTTACCTGCCCACATAAATTTTTGCTATCCAGAATAAATGATTTGGTGGTGAGAGGGGTAAAGACTGTTACGATAAAAACAAAAGAAATTATGAACTATTGATTGCAACCATAATTTAATAAAATCTTACAGTAAACTAGCAGGCAATGTCTTTTATTATTATTATTATAGCTAGAATTATGATGTTTATAAACTTTTTGCTTTACAAACAGCTCTCAGTGAGATATTAATTTTGTTGCTCCTTACAGTGCAGTACCATTATTCCCACATTCCATTGAAAAAAAAGAACTTTAAGGCCCCCTATTGCAATGCTGAAGACAAACTATCAGCTGAAATGGTATATATATGGACAGTCATAACTATGATATTAAAGGAGACAGGCCATGCCTGACCTGCTGTTGATATAACCACAGGCTGGCAACATATTCCTCAAGAGCTGCACAACCTTCCATCATTCAAGGTTCATGGAGGACAGATGTTTTCGATCAGAGTGATAGTATTTTTACACTGCTTTCATTAAACTGTCATTTCTTAAACTGTTTCCATTTCAGGCCCCTTTTATCACTTTGTTAGTTTCACTGCATCTCTGTATACCTTGGGTGACACGGAGGTACTTTAATTGTGTGTATACTTTCCAAAGATGGAGTCATACACGCTCATAGTCCTCTCTGGAATTATACCTAATTGTGAAGTGAAAGCAATATTGGAACTAGCCACAACCTGAAGATCACTAGTTATTCATGGCATGGAAACTGAGAAGTATTATGTATGTATTAAAATGCCTTGAAGTGAATATTTATTCAACTCACTTTGAAAGAATCAATAACTTTGATATATTAGTGCAGTTGAAAATATTGTTCATTTAACACAAAAGGGATGTAAGTCAGAAATAAAACAAATGTCCAAAACCAACAGGGCTATCTGGAAAACTCAGAAAACACCCCCAATACCATTAAGCTAAATAATCATTTCTAAAAGTTTCTCCTTAATGCAAAAGTTTAAAGGTGTCCATTGTACATCATTTTGACATTAAATGGCAATATTTACTTGAATATACTTAAGTGTATGTTTCTATTTTATTTTATTGTTTGCACAACTTGTGAGGTACAATCATCAGGACCTAAGTTCATGTGTAGGCTTAAAGGGGGAATTTATTTCTAAAGCATAATTATTAGAAAACGGTAGCTATATCTATCACCCGTGATGTACAGGAGCCAATTGATGAGAAAACCTGTAATTCATCAGCTCGTTCTAATTTTGTGTTGATTTTCTACCACACCCTTGTGAGAAAATATTGGAAATAAAAATTATGAGAAGGTTGTTTTGAAATGAAACAAAGTCCCTGAATTTTTGATCTTGCTGCACATATTTTAGGGAACTTGAAAGATGAAAATTAAGAGAAGACTGTGTAAATGTTAAAAGTTCTGTATTTAGAACTCCTGAAATTAATACACAGATGCTCAATTACATTCCTGATCACTGTGGAGAGTCATTATCCAGAATTTTTTCCACTGGCACTCCACTTTTCCTTGCAAATCATACTTTTGGGTTATTATCACAATAATGAGCGTAGTTGTTAATGTGGTCTCTTATCTTTTGGAAATGAATTTGTATTCCATTAAAAGGAACAGACAGTAAATTAGGGGTCAGTTAGATCATATCACAATATGAATTGAGTTCTTTGATTGAAATTCATTTTCTAGGTTATATTTTTGTTGTGTTGGATGTTTGTTTTTGAAAGCAAACATAATTTTTTTATGCTTGTGTATTTGCTAAGTAGGCATTAAAGAAATAATCAAGAAACTATCTCTGTATAAAAAGAAGATGCATTGTCCTCCATTCTTACTAATGTACAACTCATAATATGAAATGTAATTAGCCAAACTCAATAATTCACAAAGCAGGTAAAAAAATGATAATGGACAATCACAGACTAAGTACAGGGATACTATGCAGAGATGTATTTCATTAATGGAATTAATTTAGAATTGTAATTAGACTACTTACTAGCACAAACTAGAATTCCATTAAATTAAATGATAATGCTTTATCATCAAGCATCTACTAAAGAACCAGCCCAATTGTGGAATACATTTTACAGTTTCACACTCAAAAGAGGACAGCTGACCTTTCTTTTAACTATTCTTAGTATTCTTAATAAAAAAATTTAATAAATCTAACATTTTAAAAATTATTCTCAAAAAAAAAAATTATTCTCCTGTGTACCCTCTGTCTAAACTTAAAAACATTTTGTGTGTATATATTTGAACATACATAAGACTAGAAAAGCTCTGATTTGTGTATTTCCTTCAATCATTAATAACATGTATTGAGTGTCTACTATGTGCCAAGTCCTATACTAGATTCTGAGGATAGAATAAGAAGTTAGAAGAGAGAATAAAATGCCCAACCTCATAGATTTTATTATTTGGAATTTCATAGGAAATTTGAGAATATGACCAAGATCGTGTGAAATTTTATGGTTATGTAATTTTATTTTCCCCCTCCATTACTTTATTTATTTTTTCATTTCCATTCACAATTTTATTTAAAATTATCATTTATGCAATTTTTAAAACATATGCTCCAGTACACAAATTATATCATTTGTGTTATAAGTGTGCCTATTAAAATACAGTATATTGGACTTGCATATTATCAAAAATTAATATAAAGTATATTCTATGCAATATTTTCTAGTTATGCATTAATTTAATTTGGTATTGGTCATTATTATCTGAAGTTTTATATTTAATTCAAATAAAGATTATATTTTTCATGTAACCAAGGATTAAATGTATTATCCATATAATGAAAGTTTATTTCAATATTATTTTATTTTCTTCTTAGTATGTTAATGGTCATTCTTGGACATGAAGGCAGATGAAGAGCAGATATAACACAAATATTAATATCTAATGATCTATACAATATTTTAACAACAATAAACACTGCTATAGAGAAAGATAATGATTGTAGATGTGAAAACTAATGGCTAATGATTTCTCACAGAAATAAAATGTTAATTATATTTAAATGATAATTTAAAACAGTTTATACAAACTAAAAATGGAAAATCTTACTTTTCCTTCTTTATTTAATTTTACTATGTAAGGATATCATACCTGACTTTTCAAAAAAAAATTCAGACATGCTTAAGGATAAAATAAAGAAAAGCGGGAATTAACGAGTCAAACAATTAATTCTTACCCATTTTTTTTAATTCCTTTTATTTTCATGTCCATTTATTTTGTTGGGCAATTATCTATAATTTCATTTTAAAGCTGTAATAAATAGTTTTTGAGAAATAAAAAATTTCATCACTTCAAGTGAATTATGAGAAATTACTTTTCTTGACAGATTATAATAAATTAAATAAATTAATGGATAAAATGACCATTTCCTTTAATACAAAGAATACACACATGCTAATATTTTATCTTATTCAACATATTTAATATTGTAATTTTTTGTGAGTTTATATAATTTATAATAACGTTTAATCCCATTCTTTCAGTTATAAAAACATATACATTAAACATCAGTTTAAATAATTTTCTTTAAAAACTGTCAATAAATAATTTTAATTCAACTAATCTTCAATATCACACACTGTGTGTTTGGAATGATGCAGGCTTTTCAGTTATG
Organism: Hipposideros armiger; assembly: GCF_001890085.2. Classification (NCBI taxonomy): domain Eukaryota; kingdom Metazoa; phylum Chordata; class Mammalia; order Chiroptera; family Hipposideridae; genus Hipposideros; species Hipposideros armiger. The sequence goes on from NW_017731703.1 coordinate 1,442,507, forward strand.
GAAAATTTATTTTTGAAAGATATTTACAAAATGGAATATAATCATTCTTTTACTTTTTACACGTTATTTGCTACATATCCATTGTCAGTTATATTTAATCATACATTTATCTTAATCACATGTAAATATAGATTTTAACATAGATGAATAAAAGTAAATCATGTCTAACAATTTCAAATCCCTTGAAAATATTTTAGGTCATATATTATAAAAGAAGTTCTATCACTTTGTTTTTTCACTAAAAATTAAGCCTAGAAGAAGAAATATCTCATGGGGATCTCTAATAACTTTATTTTAAGAGAGAATATGACCTTTTTATTAAATATAAAACAAATAAACTATGTTAAAATTTACATAACTTTTTAGTTCTTCTTGGAACTTTCCCCATTCCAAAAGTTTAACTCATTGGTATAAGCTCTTTGGAAAGTTATCAAAATAATGCATGTGAGAAAACATTATCCACTACTCATTCCATTATTAAATTTTCACTTACCTCCAGCATTCAAAACTAGCCAAAGGATTGGACATTTCTGTCTTTTTTCTTATCCTCGTTTTCAAATGAGTACATGAGTGATGTGGCTTTTCTTAAATACTACGGATGTAAATGCATTTCATCATCTCCTATCTGATGATAATGCATTTAGAATCTGTTCATGAAAAATGATACATTTTTTTGTTGCCAACATTAAATTTTATGGTTCTGTGCTTTGTATTTGATGACAAATGGAAACTTTGCCTATATCAAAATGAAGCATTTTAAAACATTTTCAAGTTCTCCATCTATGCAGTACACACATAGGTTATGTTGCAGACTAGACAAGAGTCTTCATTAATCAGAATATTTTTCTGCAATATCAGAAACACCTACTTCAGAAACAAACACTACAGACTAAAGCTAACTTAACATTTGGTGAAAATATAACTGTACAATATAATTTAATGTTTTTGTTTTTTTTCTATTTAAAAACATGATTTCTTGTACTATTGCTCTTAGACTCATACCGCATGCCAGAAAAACCTGATCTCAAAATCTGTGCTAAACTGAATTACTCATTCACTGTGTTTATAATTAGTTCCTTATCCCTGATTGACTGAAGGGATCTGAAATATCTGCTAATATCTTGGATGAAACTAAAAAATACATATTTTTAAATCATACAGAACATGAACAATTTCAACAAAGTTCTAAATATAAGTGACTAAAGTTTCTAACAGTAGACTACCAATCTATTATAACTGGGATATATGTATTTGTAGAACTGGGTTGCACTACGTGAAATAAAAAGAGAACAAGCTTTGAAGTAAGGCAGACATAGACACAGTTTCCAACTCTATCACGTCCTAGCTTGACAATCAGCAAGTTACTCTCTCTTAGTCTCTTCTCTCAAAGCAGAAGAGTACAATCCACTTCACATAATGGTTATGCTTAAAATGCATATTTTAGATTTTTAATAAATGTGAGACCCCTTAAATTTTTTGATAAAGTTCATCAGTAAGACATCTGCACATGAATTTAGCCACATAAAATGTAAGACTTTAACAAAGAACTTCCATAGATTGCCAGTCTTTGTCTCTACACACCGTCTATTTTTTTAATTTGTTTGAAAAAATACAGCAAATTACAGTGGACATAATAACAAATATCCATAAACCAAGAATTAGCAAACATTAACATTTTGTGATATGCCATCATGCTTTCTAAACAAAATCATTACTTTATAAATAACTATTCTATTCCTTAGACCTCTCCCTCCTTTTTTCACAGGTATCTACTATCATAATTTTGTATTTATCATTCAATACATAATTTTATATATTCTCTAAATATTTAACACTGGGTAATCCACAGTATTGCCTTATCTGTTTTAATTGTTTTACATAAATGCTACTTAATTGTCCATATTCCTCTGTTCTTTTATTTTACTGTTGTAAGTATTTCATTTTGATAGAAGCTAATATTTATTGAACATTTTCAGGTTTTCTAGATAATCTAGGCATCCATCACTGTGTTAAAATATCATACGTATTAGTCCGTGGTACCCTCACAACAAGTCGATGGAGCATACTTGTATTATTTTTATATATGTTTTGCATTGTAGTTCATTTTAAGCTACATATCTTTTAAATGTTTATTTTACAGATGATCCAAATAGAGCACAGAGAAGTTAGGGAACTTGTGCAATGCTACCTAGGAACTGAACAGTAGAGTTGGAATTTCCACCCAGGCTGTATGGATCCACTGCCCACACATTAATTGCATTGCCCTCTGTTCAACATCAAATAATAGACCATGTGCTTGTATTTATTTTCTTAT
>NW_017731703.1:1445437-1447953 GCF_001890085.2 Hipposideros armiger
GCCCATGTCTGCAGTTTCTATACAAGAGATCACTCAGGACAGGGGCTTAGGTGAGTGTCATTTGGGAGTCTCAGGGTACACATATATCCAAGTAGCCAGTCTTGTACTAGCTGCTCTAGCTCCACATACTGGGGCTCAAGAAGACCAAGGTATAATTGACAATATTTCCATCTAGTTAAACAACTCTGCTGTTCAGAAAAAAACTACCCTCTCTGCTTGGTTTGCCTGGTATTAATTGCTCCTCTTGTATTAATGAATGCTGCTACAACAGGAGGAAAGCTATGCCTACTTAAGAGACTTCTAATATCCTAATAAGAAATTGCTAGATAAAATACAGGATGTCCAGTTAAATGATGGTGTCTGAGAAATAATGCATATTTTAGTATATTGCATGAAATACATTGTACATCAAATGATTTCTCACCTGATTATCACATTGAACTGTGTCCCTTATTTTTATGTGCTAAATTTGTCAACCTTACAAATAAATCATCCACCAATCAATGAATAAATGAAAGCACCACTCTACTTAGTGGTAGGCACGTTAAGGCGATATCATTGATCTGGTACCACATAATCTAGAAACATATTAAATGGGATTACGGTCTCTTCTCTGACTTTAGAACTCATTATATTTCATTCAAGTGGAAGTAGACAGAAGACGTATATATTTTACCCAATTTTTTCTTATAAAATATTATCAGAAAGCTTCTGCAGTTGTATAATAAGTGCCGCAATACCTTCCTTAACTAGAATATGAGTTTTCTTTTTATTTTATTTTATTTTTTTGGTATAGTGACACATTAAGAGACAGTTTGTTTTTTTTACATCTTATTCCTGAGGGCATAACTAGAAGGATCATTACCATCTGCTAACCTTGTCTGTTTTGCCTCTTCAACCCCATGCCCACATTCACTTTCTCTCTGTTTTATGTTGTATAAATGAACTGTGGTTGAAGAAAAGTGGGTGGCAGAACACAAAGGCGCTGTCAGTAAGCTAAACTGACATGACATTAAATAATGAGGAATTTGCAAGTGGGAGAACCCTATATGATCTACCCAACACCTCGTTTCATGATTAAAAAAAAAAAGAAGAGGAATTTAATCTAAATTAAATCATCCTCTTTTAAAAATGAGACTCTCTGAATAAGTAGGAACAAAAGACAACCAGTGGGTCTGAGGCACTGCAGCTGCCAAAGATGAAATTTCTGCTCCAGGGCATATTCATTTCACCCAGTTAAGTGCTACTTGAACTAACAGCAATTTCTTAGGTGAAAAGAATTTTGATCCTTTTCTTATTTTTCCATTATGAAGCTTTGGCATTTCATCAATTGGCATACACTACCACATTGTGCTGAAATGTTTCAAAGGTTTTGCAGAAAATATGGGGGATGCTTTTGTCTATAAAATAAACCATCGGTTCAGACTGGATTTTTTTTTTTTTCCAAAAGAAGTGAAGTTGATTATTTGGCATCAGTCCTTCAACACAGATACTACTGAAGAAAAAAGGACTGTGAAAAAAACTGAAGGACACGAAGCCTGTGGGGAAATAACGAAGTATAAGTGCTGCAGAGAGCAGCCAGAAATGGAATAATATTTTTTCTGTGAAGACCTCAGTAATAACAGCCCATGAGTGATGAGACTTATTGCAAATGGCAAGAGTGCTGTGGGAGAAGAATAAAAAAGTACTATGCTGTGAAGGACCCATTTCACATGCCCTATCTCCTTCCTTTACTTCACCGATCATTTGAGCTCTCCTTTTCATTATTCCTCTTTCCAAACAACAATAAATATTCTTGGAGGGCCAAATATGTGTCAAGGACTAAAAGGTACAGCTATGAAAAATACATGATGCCTGATTTTAGAAAGACCCAAATTTGATCTAAAAATAAATAATAAGCAGTTACAAAACAAATACAGAAACACTAATAAATGTTGACATGTGGGGAGATCCACAAAGAAACAAGGAAGTAATTGTAATATGGAGTGGGCTAGGAAAACATTCACATAGGAAGTGTCATTTGTGTATGTTGTAATAGAGGAGTAGAGTGTTGTTAGGCTAAGACGTGGGGAAAGGAAAATCCAACGAAAAAGGTCAGCCAAAGCAATATATAACAAATAATCTGATTGTTAAGAGGGTTTATAATGCTGAAACTGGAAAAAATATGCTGTGGCAAGATTCTGAGTAGCTTTATAGATCTTATAGAGCAATATGGATATCATATAAATACAAGGAATAGGAAGCAAATGTGGGTGTATAACAAAGGAACGCAATGTGACTCAGTCTAATTTTTAGTGGCACTGTGAAGATGGGCAAGAGAGAAAAAGTTGGAAGATTATAATTATATCAATTAGGAAAAATTATTATAATTATCCAGGTGAAAGAGATGATGAGAACTCAAATAAGACAGTGACAATATAGATAGAGAATGGAAAGTAGATTCACTTAGGAAGTAGGAATGACAGGATTTGGTAATGGGTTAGGTGACACAGGACATGGAGAATACGCTAAGATTT
>NW_017731703.1:1450123-1451734 GCF_001890085.2 Hipposideros armiger
TAGGAAGAATACCAGCTGTTCTGAAATAAGAAAACAACTTTGAAATGCACGTAAACCTACTTTAGAGTAAAACCATAGAAAACATAGCTCTTTACTCAGGACCTGTTATCCATAGATCAGAATCTAAAGACAGCTTCCAGAGCTAGGGAGCAGAAAGGGGTGAAGAAGAGGTAGGCAGTGCAATGTAGGGAAGCAAGGATCAGAAGAAAGTTGAGGGTCTTTTTGTTTGTTTGTTTTATTTAGGTTTGTTTTAGTTTTTGTCCACAAACAGTGTTGATCTATAAACCATTAAACATGGAGAAAGGCCAGGATCGACATCTAGGATAATTTCCTTATCTTAACAAATACAATAATACCTTGGTTTGTGAGCATAATTTGTTCCGGAAACAAGCTACTCGTATTTCAAGACATTGCTCGATTACCAAGTTAAAATGTATTAGAAATGTTTGTTCATCTTGAGGAACACTCACAAACCAAATTACTCGCAATCCAAGGTTTTATTGTACATAGATTTTTGCTTTGGGCCCTTGAATCTTCCCAGAGTGTAAAACTGAAATAGTTTGTTTGCCTACAAATTCACATACACTGTGAAGTACCCTTCAGCCTGCCTAGAATGTTTATTAAGAATTCCATGTATTGCAAAAATAACTTCCATTCACCAAGGACTTACTAAAAACACCATACTTCAGTGAATACCTGAATGTGGTCTCAGGCTGTCTCTGCTGGAAAGAAGTGATGGAAATCCTTCTTCTCCTTTTAAAACATTATTCATCAGAAGAAAGCCAACTCCGGTTGCAAGGAAAGAAATCTCTTTTTCTCTCCCTCTCAGGTTGTTTCTGTTACATCCTCCCTGCTGCTACTATTCTTTGCTGGTTATACCAGGACAAGTTCCATCCTTGATAAGAGTCATAAAACAAGTTTGTAAATCAGAAAACTGGTTCAGTTCTTCAGATTTCCCCCCCCCCCCACATTTTGAAGGCTATATGGTAATAAAATGGAAAAAAACAGCGAGGCTTCCTTCTGATACAGTAAAGATAAGAAGGTCTACTGCTTGTTGCATAAACAAAATAAATTGCTATATATGAAATCACTTTATAAAATATTGAAGCATTGGCCAATATAATATAGAAGTATTTAGTTCAGTAATATAGCTACAATGCACTGAGTTAGCACAGCCTTGTCCTTAGCTCTTTAGTCACTTTTGACCTAGTCTGCCCATATCAGGCTTTGGCTTTATTCCCCAATGAAAAAACACTTGCCTTTGACTTTTCCAAAATTCCGTCTTCTCCCCAGAAAGTTCAGTCTGCTTAGAGCAGCTAACGTGGGGAGATTTACTATTAAGAAGGGGAGGTTAGACTTTTCTAGGAAGCAAGTGTCACCAACAGAGCTGAACTCCCTTTCAAGGGCTAATCATTCAAATTTATGTATACAGATTCTTTACAGTAGTTTTAGCAATCTAAAACAGCAGTTCTCAACCTTCCTAATGCCGCGACCCCTTAATACAGTTCCTCACGTTGTGGTGACCTCAACCATAAAATTATTTTCGTTGCTACTCTACAACTGTAGTTTTGCTACTGTTATGAATCGTAATGTAAGTATCTTTTTGTTTTC
>NW_017731703.1:1454019-1483722 GCF_001890085.2 Hipposideros armiger
AGCGATGGCATAGGCTGCAGGCCCTGCTGCAGTGGGCTGCCATAAGCTACTGTGAGTGGCCGGCAGTCAGTGTAAGCTGCCAGCAGCAGGCATGAGCTTTCATGAGCTGCTGTGAGCCACCGTGAGCAGCTGTCGAATGGCCGGTGACTGATCTGCCTCACCCAGGTAGAGCGCAATGATAATACCAACATTGGCCAGTGAAGCGATGTCCACTACAACTAGACTGAAGAACAAAAGGACAACTTGTTTGTTCCCCTTCCCCGATTCCCCAACATTGTTCCCTCCCCAATTCCCCAATAAAATCTTTAAAAAATAAAAGAAAGAAAGAAAGAAAAAAATGAATGTATTTATTTAAATTAAAAAAAAATCCAGAAGTAAGCATCTTCTCTCTTCATTTGGCCACATCTCTTTGTATTTATGCTCTATTTATCTTTTTTGCTGTATACATTTTTTTTCCCCCCAAACAAGTTCACATTATAGAAAACCTAGCTAGGACAGAGTTTACAAAATTGGGTATTTTTCTTTTCAAAAGACAATGCTGAGAGATTCTGGTTTCAGTATGGCAATATAAGCACACTACAGCCTCATGCTGATTAAAAGTAAAACTTGATATAATCCATAAACCAAAGCCAAAATTACTAATGAAGGACTCTGCACAAGGAGGATTAAAACCTGTGGAGGAGGATTAAACCTTAGAGAGGTGAAGCACGGGAGGGGGGGGGCTGAACTTCCTGTTTGGGTTTTATTTTTTCCTTCTGGGGCTTTGCCTTGAGTGTGGTCGTAGTCACAGACTATCATGGACAAAGAGGCTAAGGTATGAAATTTTGATAGATACCCCATCTGTCTGGAAATGGGGACCCCTGTGGGGTGACCCTGAATGTACACAGTCACAAAAGGGAGATAACCAAAGAAAACACTCTCATGATTTTGTGTATATGAACACTCAGGCCATAATCACACATTCCCAGGAAAGACCAAAAACAAGATAGCAGAAGCTTAGAGTTGTGAATTCTTGTCTGAACCACTCTCACAAATCTCGGGCTAGCATCTGTATATGCATAAGAAAGCCTTATGCAAGTATAGTGAAGACCTAGAGAATGGAACTAAAATTTGAACCTTTGCCTATAGGAGGTAAGCCATAACTTACCTCAGTGCTGCTTTCTGGATTCACTTTAAATTCATGATCCAAATCAAAGGTCCTAGTGATTCAGACTAATCATACTACAATGTTTGTAATCCATTGACAGTCCCACACCTAGTGTCTGTTCTCAATTAAAATTTCCAACACTTCCTCTCTCATCCTCACAGTCACTTTATAGCCTCGCTGCATAATTTACTGAGAAAATAGATAAAAACAGAAGAAAGATTCCACAAGTTTCCAGAACAGAATTGTTTCCATACTCTACCCAAGTCTAAAGCCATATCCTCTCCCCTATCCCCTCATTCCAGGGACTAACTGCCTGTCCTTTTAAGTTAGATCATCACCTCCCTCCCTTCTCAGGGGCCTTCCTTCTCAGGAAAATTATCTAGTAATTCTCTCGTCTCTTTTCGTCACACTTTCCTTTCTCTCTGTGTTAGTAATTTTCTACCAGCATACAACCAAACCTTCATTTCTCCCATCTTAAATAAACCCCTTCTGAACATAGATTTTCTCTTACTTCTCTGTGCATTTTCTGCTTCTGATTTAAAACTAAATGCTGTGAACAAACTTATTAAATATGTTATCTAAAATTCTTTCTCTCCCACCATTTCTTCAACCCACTCCAATTGGGCTTTTTATGCCATATCTTATTCCACATTGTGAAAACTGTTCTTACCAAAGTCACCACAGACTTTCATATTTATAAATCGAATGGTAAGTTCTGCCTAATATATTAAGCATTTGACAGAGTTGATCATGTTCTCTTCCTCAAAGCGTTGTCTTCACTTGATGTCCAAGATAAAACACCACACAGGTGTTACTCATACATTAATGGATACTTCTCAGCCTCACTTTTAGGTTCTTCCTGACATCTTCAAATTCTGTCCTGGGATCTCTTTTTTGTGTGTGACTACTCATTGATGATCTCATCCAGTCTCATGGATAAAACTTCATGTATATGCTGAGGATTCCCAAAAGTATTATTTCAATCTAAATCTTTCTTTCAACTCTAGTCCCCTAAATTTATCTCCTCATTTAGGATATACAGTTGAATGTCTATTAGGCATCTCAACTTTTAAAGTCCAAACTGAAGTCCTGGTATTCCTCCAAGAAAATATACTCTCTACAGTTTTCCTTGTCTCAGAAAAAAGGTCAGTCCATCTTTCTAGATATTCAGGAATCATCCCTGACTTCTATCTCTCAAACTCAATGTCCAATCTGTTGGCAAATATTATTGTTTCTACCAACATAATAGGGAAACCGATATTTTCTTACTACCTCTATAGGTACCAAATTGGTTCATATCATGTCTCTTATTTCAATAACTTTATATATTTTTTCTACTTATGCACTTAGATCTTTCATACTAATTTCAAAACAGTAACCAAAAATAGCCTTGTATAACATAAGTTGAATCATAATACTCATCTGATCAGGAAATTTAATGACTTTTATCTTAAAAGCCAAAGTCCTACCGATGGTCTACAAAGCTAAGGTTATTGGCCTCATCTCCTACTGTTCTCCTCCTTTCTTATTACAATCACTTTGACTTCCTTGACTTTCTCACATATGTCAGGCATATTTTTTCCCCATGGTGTCACCTAATTACACATGGCTCATACCTTCTGTGGATTTTTTTTCTCTCCACATAGAATATAAGCCTCATAGAGACAAGAATTCCTATTTGCTTCTTTAAGTCGTGTAATCTAGTATGTGGCATATTGTCTGTTTCATAGTTAGCACTAAATAAATATTAACTGAATGAGTTAGTCAACTCTTTCTTTAATGATTTCATTAGCTGGGATGATAGGGATGTTTTGCAGTGTAGTCAGAAGAGTACTGAACCCATACTCAATGGGTTTGGGCTCAAGTTCCACTTCAGTCCTCTCATATTCTCAATTTAAGTCACTTAGTCTTTATCAGCCTCAATGTTTTCATGTGTAATTTTTGTTGTTGTTTGCTTTTGGGGTGTGTGTGTTTGTTTGTGTGTGTGTGTGTGTGTGTGTGTGTGTGTGCAACAATTAAGAAAAATATATAAAACATCAGAAATGTATATAATATTATACACAAGCTTCTCATGATTTCATCCTGGGTCCTATGATTTCTGATTGATGTTAAATATAGAAATAAGGTAATAATGCCATCATTACCATGTATCTAAAAGTCTATCTAAAAAATGAGCTAGATCAATTATTTCATCTACTAAAATATGGGAAAACAAGTCTCACAATCATTAAGCAACCACCCCAATGCCACAGAGCACTCAATAGACTACTTACAATAGTATTTATCAAATGTTATCCTTGGGACACTTGGGTAAGATTTCTATTATTATAATGTACATACCTGAGCTCCACTCTAGACTTGGAATTTGGAATCTCAGAGATTGAAGCTAAGGAACATACACTTTGAACAAGCACAGTGACGTCAAGTGTGGATAGATCGATAGATAGACAGATAGATAGAGGGAGAAATTAAATAGATAGATATAGATTAGACATAGATAGATATAGATGTATTAAATATCTATCTATATCTATCTATATGCATATCTTGTTAGGGAGACCACTTCATGGATGGTGTAGAGGCTGACTACTGCACTGTACATCTGAAGCTGCCATTGAGTAATATTACATTTCAACTATAATTTAATACATATATAGTCATGGGATGTGGAGTATTGTGTGGTAATGGAGTCAATGGAATTGTAATAGATAAGTATGATATCGTGGGCGGGGGGGTTGTCACTTTGTAAGGGGTGAAAAGGATAACTATTGCATTGTTTGCACACCTGAAACTAATAATAATAATAATAAAAAAGAACAATTGGATTATAGAAAGACAAAACAAAAGCAACACTTTTTGAACAGCAGGCCAGCACTAGGTATGACAATAATATTGAAAGAGTTTGCACATATTAGAAATTATGCATTATATTTTGCTTGTAAATATTAAAGTCCATATGAAGCTTGCAGCAATTATGTCTTTCTTTCTTTTTTCAAAGATTTTTTTTGGGAATTGGGGGAGGGAACAGCATTGGGGAATTGGGGAAGGGGAACAGACAAGTTGCTGTCCTTTTGTTCTTCCATCTAGTTATGGAGGACATCACTTCACTAGCCCATGTTGGTATTATCATTGCGCTCTTCCCGGCTGAGGCAGATCGGTCGCCAGCCATTGGATGGCTGCTCACAGCGGCTCATGGCAGCTCACTCTGACAACCAGCCATTCAAGGTAGCTTATAGCAGCCCACTGCAGCAGGGGCTGCAGCCTTGCCAGTGACTGACAGCAGTCCAGCTCCAGGTCAAGCTGTTGCTCACCATCTTAATTGTAGAGGGCACAGCATCACTGGCCCTATGTGGGATCCGAAACTGTATGGCCCTGCTGCTCAGAGCTCGTGCTCCCAAGCTAACCCTTAATCAACGAGCCACTTGGCTGACCCTGTCTTTCTTTCTTTCACTAGATTTTGAGTTCTACTTTTTAAAATCTGTATACTTCTAATTAGTATTCTGTTTATAAACCAGCACCCAGGGAATTAAGTCACAGTCACCAAAATTTATAAATTGGGGTATGATTTCTATTCTATTTTATTCTATTCTATTCTACCCTATTCTATTTGTAATTCTTACCAGAATTTGTATTATTTTCGGACACTGAAAATAGGCTTAAATTAATGTAAATATCTCCTTTAGGAGGACTTCGAGGACTAAGCAAGTGATATCATTAAAGAATCATGTATATGAAAATATCCTTTTTTAATATTTACAATTATTCTTTGGAAAATGCACCATTTTAGAATAAGTATTATTATATTATGCATATTTCCCTCTTGAAAATCAAGTCAAGTATAAAATCTTATTAATTAATGCCTCAAAAATTCAGGCATAGAAAAGAAAAACTGTTATATAATTACCAATAACTGAATGAACCAGAAGACAGATCCTCTCATGTCTAAAAGTAGCAGCTGCAGTGTTGGCTTGCTAACCCAAACGCAAGTTCAGAAAACTGTTCCAAGGAGCACTAAAATTGTGAATTGGAAGTGAACGTTCTATGCTTTTTTGATCTGTTGTTGCCATATTTTCTATTAAGTATTTAGTATTCAAATTCCAATTTCCATGACTTACGGGACTCTCAGAGATCCTGAAGGCTCTAATCTAAGGTTCATGAGAATTGAAGATGTTGTGCATAGATCTCCATAGAATTTTCACAGTAGATACTCAGTGATTTTATATGAAAATTAAAAACAAACAAACAGCACACCCTCATGTCAGATGAACAGGATCTGTATAATAGGATCCTTGTGTATCAGGAGTGATGCAGTAGATTCTAATGTTGATTCCTGTTTTTTGGTAAATAAACTGACTTTTGCAATCTTAAAAATAACAGCAGCTAAAGAAAATGTTTGATCTTATTCTATCATCTATTCTAAAATAAACAGTTGATGTATTAGTACTAGCAGTGTGTTTGCATCAAAATTATATAAAGCTAAAACGAAGACCACTAAAACAACAAATCAATGAAGAAGTAGCTTATTGATCTGGGTAATTGGAAGCTGACCCGCATGGATCTGAAGGATTTTGCTCCCCAGAGAACATGCAGGTGCACAATCACAGAAGAAATGTTTGGCAGTGCTTCTTATAAAGCCCAGGAGAGAATTAAAGTTTATACTTTTAGGACAAAGTCCGATGCTGTGAAAAGAGCTGAACCTATTGCTGATTGACCTGGAATCAAGCAGCTGAACCAACAGATGCCTTCCACGCACAGAAAGGAGCTTCTCATGTCTGACTCTGATCTACATCTTGGGTAAAAACAACTAATCTTGCCATTTCCACATGAATGAAGAAGAAAATCATTAACTTTCACCAACACAACATGATCTAAAAGCTGCTATCAGGCTGATTCTCTCCCTATAACATCAAAAAATAAATAAATAAAGAAGGAAAGAAAAATAAAGGTAAGGGGGGAGGGGAAGTGGTTAAAGAGGGTCAAATATGCGGTGATGGAGGGAGAACTGACTCTGGGTGGTGAACACACAATGCATTATACAGATGCTGTATTATAAAATTGTACACTTGAAATCTATATAATTTTACTAAGCAATGTGACCCCAATAAATTTAATAAAGATTAAAATAAATAAATAAATAAATAAATAAATAAATAAGAAAAAGAAAAAGAAACTATTTTAAAAACTGACAAAACATATAAGGAAACTCCTTTTAGGCATTAGGCAATTATCAATATCAATTTAGGGCAACAATGTATGAGGGAAGATAAGCTTAGAAGATGAAGCCAACTTTCACAGCAGCTTTCTCCTTCAAAGAATGTCCACATCTTTGTACAGGGAAAGAAAGCCCAAGAAGAGAAAGGAGGTTACAATGGGCAGAAGAGACAGATATCGCATAGGCTAGTGGCCTTTGAGGGACACAGTCCTAGAGAGGAGCAGACTTCAGAGAAAAGGTACCTGATATCTGTGCATGCCTAGCAAAATATAGCCACTTGGAGGCCAGGGAAATGTGCAAAGGTTTTAGATGCACTATAAAGCTGAGAGATGAAGTTTGGAATTCAAGCCCCGGCAGAATGAAATGGCTTTGTGGACATCCTGCACCTTTAATTGAAACTACAGGAAGACCATAAACTATGAATGAAAAGCACACCCAAGGAGTGATATTATTATTTTCAATTCCATAAGAAAGGAGAACTTGAAATAAATTCCCTGAAAGTATTAAACAAAGCCTTAATAGGATCAACGTAGCCTATGAGGAATTTATAGTGCCTAACAAAAGACAACTTAATAATTTTTAGAAAAAAATAAGAAACCCAGTATTCTGTAATATATATTGCACAGATACAGTGAACAAGAAATGACTACTTATGGACTTCTGGCATGCCACCTTCTGACACTCCATTTCCGGCACCCCGCTGGTGTGGACCTGGGGAGTTGTGCATGGGCAGCCATTAGGCAGGAAGTGCTTGGCTGCCAGCGCCTCTGCTGCCCACTCTGAGCGAGCTGTCAGTGCAAGGCCTGGCCTGGGAAGTTTAACAAACATATATCTCCCATTAACAGAGATGACGCAGATGAAAAATACCAGTAATGAAGATTTGGGCAATATAATTCACTCACTTATATATAAAATCCTTGTCAAGAAGAAATGACTCAGAATTTATAAAATGATTGATGTTGCTTTAAGTCCTTAAGTTTTGGAGTCAGTTTTTAGGCAGCAACAGTAACTGGAACAGTGGCCCATTTAAAAAAAAATACTCAAAGAGTTTTTTTTTATATATTTTTATCATATTCAAAACTTACTTTTGTCCAGATGACATATAAAAAAAATTAAGAAAAATAGGTACAATATGATACCATATATACATATATGTATGCACATGAGTGAATAAAATTTCAATGGAATCTCTCACCAACACAATTTTTACTCTATATGTGTATTAGCTGTTTAATTTTTAAACATGTTTACATGTATTATTTGTATAATTTTTAAATAGACTTATTTTTAATGAGAAAATCCGTTAGTATGAACTATACCATAAAGGTTAAATAGGAATGTCTACAGCTACAGAGAAGGCTTTACAAGAAAAAGCCAAAATAAAATTTCTATTTTAAAGCTATGTTTTCTTGATTGTATAATGGAAGTAAAATAATAAATGAGCTATTTTCAGTTTATCATTATGATATTCCTTTGTTTATAATCAGTATAAATTAACTAGTTCACATGCTTAAGCTAAGCAATAATTTAGGCAATCACAAATAAAATTTTTTTCTCTAATTCTTTCACCGATTCTCAGTTCATAAGTAACAAGTTAAACATTGAAGCAGTTCGTGAAGCTCTCTTTTCTTAAAAAATGAACAGTCTTCAAAACGAAGAAATATTAAAATAGAAAGTAAAAATGAAGTATACAGTGGATTTTAATGTGCATACCGCCAAGATCCTTCTCCATAAATATTAAGTGTAATAATTTATGTAATTGTCAGTTCCACATTTATTGCATCCATTACAAAGTTTTCGCATTGTTATAATAACATTTACAAACTATGCATATTCTTAAAACATCATTTATAGAATGTTTCAATAAAATATTTATGTTTGTTCAGAAACAAAACAGAGGGAAATTGCTTTCACACATTAACCAAATTCTAGATACAGTCTTCATCACTGCTTTTCCCTTTCTTTAAGGTCTAAAGCAGAGTGGCAGCTTTGGGGTAAGAGGAACATGTGTGGAAATGAAGAGGTAATCCAACAATGGTTCCTCTGCCTTACAACGACAATTTTTGGTGGAAGAGGAGCCTGAGCTACCCAGAAGGAAACAGCAAAGATAACATTGGAAATACCAAGCTCTGCAATCCTTTTTCATATGCATCAAAAATGAAGACCAGCTGAACAAATTGCCAATATTAGTCATGGTTTCATATCCTCTACTTTGAACAATTCCCAAACTGTACAAATCAAGATAGAAAACAAACTATAATTCCAAGTAATTTATGCTCACCTATTTTAATTATTTCATGACTAATGATGGAATGTCTAAGCACCCTGCTTGCAACAAATAGATGTCTTGGGAAATATATCATAATAAGTATACTCTATAGGTGCAAGTTATTAAAACTTTAAACATTTTACTCCCAGTTTCCCTCTCTCCTTTATTCTCTTCTGAAATGGACTGGACTTCCACTGTACCTAGAAGAAGGGAGAGAAAATTACTTACTGACTACAGAGAAATCTTCACTAAAGGAAAAAATAATTCCTTTTACTATCCCAAAGGTATTAAAAAAGCAAATAAATGAATAAATTATATGATGGTTTGAATATTCCTTTACATGCACCTACATATTTGTTTTGTTAATAAATATTTATTAATTTGTCCATTACAGATTTTACAACAAAGTTCTAGAAAAGATTTTTCTTATAATGTTCAATGTAGTTCTGCAAGGAAAAGAAATTGTATTGACTATTAGAAAAAATATGCTTAAAAATGTTAGTCCAATTTCTTTAAAACTGTCCACCACCAAAATCAATTTATATTCTCCAAATAAGAAGAAAAGAAAATGAAACTGAAGATCTTTTTTAGACCTTCAGCTTTAATAACAGAATCTGAAAACATATGGAGGCTGAAATAAAAGTGATCCCTCTTGATCTTTTTTTCTTTAAGTGTGACCCACCACTGTTCTACTGAGACATTCTCCTCCCTAACTTCAGTTTCAGTCCCTGTGCTTATTTTCTTATCTCTGATAAAGCAGTATATGAAGTCTCAGGGCTATTAGGACTCAGGACTAGTTTTCAAGACAGGCTTTGCTTGTAAAAAACAGCTGTCAGAAGTGACAGAGTACAATTGTTAAAATGCCTGAAATAAAGGCTAAATAAATGCCTACACATAAAGTGGTATTTTTGTGCTATGTCTAAACAAAGCACTTTCTCTTCATTCATGTTGCTGAACTCAATGTCACCTGTCTCATTCTTATTAAAATGAAGTATTAGTGCAATACTATATACCCATCATCAGTGAAATCCTGGGGAAATTACCAACATTACTTAAGATACAGAGCAGAACCACTTTATGATTTTAGTATTGCTAAGGAAATACACAGTGATCATTTTACTAGCTGAACATATTATACTGTGTTTTATTTGGGGGAGTGTAAAACCATATATTTTCAATGGGTTTTGATTCATATTCACATTTGGTATTTGATTCTAGTGTAGAGATTTAATATCTAAATAATAAAGTTTATATATCACAGTTTGAAAATTCACAGAGGAGCATAAAATCTAAATTCAAGAAACATAGTTGTTAAATAGGAAAATATAAAAATAAAATTGTGGGATAGAACAGGACAAATTAAAAGAACCCCAATGGAAACTTCTGTCACTATCATCAAATAATCTAAAATGGTAAGCAAAAATGGTGTGAAAAACATAAAGAAATGCCAAAATCACACAGGAATCCTAAAACAGTTTTCTGTCTTAGAGCCCAAACTTTAGCAGATTAGGCCCCTGAGAAACATCCCTGTTATACGTGAACACAAAGAAAGACAGGGAATCATCATCAAAAGTAAAACGAGAAGCAGATGGACAAACTCATCCTTCACTCTATAGAGAACAGAGACTGTGCTTCCCGGGGAACACAGCTTCCACAGTAAAGGGTTAGTACCAATGGTGTGCAAGGAATATCTAGGACTGGAAGGGGACAATGACCTCTTCCATTAGCAATGGTGGGAGGGGAAGGACCCACTTGGCAGAGTCCTCTTAGGATGAAGCAATGCTTCCTTACGCATAGGGAGTGTAGTGGAGGATGAAGCAACTTCAATGGTAAGGGGTCCTTTAGAAATTGGGTGGAAGGTTCTCAACACCATCTGGTAAACTAGTCATTATCTTGCATAATATCTGTACTCCCTGAGAGATAAACTTAGGAAAGATAACCCTTACTAAAGAAACACAGCTACATTCCAAGCCTAGTTATCTCTATTTTAGTAAAATTTCTATCCACTAGCTGAATACTGAATACTAGTGTATTTTCCCTTTGAATATTATCATTTCTCCATCCCTTATACGTATAACTCAATATCATCAATGTCACTTTATCCTGTTCAAGCTCCAAAAACAAAATCCCATCTATGCAAGTGAATTAGTGAGCAATATATAAACTATTTAGTATTTTGTAGATGACATAGAGGAAAATACTTTCATCATATACACTGAATAAACACTTTAACCAAGTCCACAAATCCTTCCACAACACCACTGCCATCCAGGGGTTTTCTACTGTCCGTCCGCCCTTTCTTTGCACAGTGCCCCACCTTCCACTCCCTCCTGTACTATCAAGTCCCTTCTTCTTTCCCAGGCTCCTTTGCACCTGCTATTCTCATTAAAACTGTCTTGGAATTTCTTCCCCTGAAGAGGGATTTTCTTATGAAAGGTAAGAATAGGAAACAGTCTTCATACATGTCATATGAACGTTTTTTAATGATTATGCTACCATATAAAGAACATCTTCCAGTTTGCCTATATGAGAAATGGATATTTTTACTTCCTAACAGAATATATTGTTACTTGATAGTATCTATCAATAAATTCAGATAAAAAAAAAAGACTTCGGAGCATCCTACCAGTACAATTTGAAGGAGTCTACCTTTAATGATAAACACATTTTTAGAATGGCACGCATAGTGCTGGAATTATACTGGTATATTATGTAAAGCTGTCCCATGGTGTACTAATTAATAAAATTTATTTTTATAAAACCTTTACCTGTGTATATTTTGTGTGTGTGTGAAAACTTGGATTTCCAAACAGAATAGTACATTAAATTGGAACATACATAGAGCTAAGTATAAAAAAGGTAGGAACAATGGGAAAAGTACAGAGAGAGGCTCCTCTTTCTGGGATCATATCCTGGTGCTTGTGCCCCCTGTACCTTTCTACAATATTCCACCTACCGTATGAATCTGTGCTTATGATGTTTGTTCTTTAAAAGCTTTCTATGAACAGCTCTTCCTTTTCGACTTTCATGATAGGACCTTTCACAACCTTTCCCGAACAGCTAAATAAATGAAAAGTTTTTCATTTCTTTTTTGGTCTGCAAAAATAGCTTTTGTTGATGATGAAAAGTGCAACCTCCCAAATTTCTCATTTTTCCATGAAGCAAAAGGTTTACTTTCTGGAGGTTTCACAAGTGCTGTGAATCACTATATTTATCTTCCCTCTGACTGTAGAAAAATGGGTAGCAATTTAAGGCCTTGCTTGCTTCTCAAAATACAGACCCATGACCATGTGCGTATTTACTTATTCTGACCTAGACTCTAATGTTACTTTTATGAAAAAAAAAACCACTCTTAATTGTAGTTACAGTTGTATATCCTTCTTGTCAAAAGAAACAGAAGATACAGTTTAGCAAATCATTCAAATCTGGTCTCCAGATATGAAAAACTGTATAGCTGCCACTAAAAATAAGACTATTTTTAAAATATGCTAACTACACCTCCAATTTATTGAAATACTATCTTTTGTGTTTAAGACAATTGATGTTCAATAATGCATTTTCAACTGCTGATATAATTATATATAACAATGAGGATTTTCAAATAGATATTTCCTTTTAAAGTATCAGGAAAATACCACAAAATTGGTTTGTATCCCAATAAATTATTGCAATTTCATTGATATACTTGCAATTTTCTAAAATGTCACTGGAGGTACAGACTTAAAAGAGGAAAACAACAATACAAGTAAGGCTTTTCCTTTTGATGTATAAAAATAAAACTTTTAAAAGTTTTTAATGTTACTGCCACTCATTTCTGGCTCCTAATATAGATCTCTAAAACAACTGGCTGTTGTTTAAGCAATTTAAATGATCATTTGTAATAAGCCCTGTACTTAATGGGAAAAAATTATAATTACTAAAAAGTGTGCACATGTTCATAAATCAATTTATTATGGATGTTTTAACGTAAGTGTTAAACAGGTATTTTTGAAATCCATTCTATACACAATTATGTGTGCCTTCATAAGTAAGAATAATTAGTGCATTAATTCATTACATTGTTTATACTTCAATTACAGAGGCAAATAAAAAGCTGTCCACATTCTGCTTGAATAGATTTGCAGCCCTCCACAAGTATTGTCTAACCTTGGTTTCCTTTTAGAAGTTAGGGATATTTAAAACTAAAACATTTTAAAAGGCAATCCTAAATTCAATTCATTAAGTGACTAAAAGTGAAGAAATTATACATTAGGTAAACTATAAAAAATGTTAATAGAAACCAAAAACCTGGAGATTTGATCACTGATGTTTGCTAGTGGAAATAAGCCATAATATGGTAAACTGCAATTTACACACACACAAATGCATGGATCAGTTGCGTACACAGATATATTGAGATTTGTGGTCACACAGCTCCTGCTTTACCTTAGGCTACATACATGGTGTTATTCATTTGAAAAAAATTAAATTAAAGTTATTAGGAAATGAATGGGCTAGTTATGAATTCGTGAATTCAAAAACAAATTTCACTTTATTTACTATCCTACTTACTAAAACAGCTTTCCTTTTAGGGTCTACATGAAAAGTGAACACCCATACATTTGCTGTAATTCACCATTTTACCAGAGGTGTCAGAAGCTAGTATTTTAGGGCAAATTATAAATTACCGATTTTATTATGACATCCCAATGGAACCAGGCATTATAATTTTAGGCTTTCAGGCTTTTGTCAAACACGCACGCACGCACACACGAGCGCGCGCGCACGCGCACACACACACACACACATACACACACACACACACAAATTAATTTTGTATGATTTTCAGTTCTAGTTAGAGCCTTTATCCCAAGGGCTTGTTAATCTTGTATCCTATTCCTGCCCTGTTACAATTTAAAGATTGTCACAAGAAGGATAAATTTCATGCCATTTTCTGTTCTCATTACAATCTTCAGATTGTTACGAGAATAGATTAATTTTGCTCAATTTTCTGCCCTCGTTACAGACTGTTATGAGAATGGATTAATTTTATGACATTTTCTTCTTTCATTATAATCTTTGTTATGGGAATGAGAATATGTAATGAGAATGAGAGCATATCAAGCATTAAAAGGTCTGTGAGAGCTCATGACAAAGATTGTAACAAGAAGAGAAAACGGCACCCAATCCATTCTTGTGACAATTTTAAGATTGCCAAGCTAACCCAGAGTGACACTGCATTTATCCACTCTGAAGACAAAGATTGTTGAGAAAATGGGAATAAGAGCAAAATTAATCAGTTCTCCTGACAATCTTGAGATTGTACTTAAGCTTACAGTATTTTTTTTCTGTGATACAGTACTTACATGAAAACATGTGTATTGCAATTAAATGTTATTTATTGGAAAATGACATGTTCATCTTATTTTTTCTATCTCTTCCTGTTTTCTTTTTCCTTCAGTTTTTCTCTTTCCTTTCTTGCTCTGATTGTCCTCCCTCCTCCTCTTTCTTTTCTTTTCTTCCTCCTTTTTTTCTCTTTCTTTCATTTTTTTCTTTATCTTTGATGCATGCCATGACTTATAGTTTTAATATATTATTACATTTAAATGAAAATTAGCATCATTTAAAATGTCCATAAAACAAAAGAAAACAATACCCAAAAAAAGCCACAATAAGATAAGAGGCAGGGTCTCCATAAGACAGTTTTTTTTTTTCATTTCAAATAATTTATATGAATCGATCGTCTCCACTTGCCCAGAAAGAAAAATTAATTTTGCATTTGCAGAAGTTACTAGTCAACATAATAAAATTGTCCTAGTTTGCAGATGTATACCATTTAATAGCTTTATTTGTTAATAAATACTTCACTGCCTTCTCATATGCTTCTCCAAAATTCACTGGAGGTATATCTTCTATACTATCTGAATAACGTCAATGTTCCCATTTCATGAGGAATAATGCAGTAGTTTAAATATACCTTTATTTTCTCTTCCCTCTTAAGAAGTTAAACATTTCTTTAAAAAAATTTTGTTGTTGTTTATAAAGTATCTTCATTTGAAAATGGCTGCTATTTGAAAAAAGTCGTCAATATCTTTGTATGCATATATATGAGTATATACACACATGCATTTGAGTATTTATATATGTATACATATTGAAAGTATATGTATACATGTATATAAACACATAAATGTACAAGGAGTGTTCAAAACATATGGAGAATGTTTAAATTTTAAAAATGTATTACAGTAAATGACATTGCCATTAATCCCCCTCAAAATACTTCCTTTTGCTTTGAAAACTTATACCATCATTCTTGCCACTTTCTGAAGCAGTTCTGGAAGTCCTCTTTCGTGAGTGTCTTTAGTTGTGCTGTCATGGCTGCCTCGATGTCTTGAATTATTTTGACTTTGGGGAAGAGCCAGAAGTCACATGGTGCCAGATCCGGTGAATAAGGTGGATGAGGATACACTGTAATGTGTTTATTTGACAGAAGCGATGTGTAACAGAGAGCATTGTCATGATGGAGGATGATTTACATTGCACTTTAAAACACACCTTCTCTCAACTGTAGCTCATACCCGACTGACTGAACCAAACAAGTTGAAACTTCTCACACACTGTTACTAAGGTTTGACATGCCACTTCACGTATTGAAGATCCCTGCCTTTCCATTGGATGGCACTCAGCAGCTGCATTCACTATATTTTTTTATCACACTCATGTGCATGTGTGTGTGTGTGTGTGTGTATGTTATATAACAACTTTTTCAATATTATAAATTGGATAATACTCTGAAATAAATTAGTCAGTTTGGCATAATCAAATCACAACTACAAATGATGTCTGTCGTATTACTGAATACCTTTTAATAACATATAAAAAATTTAACAATACCACACAATTCACTTTTTCACTATTTTAGAATTATATATTTGATTTAATATATGCATCTTATGTCTTAACTTTTCTATCTATTAAATCCAGGAGGTAACATTCTCATAGAACCCTGAGATCGTTAATTTTGCGATCATTAAGCTATGTCTCTTATTTCAAACCATTTTGTTCATTGTTCTACATGACAGACATCACTGAAAACTAAACGTTTACTGAGTGGTTGAAAAAATAAATGTTTAGCATTGATCAAAATTTTATAATTATACCCATGAGAGTTTCTTGACCACATGCTGAAATGACTTCTCTATGGGTTTTTGATGAATGAGTCTCATTTTCTTTATCAGTACAACCTTAATGATTTCCATTATCAACTCACTTCATCCTATATTTTTTTCCCTCATGACACAATTCCTTAGTCTCTTTCCTCTCTAGTTGGAACTTCTATTGTTTACAAATTTTCTGCTCATCTATCTTTGTGCGTATGTGTAACATGATTGGAAGCAATATTCACTAGAATATTGAGCTGAGACTAGACTCATGGGGTGATGCCAACTGGGGATGCCTGGAGACCTAGAGCCAGCAGGGGAAGGCTAATCTGGCTCAGAAGCTCAAGGAACGGTAGTGGGAGCTGGAGGCCAGATGCACTGAGAAGAAGGCAGCCAAGGGCCCCAGGAAGCTGGGAACGCAGGCAGAAGCTGGATTAAGCCACCAGCGTAGTCGCTTCCTGGCATCAATGTATTTACAGTATTGAACAAACCATCTGAGCCCACAGGCCTAGCCAGGCACATCTCACATGTACATAATCAGGGCCACAATAAATTCTATTTCATCTCCTCTCACCTCTCAAAAGGAAAGATGTTTTCCATCTTTCTGACTTGAATTTCTCTCATTAAATAAAAAAAATACCTTGTCAACATTAGCTCATGTTTTAGCAGATGTTTCCACTAGTTAACATTCCACTGATTGGCTCTGGTTTTTGCCTCTCCTACAGAAACCTGCCTTTTATATTCTAAATTTGATTTGTTACCAACCAGCATAAATAGAATCCTCACATCTTCTTTTACTATTAAAATCTGCTCCCTGGAATCAGCTGTGGCTGCAAAAGATTCTATTTCTGTAACAGAGATGACACAGAGGAAAGCCTTCCCACTCTGCAAGTAGTTGTCTCTAATTGTACCTGTAGCCCTTCTGCCCAGCAGATTCAGGTTTCAATGCAGCTATATCAATGCACTTCAAGAGTCTGAGAAATTTAAAAAAAAAAAAAGAATTTTGTTGTTGTTGTTGTTGTTGTTGTATGTTTGTGTGTGTGTTTGTTTTTGCAACCAGTTAATAATAGAGCTGGTTTGAGGTGATGTAATAGCATCTGATGGGTAGGGGGAGCAGTCATGGTATGTGTGCTGTGAGAGCAGGAGGTATCTATCTATCGGTGTTAGGTCCTTCAAAAATTGGGCCTGACATAATTTAACCTCTTTACTTGACTCAGGTTTTTGACCTAAATCATCTTCTTCTACAAAGATTAAGGTCCTGGTCTAAATCGGTCTCAGAGGCCCTCGTAAATGCATCCATTCCATCGTTGCTAGAATGATCTATTTAAAATGCAAAGTTTGACTTCTCTCTCTGCTGTTTATCAGCTACCCATAATCCAGAGAAAAACGTCAGAGCATCTTCACAGGACATTCAATGTTCCCAGTGACTGTCCATTGCCTATCTCTCCAGCTCTCATCCATTGCACTTTCTGTTTCATGTTTTTAGTAATAACCCCACACTGAGCTGTCGCTCATCTCTCTGCATTTGATCGCACTAGTAGCCTGTCTGTCTTAAACATACTTCTAAGTCAGTCTCCCTGATCTATAACTCCTCATCCTCTGTGACAGAGCGTGTCATTAGTTATCTAGCAAGGGCTAGGGGCTCAGGTCGCTTTGGGTACCCTTCCTTGACGTTGGCACAATACCTAGTGAATTTCTCTATTGCTCCTGTGTGTGTGTATGTGTGTGTGTGTGTGTCATTCTGCTTTGTCCCGCCCAAACCCTTGGTTCCTAATTTGCCTTAGTTTGTAATCTAAGCACCCAGTATATTGCCAACTCATGGTTGGCACCAAGAAAACATTTATGAATGAGTGAACAAGGATTAGTTCTTACAGTCGACTAATATTTAAAGCTATTATTTCTTATAAATTATACTTGTATAACTAGCCTAGCTGTCACTAATATTTACTACCTTTCTGTCATGTACCATTCTCTCAACTAAAGTTATTTATGTGCATTATCTAATTATATCCCACAATAATCCTATGAGTTAAGCATTATTTTAATCCCATTTGCAGTTAAGGCAATTGAGTATTAACATGATTATGCATATTTCCTACAATAACAAAACTTGATAGATCCAGCAATTCAAGCCATATCTGTATGGATCAAGAATATACACCCTTGATCACTGTATCATCCTCATTTTTAAAGTCTGTAACCCTTTTTGTTTTTTGAGAGAAAGTTTTCATATAAGGAAGAATATATATTTCAATACAATATAAGTATTTATAGTAAGGGCTGACTTACTTTAAACTTTTACTTTTCTTCAACAGTCTTTATTATGGAAACAAAAGAAAAAGTTTTTAACGTTTTGAGTTTCTGTTGAAATGATATTAAGACACACATCTATCTTAGGATAGATAATTTGGCAGTTAAAGTAAATGAATATTATTAAGGGTCTTTTACACAAGAGCTAGGGGATGGTCAATAGTATAGATCAGTTTACTTATATAATTTGTCAGATAATCACTCGGTTCCACAATTCACATTATATGCATATTTGTTATATATGTTGCTCTGCCAATTAAATTTAAACATATTATGACTAATTTGTAGAGGCACATGTATTAGGGGACAGTTTTTTGTAAATCAAAACTTCATGCATTCCATTTTATGAGTAGACTCATTTAACTTTATTTTTGGAAGTGCAGCGTCATTGAAAAATACCTTGGGGGATTTAGGGGGTTGGTAATTATGGGAGAAAGGAAATGGCTCCAAAACGGTGGCTGGAGAAAGTCTTGTCTGTTAAGTACAAACTTGCTGATTATTCAATATCATTTAGAAATCTAATATTAACGATGTTTTCTTTTGTTTCTAAATAGCAGTTGATTTTAATGAGGTACTTAGAAATCTATTAATAGGCCTTGAACTATTGATAATATCACACACACACACACACACACACATTGCTTGGAGAGGGGCATACTAACAACAAAAAGCATCCCAACAAACCCTGGAAAAAAGTTAAAACTTATATTGTTTTCCTATGGTCTGATTGTCAAATGTAAAATGAATAGGTCTGTTCTGAGGTCACAATGAGAAGAAAAAGATCAACATGACCTCTGGGAAATAAAGGTTATTTGACATTCGGGGGATTATCTGCTAAAGGCATTGGCCACATTTCAGAGACAAGTATTTGACAGGCAGGGGAAGACTTCATTTTCCCTGAAGTTAAATATAAAGCCAGCAGCTAAGCCCACACCTCCCTTCAGCTAGAGCAGTTGTTGAAATCAGTAGCCTTGATCGATGATGCATTTTCAAAATCAAAACAAGCATCAGTGTCTCCAATCTAATCACATCTCCTAGAGCTGCTGCCTCTTGTGGGAATTTAATTGCTGCGACATTAAACTCCAGACAACAGGCACTTCTCAAGTCTACCCATCAGGGCAGGGACAAAAATCAGTGGGATAGTGTCAAAGCTGTTAGCTACAAAACCTGTTCAAAACCCCATGTGTGTAATTTTCCTCTTTCAATTTCAGCAGTAAAATTTAATGGATCCTCAATAACAAGTTTAAAAATGCCTCAGTATTATACTAACCATGAAAACTATAAAAAGTATATATTTTTTTGCTCAAAACTCAGCCTTATTTCTACCATGTTCTGCAATGTACTCTGACACACAAAACATTGTGGTTTCCTTGTGATCTGTTTTTTATCATAATTTTTATAGGAAAACCTGGAAGTTAGAAGATTAACCTTTTATCAAAGGTGTATTAAATGTTCAATTAAACTTTTCATGATTTGGTATTTCTGATTATTGACCAAAAAGAGTAATAAAAAAGAATTTTAATGACCAATAAAACCCAACTGATTTCAGATGTCATGTTCATTAAAACTCTCCAAAACACAAAACTCCTTTTCCCACTATTTTCTTAAAAACCCTTCTAACAAGAGAATCTTTTTTTCCCTGTATCTTCATAGGAGCTAGAAGCTGTGTGCTTATTTTACCTGAGTTATCCTCTTTATAGCACCCAAATCATAGAGAAAATGAATAAAAAACAGAAAACTAATGAAAATTTAGTGGTAAGACCAAAGTATACATTGAAACTTTAATGCAGCAAAACAAAAGATCCATGGTGAAATATAATACGGAGAACTCTCATGGGGTCTACAATAATTGTATGGGTTCTCAGTGAACATGAAAGGATATTTCTTGATACTGTATAAAGTACCTTAATGTACGTGTCTAAGCTAGAAATAGGATTTGTTGTTTTTCTCCCCTTTTGGGATAGAATCAAAGGTTTTACTAATAAGCTATTATGGATAACAATCGCAACTTTCCTCTCTCTCAAAATTGTCTCTCTTTAATAAGATTCACATTCTAAACAAGTGTATTGTTATAATTAAAGCTTAAAAACAGGATAACTGGTTAATTCATTTATGATCAACATAGTAAAATAGTCTTGTATTCCATGCAGTATTTTGTGATTTAAAGTGTTTTTATTTATTTATTTTTCCATGCAACTGGATAAGTTTAGCCCTTTATTATATTTCATTTGGGTTATTGTCAGAATTTTTTCCTGCATAAAATCTCACCTAACCACCATGATTTAAAGTTTTTTCATGTGCATCATAGTATTTGACAATTCCCAATATCTTGTAAGGCATTGTAATCTCCAGTTTATTAATGAGGAAATTAGAGTAAGTGATTTGTTCAAAATCCCTCAGCTAGCAGATTAGGGTCTGGAGCTTAACATTAGCATAGTGATTGCAAGTCCAGTATTTTTGCTATTACAAACAGCATTTAATGTTTAGACATTTACTTCTGAGTGCTTGCTGACATTTTGTCACTCGTTTCAATTATCTATTGCAGCATAATAAGCTACCATTAATTATCTCTCATGATACTGTGGGTGGACTAGGCTGTTCTTTTTACTTAATGTGGTGTCATTTGGGGCACAGTAATGGCCGGAATTTCCAAAATGGCCTCATTTACAAGACTGTCAGTTTAGACTAGCTGCTGTTCCGGAGATCAGCTCAGGCTGTTGGCTGGGGCCTTTATTCTCCTCCACGTCGGCCTCCTAATATGGCTTCTTTCGTATCCCCACAGCTTGGTTTAAGAAAGTGAAGGCAAAAGTCTTAGATCTCTTGAAGTTCAGCCTCAAAAGTTACAGATACTACTTATTTTGTATCCTTTTGGTCAAAATAAGGCATAGGGATAGCTATCTTCACCAACCACCCCTCTTTGCCGGGGGTCACGGTATTTCCTGGGGCACAGGACTTTCAGTGCTAAAATTAGGGCATTCTTGGCCAAACGTGGAAGGTTGGTCAACCTAGTCACATATTAAAGGGTGGGGAAGATAGATTCCACCTTTGAAGGGAGAGGAAAGGTCATATAATGGATGAATAAATAAATAAATAAATAAATAAATAAATAAATAAATAAATAAATAAATAAATAAACAAACAAATAAATAAATAAATAAATAAACAGTGGACATTGTCGTCCTCTTTGGAAATAACCTGAGAGTCAGTTAAATAGACTTGTGAATTACACTGACAATCTAACTTACATCTGCAACTTCTGTTTTTGGTCTTTGTGAAAGTTTATTCTGAATTTCCAACCAATGTAACTTCTATTAATACATGTCGCTTCTTTATCTGAAAATAAACATAAAAACATAATAACCCACTTCTTTAGGAGTGATCACATGCCTTAATACAGGAGTATTTTCAATTTAAGTCTTTCTATGACAACGTTGTCCAATAAAACTTTCAAGAGTGATGAAAATGTTCAATAATACAGTCTCTAGCCAAATGTGGCTATTGAGTACCTGAAATTTAGCTCATGTTCCTGACAAAATGAATCAGTAGTTGTATCTAATTTTCATTATCTTACATTTAAAAAGCCAGACAATATAAGGGGTTATCATATTGGGTTACACAGTTTTGACATCATGATTCTCTTCAGTCAAAATAAAAGGAGGAAATGGCATGTACATAATATTGTTAAATCATGTGTCAGGTTAACAATGAGGACAATTATGATACAGGTGGGATGATCTAAATAAAAGCTTGAAGATGCTTTATTTAGATGTGAAGGTAAAAGTCAGTGCTTGAACTATTAATTCAACCACATTTTCTTTATGATTATGACAACAGGCAGTGTTTTGAAGAATATATATATATATATATATATATATATATATATATATATATATATATATATATTTGCACAGAATATATTATATATATATATATATTTGCACAGAATATATTATATATATATATATATTATAAAATATATATTTGCACAGAATAAAATGGATTGTTTCTTGATGAAGGTTACCTAGCCATATCATATTGGCCTCTTCCTGACTTCATTCATTTTGGTCTATTCCATATAAAATTTGGAAGGCTCATGTGGTACACTGAAAGTGATAATGAAGAATAATTTAGCATAGTAAACTGATCTCCATGGACATTGCCAGAAAATCATTCCCTGCTTCCACAATAGTCTCTGCATTTGTACAATTCATTCTGTTTTGACAATGCTAAGTAGGTCTTTTCTGTATCTCCTTTGTTTCAGAATCTTATTCTCATTGTAACTAAATCCTTGGAATTGATTTCTCAACAAAACAGTCAATTATCTCCCTAGCAAAACAGGCATTTATGTTCCTGAACGTTTGCTTATTTTGAAGAAAATTAAGTAAATTTCTATATAATATTCAACTACTTAAAGCTGCTGAGTGTAAACATTTATCCTACAACTCCTGTCTTTCTAAAACATATATAAAAATCATTTATCTCAGCAAAGGGTTTCTTTTGGATAACAGTGAACAGACAGAGATAACAATGGTGTTCACTTAAAGTGATCGCACCTATTTGTCAAAATGAGACTGTCTGGGAAGTAAAATGCTCTCATTGAATTTTATTGGAGATTGGGTATTTTTGCTTTCTTAACATATCAGTGATACTTTTTTGTAAATTTGTGGACCAAAAAGTACCTTTGTTAATTTTCTTTTTCTCTTACTGATGATAAACTGGAATTTCTTATTGTCTAAATAAAAATAAGTCTGTGGTTCATCAAGCCAAGAAAGCCCTATAATCTTTTTTTTTCTGATTTGGCCCAAGATTAAAGCACAAGTGGAAATATTTGTAATGACTGTGTATCACAGAATATGTAGGAATTTGTTTTTGCCCTGAGTTAAAAATTTCTACACTAAAGTAATCCTCCACTTGCTCTCAAACTCCTTGGCCGAGATGTCAGATGAGTCCAAGGAGAGCTGCTGGACATCTGTCATGTCTCACCTACTTTAATTTTTGTACAGTGTTAGCCTAATTTGTTGAGTAATCCGCCACCCTATTTTGATGTTTAGAAAGAAAAGATAAACAAGACAGCAAGGCTTATTTTGTACCCTGGTTATTTCTAAGAAATTAAGTTACATACACAGGATCGTACATTTACTCTAAATTTTTCAAAAAAGAATTTAAACCCAAACACTAAAATAATAGCAATGCTGCCTCCAAATCACTGGTTCAATTACCCCTAAATGCTACTTTGACCCAGGAGAACATTCAGTTAATTTCTCCACTCCTCCTGCCTTCACTTGCATGGACATCTAGTTTAGATTCCATGAACCAATTCTACAGCTACTATTGTACCAAGAGCCTAAACTTCCCAGCCCCTTTGAGAGCAAAATTCTCAGAAATGACTTCTTAACTAAAATGGTCAATTACTTCTCTACAAATTAGATTTTGAAACCCCTACATAAAGTCTACCATTCACATCTTGGAGATATATGTTGTCATTTTATGTAGGAGAAAACTGATAGTCCCATAAACTCTTATTCCATTTGTCAACAGCACACTTCACATAGATACCACACAGGCATCTCAGACTCTTCATGCAGGACTTGTTTTTCCCCAAACTACCACTATTATCTTAGTTTTCTAAGCACTTAGGAATCCTCCTTGATGTCACCCTCTTCCAGATTCATCACAATTAATCAATAACTAAAGTCTATCTTGTCTTGTCTCTAATCTAAGTATTTCAGGAATATACCCACATTTCTCAAAATCCCCCATTATTTTCTTGTCAGAGGCACCATTTGATCTCAGCTAAATGGCCTTGATGGTGTTTTAAAGCATCTCTTCCACCAAGTTCCCCCTCTAAGCTATCCTCCACTAAGTAGCCAGAGTGATTTTTCTGAAATGCAATTTGATGATGTAATTATGTGTATTTTCTGTTTAGATCATTTCAATGGGTTCCAAATGCCTTACAAACCCTTGAGAATCTGGCTGTCATCTACCTCTCTAGTTTTACCTCTTCATTCTTCACCTAGAAATGGTGAACATTTTTCCTGTATATTTTCTCATATTTTCCTTCATATTTTCTTCATGTTTTCTTTCACATTTTCTTTCCTCTCTGTAAACTTGCACCTATCTCACTCACAAACCTCTTTGTCTTCCAAGCTCTTTAATTCATCCATAAGTTTATTTCATGTTTTTTTGTTGTTGTTGTTTTGACTGCTTACTATATGACAGATATGTAGTATGCTGGGACATGTTAAGTGAATAAAATGAACATCATCTATTAAATTGTAATGGCCATAGTCTAGTATATTTTAAGTCTCAGTTTAAAACCTCAAATGTCCTGTAGACTAGGTGAGTTACTGTTATATTTCCTGATCACACGGTATACTTTTTCTATCGTAACACTTATTATTCTTTATGCATGTAATTGCTTATTCCGTGCTTTCATACAAATTAGAAACCAACTCTGTGAGGGTAGAGACCAGAGCTCCCTTGTTTATGACTATATACATAAATATTTTCTAACAAATAGTTGGTATTGGAAAATCTTTTTTAAAAAAATGAAATAAAAGGACATATGGATGAGGTGGAATAAATTATGCCAAGATGTATCTACAAGTGATCTGCCCATAACATTGCACTTGTAATTATTACAGTCCTAGATACACTGAAAATAAATTAGGAAAACTTAGTCAAAAATAGAAGGGCTTAACAAAATATAAAATAGTTTTGTGTGTGTGTGTGTGAGTGTGTGTGTGTGTGTTTGCTTAAAACCAGAATGTCAACTTCAAAATCAAGTTTATATGTTTTAAATATCCATAGAATATAAAAAATAGTAACTAGGCTTTATAAATAAGTCATTCATATATGTAATTATACTGTGAAAATGGGTAGCAAAATTAAGCAATTCATAGAAACAGTTTTGGGAAATAAAATTCTTTGTAAATATGAAGTGTTCATGTTCTGGTAAATACAATTTTCACTTGAAATGACACTAGAAAACAGGCATAGTACAGAGAGAAGAAAAAAATGTGTTCTAAAAATATTCAAAAGAGATTCTCTACATATGCATCTTTCATTTTAAGTAAATTTACAATTTTACATTATCCGTTGTCTATGTGTGTATCCCTGACTTTGTGCCATTATGGTTATGGTGTATGAGACTAGATTTACCAGAATTAGATTTTCACCATATACTCCCAATTATTTAAGTAAGACATTACGGAAAGACTTCCAAGGGAGAGACCTGGTAATGCATTGCATTCTCCATTAAATACACCCAGGAGCTAACTCTGAGAGACTACGCTCTTACAGGACAAAACACAGGGGAAAATGAGTGGGAAGGAAAAACATAGGAACCCATTCCTGGATATGGATAGTAATAGAGCGTCTAGATACAATGCTATTTTTAATGTACTCTATATAGTAATAAGAAAAACAAATGGTAACTCACCTAGTCTACAGGTAATTTGAGGTTTTAAGTTGAGACCTAAAATACACTAGTGTGTGACCATTATGATTTAATGGATGATATGTGTGACTCAATTTAAAATTCAATTATCAAATTTAAATGTTGGCAAAAATAAGTTCGGTAAATAGAGATTTTTGTTTTGTTGATGGTTTCCTTTGCTGTGAAAAAAATTTTTAGTTTTATGTAGTCCCATATGTTTAGTTTTTCTCTTGTTTCCCTTGTCCAAGGGGATATATCAGTAAAAATATTACTAAAAGTAATATCTGTGGGTTTACTTCTTATATTTTCTTCTAGGAGTTTTAGGGTTTTGGCTCTTACGTTTAAGTCTAACCCATTTTGAGTTTATTCTTGCATATGGCATAAGAAGGTGGTCCAGAGTCATTTTTTTGCATGTATCTGCCCAGTTTTCCCAGAATTATTTATTAAAGACACTATCTTTACTCCAATTAAATTCTTATTTCCCTTTGTCATAGATTAAATGACCATATTGGCATGGATTTATTTCTGGACTCTCTATTCTGTTCCAACTGAATGGGAGAAGATATTTGTCAATGATACATCTGATAAGGTATTAATATTCAAAATTTATTTTAAAAACTCATACAACTCAACACCAAAAAAACAAACAATCCAATTAAAAAATGGGCAGAGGATATGAAGAGACATTTCTCTAAAGAGGACATACAGATGGCCCATAAACATGAAAACATGCTCAAGATCACCAATCATCAGAGAAATATAAGTAAAAACCACAATGAGATACCACCTCACTCCAGTCAGAATGGCTATTATCAATAAATCAGCAAACAGCAAGTTTTGGCAAGGACATGGAGAAAAGGGCACCCTCGTGCATGTTGGCGGTACTGCAAACTGGTGCAGCCACTATCAAAAACAGTATGGTAGTTCCTCAAAAAATTAAAAAAATAGAACTATCTTATGACCCAGCAATTTCACTCCTGGGTATTTATTCAAAGAAACCCAGAACATTAATTCAAAAAAGAAAAATATATGTACCCCTATGTTTATTGCAGCACTATTCACAATAACTAACATATAGAAACAACTGAAATGCCCATCAATAGATGATTGGATAAAGAAATTGTGGTACATTTATATGAGTGAATATTTATTCTGCCATAAAAAAGAACTAAATCTTACCATTTGCAACAGCATGATGGACCTAGAGACTATTATGCTAAGTGAAATAAGTCAGACAGAAAAAAACAAATACCATATGATCTCACTTATTTGTGGAATCTGAAGAACAGAATAAGTGAGCAAACAAAACAGAGTCAGAGATACAGAGATAAAACTTATGGTTGCTAGACAAGAGGGGGTTTGGGGGAAGGGTGCAAAGGTGAAGGGATTAGAAAATACAAATTTATAGTCACAAAATAGTCAAGGGGATGTGAAATAGAATATGGGAATATAATCAATAATGTCGTAAAGATTATGTAAGGGTGCCAATGGGTACTGGACTTATGGGGGGAAGGGGTCACTTCATAGACTGTGTGGATGTCTGACCACTGCTCTGTACCCCTGAAGCCAAAGTAGAATAATACTGAACGTCAACTATAACTAAATATACATATATAGAAGTATATATAGTATATACATATAGTCACAGGATGTAAAGTATAGAATAGGGAATATAATCAATGGTATTGTAACAGCTACATACAATGTCAGGAGGTAGTAGACATGGGGGTTATCACTTTGTAGGAAGTATAAATGTCTAATCATTATGTTGTTTTGTACACCTGAAACTAATATAAAAAATTAAATTTAAAAAAAATCTAAAACAAAAAAATGGATATTTTTTATTTAGGCAAAGAAAAAAATATATATGCATATATTTCTTATGAAAAAGATTTTCCTACCTTAGATCATTTATATTGTGAAAGTGACTCCCACATAATTTCATTTTTTTCAAATTTCTCCACTCTCTAGGAGTAATTTAGGTATACTATTTTGTTGAAGTATTTACAATATCATTAATTAATTTCCAAATATGTTACACTCTATTACCATATATTCTATTTTCTTAGCATGGTATCATTAATTAATTTCCTAATATGTTACACTCTATTACCATATATTCTACTTCCTTAGCATGCATGGTATAAAGGGATAACACTTGTCATAGAAAAATCAAAATTATTATAAAAAGAGCAATAGTGAATTTGACCAGTGTACTCACTTTTGAAAAGAGACTGGATAGATTGAACAAAGTATTTGATTCTAGTGGACTGAAGCCTTTCTACGGGGCAATTTACCCCAGAACTAACCTTTTAGTTAACTATTTAAAAAAAAAGAAGTTGGTAGTCTTTGATCAGGTCTTTGAAAATGTGCTTTAATTTAAACATATTAAATCAGATTGACCTTTTCAACAGTTTCTTGAAAGCTTTTAAAACATAAACTTATCATTTCAGTCCTTACCTGTACCATTTATAGAGTTCTTAATTATGAATACAATTCAAACATGGAAATACTGTTAATCACAATAGACTAGTTTATAGATTTCAGGTGAAGAAAAACGAAGCAGAGAAATTTTTGATTTGTTATGTGAGATGCTAGATCAAATAGACCTTTATGGCTCTGAAGACCCCTTGTATTGATTATTTATTCATTTTTCTTGGGGGAAAAAAAGGATATATTTAATCACCTGTAACTATTATGCAAATCGTATCAAGGTCTGCCTTTCCCTTCCCAAAGATAAATTTTATACATTGCAAATATAGAATACTTCAAGTTGTTAAATTCCCATGAGAAGTTTCTCTTTGTTCAGAAACTGTGTTTACATGTTCTATCATGCTTCTATTAGAGAATAGAGATTGCTGTCCTCAATGCCCCAAAGCAGGTAACAAAGCAGGTAACACTAACTGCAATGTTGTAAGGATGTTCAGACTGTCTATACCCATGAGCCCATTATTTCTACCCTAAGTGAAGCAATAAGGAAATTAGAACATCTCCCTTCACTAGATGTCTCTATGTCAACCAATTGTCCTGGTGATCTAAGACAGATCAGAGGTTCAGCAACTACTCAGGTATTATTCATTCATCAGTATTTCCCTAGCACTTATCTTGCCCCCATACTGTTTAAGGCACTAAGGATACATCATTGAATGGAACAGACAAAATCGCCTGCCTTCAAGAGTCCTGAGCAGATTCTGGGGGCTCTATGAGCCATTATAAGGACTTTGGCATTTAATCTGAGAAAAATGTGAGATACTGTAAGATCTTGAACAATAAGACATGATCAAACTTGTATGGTATTATAGTTTATGATCTGGTTTCTGTGTGGATATTAAACAGTAGAGGAAAAAGTGAAAGCAGGGAGACGAGTTAAAAGGATATTACAATAAACAGTGAGAGGTAATCAGGAAAAAAAGCAGTAAGGAATAATAATCATACAGGATATATTTTTAAGATGTAGCTAACAGGATTTTCTAAGAGATTACATGAGAGGTGTGAAGCAGAGAGAGAGATCTAGAGATAGATATAGATACAGATATGGATAGATAGATCTATATATTAATATATAGATAGATATAAAATGAGGCGTGATAAAAAACTATGGTGATTATTTAAATTAAAAAATATTATTAGAGTAAAAGATACATTGCAATTAATCCCCTCAAAATACTACCCTTCGCTTCAAACACACTCATTCCATTGATCTTGCCACTTTCTGAAGCAGTCCTGGAAGTCCTCTTTCATGAGTGTATTTAGTTTCACTGTTGTGGCTGCCTCGATGTCCTGAATCAATTCAAAACGTTTACCTTTCATGGTCACTTTGACTTTGGGAAAGAGCCAGAAGTCACACAGTGCCAGATCCCGTGAATAAGGTGGATGGGGACACACCTTAATGTTTTTATTTGATAGAAATTCCTGTACCAGAAGTGATGTGTGACACAGAGCCTTTCCGCTGTGATCACAAAATACTGTGAATGCTGCTGCTGTGTTCCATCCAACAGAAAGGCAGGGATCTTCAATATGGAAAGCAGCGTGTTGAACCTTAGTGACAGTGTGTGACAAGTTTCAACTTGTTCAGTGCAGTCAGTCGGGTGTGAGCTACAGTTAAGAGGAGGTGTGTTTTAAAGTGTGCTCTAAATTATCTTCCATCATGACAATGCTCCATGTCACACATCGCTTCTGGTATGT
>NW_017731703.1:1483852-1489867 GCF_001890085.2 Hipposideros armiger
ATATATATATATATATATATATATATATATATATATATATATATATATATATATATATATATCTATCACAGATCTAGCCTTCCCCATAATCACAACCCCTAAGGCAGCAGTAGACAATGACTAAGACATGACATGACTAAGGGTCACAAGGTCTTGACCTCTGGCAGGCTGAAAATAACATCTTGACCTAAGTTATGTTTTAGCTCCTAAGCCCTAAGGTGAAATGACCTCCTGGTTACTTACCCATGGAACAGACAGAGGGAGGCCAGAGCACACCTCAGAGCTGTCCTCAAGACCTGAAGAAATGGTTTATTACACTTACCTCACCAATCAGATGTGGGAAGGAGAGACCAATTAGATCCCAGCAGGATCCAAACTCCTAAACCCACCGGTGTGTTATAATTTTGTCTTATGTAATCTGTAACCTACACACCATCAGAGTCAGGTTTTTAGAGCACTAGCTACCCATACTCTGGATTGGCCAATTCAATACTGAACTGTTTTTCTTCCTATAATGCAAACTCCTGCCATGCATCTCTTCAGGGCCAGTGTGTGCAGGACTCAAGTATTGGGGTCTTGGAAACAAAAAGAGGCTCAGAGAAAGTTTATACTCCTACCTCCTCATATAATAGAAAACAAAATTTAAACCAAAAGTGGTTTTGTCATGAATCTAAGGACACTGAATATTAATGAAATCACACGTATTTGAACTAAGATATCTTTCTGTTATATACTTACTGCTTACTTGGAACAACATTTATAAATGTATATAATTAACCAAAGGGAAACTTTTAAATGAAAATAAACTTATTACCCTGCACAGCTCCTGAAGACATTATGAAAAATATATGCAAGAGAACCTAGAAAGACTCTCCTCTTTCTCTATTTCTAGTTTCTCTATTTCTTCCCTCACCCCTTACACATACCTCCCACATATGTCCCCTTTACTGAAGAAAGGAGGGCACTGCCCTGCATCCCTCTTGAAGGTGATCATAAAAAGTAGCAGCCAGAGTTAATCCACTCTCTCTTCTGATATTCAGATTTCTTCATTCCTAATCACTAAAACAGTATTAAATACCAGTTTGAATTTCAAGATCTTTTCCTAGAAACTGAGCTTTGATTACGGAGGGACATGCTACTGTTGCTTCAATTCAATCTTTCCTTCATCTCAGGTGGATGATAGCAGTTGGAAAATCAGACTACCATACGTTCAAACACACTATGATTAAAGAAATGATCATCCCCTTTCAAGTCTGCCCACTGTTGAGAAGAAATAGTAATATGACAGATATAAGGCACAATACTGTGGCATAATCAAACTGCTGATGTGCCAGGCTTATGAGAAATGAACAAATGAATAAAAACCATGCCAGAATAGACAAGTCATAAATGTCTGAGGTGAAATATCCTTAGCACCAGCCTATCTTCTTCTGAGCGTTGATGGCTACAGGCTCCTAGCTGGTGACCCAAGGACGGAGAGAAGTGAAAGAACACTCCCTATCCCAATTAAGCCAGAGTCTGTGGTATGAGGTCACCCACATCAATGTGTCATCATGGTTTTTCATTTTATCATAGCTACTTAATATCAAGAACTTGGATCTTACTTAGCAAAACCATTTATACTATCGATGGAAATCAGAAACTTTTTACTAGTTACACCCCATTGAGACCATTTTATATGACACCTTTTTGTCTTAGGTTCAATTTACTTGTTATGCAGAGAAAGGGTTAGTTGGATGAGTTAAAGGAAAAAATGTGTTATGCAAAACTTAAATCATACAGAACCTTGGATGATATGTGATAACAAATAGACTTGAATGCAGTGTCTAATAATCCTGAATGTCTGTCATTAAGTCTGTAACTTGTCACTTAAAATAAACTATGAACTCTTCTAAAAACAGTCCTTTCTTTTTTACTTGAGTTTAGAAAGGGGTTTAGATATTTAGTTTTTTCTTTGTTTGTTTGTTTGTTTTTCATTGTTAGTTTCAGGTGTACAGAACAATGCAATAGTTATCCTTTTCACCCTTCACACAGAAAGAACACCCCTCCCCCATCTACTGCCCTCCCACCCCCGATATCATACTTATCTATTACAATTCCATTGACTCCATTCCCACACTTTACTCCATGTCCTGTGACTATATGTATATATAATTATTGTTGACATACAATATTATTCAGCATCAGCTTCAGAAATACAGTGCAGTGGTCAGGCCGCTACACCAGATATTTAGTTCTGAAGCTGCACTGGGAAAGAAAGAAAAGTGAGTAATCCAAATGTCAAAAAGTTTTCAATTTTTAAAAATATTTATCCTAATCATTTAAAAATGAGTTTAGAGTATATTTCATCATACACACTAAATATTTTCTGTAACTGTGAAATACAAGGTCTGACAAGTTTGTGAAATTGTTGCAACAATGTTGCTAGTTTTTTATATCAGAGGGATTATTTATTATGAATTTCTACCAACTGGACAGTTAACCAAGTTTACTATTAGGTTGTCGGAAAAGTCATGACGTATTTTTTCTGTTTTTCATTGCAAAAATGCATCATGACTTTTCCGACAAAAATGAAATAAAAAAGTTAGACAACTTCAAATTTTCGCCAGCAATTCATGGGTCTTGCATCATGACAATGAACCAGCTCACACAGCACTGTCTGTAAGGGAGTTTTTAGCCAGTAAACAAGTAACTGTATTGGAATACCCTTCCTACTCACCTGATCTGGCCCCCAATGACTTCTTCCTTTACCTGAAGATAAAGGTAATACTGAAAGGAAGACATTTTGATGACATTCAGGACAAGGGTAATAATGACAATTCTGATGGCCATTCCAGAAAGAGTTCCAAAATTGCTTTGAAGAGTGGACTAGGCGCTGGTGTTGGTGCATATTTTTTTTAAGGGCAGTACTTCAAAGATGACCATAGTGACATGCAGCAATGAAGTATGTAGCACTTTTTCTAGGATGAATTCACGAACTTAATTGTCCAACCTTGTATGGGCAAATAATTTTCACATGTATTAGTATTAACAATTAGTACAAACCAAATCTGATTGATTGGTGCTATGATTGGGTTACAATTTTAATAGCTCTATTAGACAGCTACTTCTACAGCAATATTTGATAAACAACTCTAAACTTTTAGTGACTTTATGACAGCATGTGGTTACTGCTCTTGTGTTGTCTGGGGTGGCTCAGCCTTAAAGTACAGATGGGGCTCAGGTCTTTTCTGCATGTCTCTCATTACTAGACCATTTCTCAAGGTAGATGGCAGAAACATAACAGGACAATCAAAAACATAAGCTCTTGGGGAAGAAGGAAATAAAATTCCCTGGGTAGTGAAAACATATTTCACAAAGGTATAGCACTGATAATAATTAATCTGAATCTTAAAAGATAAATATAATGATTTTCCAGAAAGAGAGAAAAAGTATATTCAAAACTATGAGTGTATGAAATATTATTTTATATTATTTGTACAGTTTTTCTTTGATTTTTTTATATAGACAACAATTTATATCATTAATTTATTAATTCAATCAAGGATGACTGATTGACAACCATGTGCCAGGCAGCATGCCAATGATATGAATAAAGTGGAGAAAAAGAAATAGACATGGTCCTTATTCTCCCAGGCCTGTGAGGAAGATATTTAAATAATCACATCAATTAATATCCAATTACAGACTCAGACAAGGGTTCTGAAGGACATTTTCACAACTCTGTGAAAATATGCCGTAGAGAGCTTGATGTAAACTGGGAGCAGTAGGCACAATTTCCCCCAAAAATTAATGCTTCAGGGAAAGATATGAAAGAGACAACTGGGGGGCGGGGGGAAGTTTAAAGCAGATAGGAAATGTGTGCAAAGGACATGGGACTGAGAAATAATTAAAAATGCAAGGTGTAGGGGAATAAAGAAGGGGGTTTCTGTTTTATGCTATTTTATATCTTTTCTCAATTTTTTTTTCTTTCCTTCTCTCAGTGGTATGCACATGGATTCTCAATTGGTCAACACAAGATGAAGAGATTAGAAAAATCATCTTCTAAATAAAGCATCTCTTGCCTTTATTTTATAGTTTTCTGTCATTACATTAACAACTGATTTTGAAGGATAGCAGAACACAGAATCCTGATTTACTTAGGATCATGAAACATGCAAATATTCATTACAGTTGTGTTTTTCCTTCTTCATAAGCATCATGATGTGCAAGTAATTAATGTCTGAAAAAGAAAACATTTATTCTTTGGCGTGAACAGGTGATAGCACTTATTTGTTTCCTGTGTATGTTCTTCTTATATTTCATTTACATATATTTAATAAATGAATAAAGATGTACTATAAAAAAACATATTTAAACTAAAAAATGAACTATCAGATCCTTACAAATAATCTCTTCCACAATAAAATTAACTTTCTCAAAAATACCCACTTTATTTAACTTAGTATTCTTCAATAGAAAACTAGAAATTTCCCTGGGCCAAAGTATGAGTCTGTGTATGTGTGTCATAAGAGGGTTTCTCAGTCATGTGTCTCTCTTAATACATATGACAGTTGACATCCAAAGCAGTGAAAATAATATAGCTATATGTATTCATGATATAGGCTATGCCCATGTTTTATATAGTAAATGTTTTTCATGGGTAAACAGTATTATGCAAACATAAGGTTTGATTCCAAATGGATTTTTCATGTCATTGTTACAGCCAATGGTCAGATACAAGTAATTGTGCCCTGTTCTTCTAAATTCCTCTTTTAAATAATTGATTTTTGTAATGTCTAACCCTGATACATAATATGGAGGCATTGGCAAGATTATCCAAAGTTAAGTGAAAGAGATAAAATAAAATAATTCTGGGTAATAAAAACCCAACTTCCTTTATGTTACAAGATTTATTAAAGATTTGATCAGAACTAATTTTGATTCTACTCTAGTTCAAGTTCCCTTAACATACCTAGACCCAGGACTGTAGAACAACACAGAAAGCCTTATAACCCTAGATCTTCCCTGCTTCAATGAGCCCTGAGAATCAGGATAAACATTGCAAAGCCACTAGGAAAGTAGGGTGGCACAGCAGCTTTGGTATTAGAAAAACCTGCATTCAAATTCCAGTTCTGCTACCTACTAACCTTGACCCTGAGCAAATGTCTTACCCTGTCTTAATATCAATTTCACAACTTTCACATTGAGTATTGTATTGTCTTGCATAGAAAGTTTGTTGTGAAGAATACAAAATGTAATGTATGTAAAAGATTTCAATCAGAATCTGACATTTGATACATGTTCAGTAATAGTAGCTAATATTATAAAAATAATATAACAGAAATTCAGGTTTGTTCTAGTGTAGGACTAGTTAATCCTCAACCTTAATCCTGAGTAATTTGATTTCTCTAGAGTACCTCTGGCTATTTGATGACCGAGAGGTTCTTGTAAAGCTTACAAGATGGCACAAAGATGTTTCAAATGCAGATACCCTCAGAGATTTTCATAAGATATCTTTGCAGGCATGGCTTCACATCAGTTGCTTGATGCTGGCAGCCACAGTTGGCAGCCTGGCAACCAGCGTCCTTGCTGACAGCCTGTGGGAGTTTTTGGCATCCTGCACTTCACAGTGCTTGCCTAGGCAGGGGCACACTGTTACCAGTGGAAACCCTGGGCTCTTCTGGTATGGCAGATGCTCAAATTGCTACTCTGACAAAGCACAAGGCTGCGGTTCCCAAAGACCCATAAATTGGGAGAGTCTTTTGCCAAAGTCCCTTTGTTACAGCAGACAGAGAGCCCTACACAGGGACATCTTTAGGGGGCTGTGTGCTAATGCTTGGCGGGCAGCCACTTTGAGAGGGTTTTGAGACCTGATTTTTATATTACTCCAGAATTAAAGAAAAACCCACATACTCACAGTTTGGAAACTATTTGTCATGTTCCCATTCAAAATACGCTTTGTCACATGGGTTTAATGATACAAATACCTGAAGCCTTAAAATAGTTTGGTTTTTGGAGAGAGAGAGAGAGAGA